>NC_087467.1:11358946-11668112 GCF_036321535.1 Camelus dromedarius | reverse complement strand
GCACCGTGGGGGAGAGAAATGTATAGCCTGCTTTGATTTTATGTCTAAGTCAATCTTTGGGAACATTGTTTTTCAAAAAGTATTTCAACCTGCATATTCCTCACACCTAGTGAGAGCTGAATGAGCAAACATGTTGAGAGGACTGTTTCTCAAATAAAATAATCTACGTGTTAATTTGTACAAAGACATTCAAATTTGATGAACTGGGTCACGAAGACAAGCAAAGAGCACAAGAAATGCTTGTTTTACAGGCACAGATACAGAGAAATGACCTGTGGTCCCGCATCTTTTGAGGTCTCTGATATTTGGAATGCCACACAATATACGGAAGCAAAATCACCGTAATTCTAACCAAGACGGGCCAGGCTCAGCGGACCACAGAATATTGGATTTGGGTAATTCTGCTTAATTATTGAAGAGTAGAAAGCAGCAGCAAATAGCAGAGAGTGGCCATTAATAAAAATTCAGATCTGGTAGCACAGGACTAGGTCTAGCCAGAGGTATAATGCTGTCAGAGGTTGGAGAAGAGATCTCAAGCCATAGTTACATTTGGGCTTTTAAACAGAGTCCACTTTAAGGTAAACTTATCAAAATAATAGAAGGTCTCTCACTGGCAAACCATTCATTGGTATGTTCCAAGTAGAACTGTACAGAGAAGACCACGTATCATTTTAGAATGTGCACAGAATTAAGTATATTTAGGTGTGTTTGTGTGTTGTATAATAGAAAAAAAAAAAGAATCATACACTACATCATTAAAACCAAGTTCTGGATCTTTGAAAAGACAGCAAAACTTTTTAAAAGAAGATAAACTTTGGTAAGTCTGATTGAAAGAGAAAAGATACATTATAAAGAGTCTTTAAGTGTATACATAAGAGGATTTAAAATATTAAAGTATGTAAAATACTATTTACCAACACATTTGAAAAACTAGAAAAAGTGCCTTCCTAAGAAAATGTCTGTTACTAAAACTGACTCAAGAAAAGGGCATAAGCCTAAAAAAGATCTTTCAAAAATGACAGTCACAGGCTGACAAGATGTACTTCTAAGAAAGAATGAGTCTAAATGATCTTGTGGGTAAGCACTTCGCAATCACTAAGGAAAAGACAGTTTCCGATATGGAGAACAGAAAAAGAGGGAAAGTTTCTTAACTGATTTTAAAACCTAGCATTATCTAGATCCTGAAACAAGTGAGAAGTACAAAAAAAAAAGTATATAAACACGAGTGCAAAACACACACACACACACACACACTCTCACACGCATTATCTCCAAGTAGAACACAGGGATATATTTAAGAATAAAATAGGAATGAAAATATTTTTCAATATTGAGGAATATAAAGTAATAAATGTATAAAATAATCAATAAAAGTCACACAGAAAAGGATTTGATAAAGTTTATCACTCATTTTTTTTTAAAGTTCCTAAACTTTATTCATGTCTATTATCTAATTTGGTTTTCATAATAATCCCCCTCCTTTTTTTTTTTTTTTTTTTTCAAGAGGAAGAAATAGGCTCAGAGAAGCAAAACTTTTTCCAACAGTTCCACAGCTTGGATTCAGGTCTGGCTGCATTTGACCCCAAGTCTGCCTGAGTCCAAGGAGGTATCTGTTCTATCTGTACCAAGACTCCTTAGAATTCAAAATTCCTCAGAGAATGACGTTGGAGGGCTGAATAATAATCAACTTATTTTTACATCTCCCTGGTCATGCATTTGATTTGCTTTCTCTAATTCTAGTTTTCTTCTCACTTTATTTGATTTCTCACTTTATTTGCAACAGAATAAGAGTTAGAGAATTACCTATCTAGGTGCAGAGAAAGGACAGAAATTTAGTGGTGCAGGTAATCCTTGGAACTGTCCATTTATTATGCAAGTATTTACTGAGCATTTACAATGTGTGTTCACAGACGTCTGAGGTTATATTATGACTAAAACATGACCTCTGCCTTCAAGAAGCTTACTGAGAAGCTTGCAGATTGCATTGTGTTTGAGCAATAAAACCATCAAGAGGTCAAGGTTAAAGCATGAACCTATAGTAACCCTTTTGTGCCCAAAACACAGCAGATATATTTGTTAATATCTGTTAAACTGATTCATGAATTAATGTAATTGTGCTAAAGTGTGATCCAGGGTCCCCCGAGGGGGATTCCCTAGGGTAAAACTATTTAAATAATACTGAAACATTATTTCACCTTGTGAAATATTTCACACTTATTGTCTTACAAGTGTCCATCAAAGTTCTCCAGAAACTGAGATGTGATGTCATCACTCTGATGGCTAATAAAATGTGTACTTGTGCATTCCTGCATTCTACAAATGACTCAGTTTTAATTTCTAACACTGTAAATGTTGATACATATAACTCACAAGAACAAAATCTTTTTAGGGTCATGAAAATTTTTGAGAATGCAAAGAAAGGCTCTTGAGATCAAAAGGTGTTGGGGTTGCTGAATTAATAATTTAAATACCTTTTACATTCAAAAAATGTGTTTGTCATGCTGGGGGAAGGGGGAAGAAGTGGTAGAGCAATTAAATATTTGCATTGTTTTTTATTGAAGTATAATTTTAATAACATTATTCTCAGGTGTACAACAATGATTCAATATATGTGTATATTGCAAAATGACCACTACAATAAGTCTAGGATTGTTCCACACAATCCATCCATCCATCCATCACCACACATGGTTACATCTTTTTCCTTGTGGTGAGTAATTTTAAAATCTACTCTCTTCGCAATTTTCAAATACATATACAATCAGAAAGTGAGTATTTTAATCAGTTAAAGTCTCTCATACTCTCGTCTCAAATGTTAAACCAACTATGTTAAACTCACTTCCCACTTCTCTACTATCATTTTACCATTATGATTTTATTTAAAGCACTTTGCACAGGCGGCTCTACATCTAACAGGATCAACGTGGGACTAGTCCTGTGTGATAAACTGTGACACCAATAAACATGAGTTCCTCTTGCACTCTCGTCCTCTACCCTAGAATTTGGGGGGGGGGGGCTGGTTGATAAAGTTATATCTAAGCAGAGTGAAGAAACACTTTGGGTACCAAATAGCTCTCACCTGACAATATTCTGACAAGCTGAAATTAAATGGCTCTCAGTCAGCCAGTACTTCTCAGGGCCTATCTAAAGGATTTTCAGATTCTTCCTTGGTTATTTGCAGGTGAAAAAAAAATACTACATTTTTCTTGAACATACTGTATGAGAGTCTTTGCTGTCCACTAGTGGGGAAGACAGACTGTGTAGACAGCTATAGGTTCATCGTCTAGGAAGGATTCTGCTTTCCTTTATCTAAACTTGCTTTCTCCCGAACGTGCATTCTATTGAAATTCTTTTTATGTTCAGGTAGAAGACAAAAACACCTGGTGATCTCCAGATTTGCATCTGATTATGTGTATCTCCAAAATGAGTTTTGTATCACTGAAGATGTTCTAAAAATTATAAAGAAGAATTGTACATCTTTTGTTCAATTCTCAAAGTTTGATTCTAGTTTGGGAAGACTGAATATTTGAAACGTTACACATTATGAATTACATGGGGTACTACATGGGGTATGATGCATTTTAATGTGAGTACAAATACTAAAATTAACCAGATAAATCAATGGTGATTTTTGCTGCCATTCAGTCAACTTGAATTGTAAAGTTCATCAATTTTATGATAAAGAGATTGATAATGAAGCATTTTCTGAAATTCTATATGAATAGAAAGGACAGTGTATTAGTAACATCTCAAAGGGAAATACATAAAGAGGCTACACACTTTAAAAATATTCTTTCAGTCCAAACTGAAGTAACCCTTGCTCAGGAGATTAAGATCAGGCAAGCAAAGAAAACCACACAAACGAAAACAGGTTGAAGGTCAACTTACAAATTCTGGAAGTTCGTTTTGCCCCAAGAGTTATCTGTAAATTCAGGGCTTGTTAAGGACAGGTCTAATATAAATGCCAGGATTTCACATTAAGGAATCCTTTGGGTCCCACTTTGGGGTGAACTTGAATTTGCCAATTATCACTACCGAGAATGTTTGCAAAAATATGTTCATTGGAAAATTGAACCCCTGAGAATCTCCATGAAAAAAAATAAGTGTTTCATGTTCAGATGAGTTTAGGAACAACTGAATACTGGGAAATACGCCTCCCGGAGCTTTGAATGCATGTTAGTCCATCCAGGACTTGGAAACTCCTTCCAAGGAAGCATTCTGTTTGATTTTATGTAACCCGGCATGTCCCCAAGTTTATACTAAAACAGAGCCCTCTTTAATGTAATTTCTATGCAAAGTTCCTGCAATCCATGTGCTGCAGAACACATTCCAGAAATATTGACCCAGGATAAGAATCTGCCTCTTTGGACCACTCTCAGCTGGGGGGATGCAGGTTCCATCCAGGTAATACTCTGAGAGCGATGTTCACGTCATCGTGTTCCTCCTGCCTCTGCTTGCCGTGCTGAGGCCCCACAGCAAGTGTCCCTAGAGCTACCCTGATCTCAACAACATCCCTATGGTTGTTTCTGCATGGATTTCTTGTACAACTGTAACACTTCCTACTAAAATGCTCCATGCAGTGATTCACTACCTAGATGAAACAGATAAGAAATCGTATTATGTGAAACCTGGGAAGAACCTAACTCCTCAACTAGGAAAGTTAGACCCAGTACTTCTGTCACTTGCCCAAAGTCACAGAGCCAAGTCAACCTTTTTCGGTACAGGAGAATTGACTTAGAAATCTCCAGCTGGCAATGTGCTGCATTTGGATCAGATTATGGCACCCTTAAAGTAGAAAGTCAATTCCAACCCTGAGTAGTTTTAGTTCCAAAGTGGGTGAGGACAGAAAACAATGTCAACAGTGGCAGAAAAAAAAGATGATGTGTAATAGAAAGTCCATAACCAGGGCTGCCCTGCTGGGATCACATTGCTGATGGTAGTAGCAAAGTGTATCCCTGACGTCTTCAGGCCAACACTGTAGCATCCTCAGGTTCACACCGCCATAGGTCAGATGCCAAGTGAATTGCTTGCCATGGGCCTTGTGGGAATGCCTCAAGTTTTCTTCTGCGACTGTTAGTGAAAGAACTGCTTGTGAATGCATTCATTCATTTCCTTATGACCTCAGGGCAAAGAGTTTTCACATCTGCTGATTGTTAGACATGACGGTCGCTTTTAACGGGTATTTCCTACTTAGAACTTTATCAGTCGCTTTATGACAAAATTGTCATCACTTCCTTGTCTTGAGGTTTCTAGTTTGCTAAAGACTCATTTTAAAACACTCTCCCATTTATTTCGGGTCATAAAAATCAAAGTTTAACTAAACTGCAATGAAGAGAGGCCTGCTCCCCACCAGGTCCCTCCTCCTTTGGATGTTTCTGTCACTCTTCCCATCACGCCGTTAAGGACTGACAGTGAAGTTCCATAAACACTTCTCTCTCGTTTGGCTCCCTTTGGCCACTTACCATTTGCTCATCCCAGATGATGATCATTATCACCATCATCATTGTCAGCTTCAACAAATGAGCACCAGGCACCCACTGGGCCGTGCCGCTAGAGGAAGAGGGCTTCATTACAGTGCGGAGATCACGATCTTTAATGGATGACGCCCAGGAGTGGGATTCTGAAAAACACGAGCTTTGTGGTCTTGCTCATGATGGGTTGCCTGGAATGGCTCCAAACGTGTCGTTTCTTGAGGCTCTCGTTTCCACTTCTCTAAGATGTAAATAATGCTCACGCCTGCCTCTCGTCTACACGGGTGATTTTTGCAGGAAATCATACGATGAAGTAGAAGGCTCTTCACGAACAGTCACTGTATCAGCAGAAGACACGATAGGATTATCTTTTTTGCTCTTACCCTCAACTACTGTTCACATTTTAACAGCCTTTCCTTCATTGCCATCCCAATGCCAATATTACAAATACAAATGTGGAAAAGTCCAGCCAAGCAGCTGGAGCTTGGGGCTTGCATTTTGAAATATGATGCTTCAGAAAGCCTTGTTTTCCTCCTGAAATGACTGGCTGGCTGGTGGGCCAAATTAACTGAATTAACTGCTTGTTCTGGCAGCAATAAAGATAAAGCCTTAAATAGTTGAGAACAATAAAACCATATAGAGGGGCTCATTTTTCTTTTTTCAGAATCACTGTGGTTGTTTAAATGTGTGTCTTATGAGGTGTCTAAGTAAACTGTCAATTCAATTTTTTTTTAAAACATCAAACTGGTGAAGGTGTGGAAGTGTTGATTAAATTATTTCCATTATAACTTGATACTTGTTTTAGTCCTTTTCAAGCAGTCTGGTTTGACTGTCCCCTCCACATTTGGGGGATTACTTCTCTCCTTTCTTCCCTGTCCTTCCTCTTTAGTCCATTTTTTCAAGGACAATATTGGTACTTCATCTCCAGGTACTTCTCAGCGCCTCCCATGACCACGTTAAACCAGGGCAGGGGCAGAATGGAGAAAGGAGAGAAGGCACACCTCACACCCAAGACCCCACACCTTCCCCAAACTTCTAAGGGTAAGTTTGGCCTCCTGGAATTCTCAAACTCCTGCCCCCTGTTTAATCCTCTCCCATGATCCCATTTTACTCAGTATCTCACAGCCCCTGTCCTGCCTTGATGCATAAACATTTTGTGAGAGACCCATTCAGGTTGTCCTGTGACATGTGCCTTCTGCACACAAAGCCTTATGGTGAACACAACCACAAGGCTCCGTTCTACCTCCTGAGTCCAGATATACGAGGAAATACTTTCCAGCCTTTCTCTCACTTCAATTCCTGAGCATGTGACACTCAGTGGAACCACCCCTTCCTCGAAATTCTCTCCCCATTGGTTCTCGGCACAACACTTCCTCCTCCCTGACCAATCCTTTTCCGTCTCCTCTCTCCTCCTCTTGCCCCTCTCCCCTCCTACGTTAGTGTCCCCACAATAGCATCCTCTTCCCAGCCTCTCACCCTGCAGGCTTGCCTGAGAGTTCTCCGTCAAGAGCTCCATGTTCTGCCCACGTCTCACTGAGCCTCAGATTTATGCAAGCCAGTGCCCAGCTGTCAGTAATCAAGAATGATCAGTCTTCCCTATGGCTCGGAGGAGGAGAAGCAGGGTATCTCCCCTACTGTGGGAAGGACAGTCAGAACGCTTAGTTATATAAGTAAAAGGCAAGCAGCAATGCATGCCCTGGGCAATGTGTGTAACAGCATCTCTTGGGAGGGTTTTATCTGTATGTGTGCAGTTTCAGAAACTCCTGCCCATTTTGATATATGAAGTGTCAAGGAGAGGTTGGTCTATTTGCAAAACAAGCACAAGGGTTTCTAGTGGGTTGAAGTCTGAGGCCTCTCACACATACCCTGCAAGATGGAAAGTGTGCTGGAGTGGCCCAGGTCAAGGACCTGTGTCAAGAAGGCAGATTCTCCTGGAAAAACATTTCTATTGAGTGTGTCTCGGTCAGTTCCGCTGCTGTAACAAATACCACAGACCGAGTGGCTTAAGCAACAAACTTGTATTTTTCACAGCTCTGGAGGCTGGAAGTCCAAGACCAGGGTGTCTGCAGGACCTCTGAGCCACTGTTTACCTGGCTCTCCAGGCCTAGAATGCTCTTGGCTCACTCCTCCAACGACTAATTCCTGCTCACTCACGGAAACTCAGTTCATTCCCTTCTCCCCTAGGGAAACTTCCATCACTTCTATCTCTCTCACAACAGGTAAGGTTGCCCCTCAGATCTTCTCCCGTGGTTCCCAGAGCACTTGTCCCACAATATAGTAACAGTTTTACCGTATCTCACTTGCTCTCAGTGCCCTAAGGGCAGGACCACATCTTATTCATCTCTGCATCTCTGGCACCAAATAAGTGTCCTATACCTGTCACTTAAGTACCATTTGATGAAGGAATGAATAACAATGAATGAGTGCAGAAGGGAGAAGCCTGGGGGAGGTCCCTGCCTTCCTAGTCCTGTTCTTGTTTGTTCATAACAACCCTCAAAAGGTCTGTACACTTGAAGAACAAGATCTGAGCCTGTGCACAGTTCTGCCTAGAACAGCAGAGGAAAGAGACTCAGCTGGAAACAGTCGATGAAAACCACAACTCTGCTGTTCAATCCAAGCGTAATATGTGGACTACATTAATGTGATTTACCTAGGAGAGCCAGAAGAAATTAGATGAGGAGGTAATTTGTTAGTTCCTAAGTACTAATTCCCACTCATTAGCTAAAAATTGCAAAATTCATTAAAGCAACTTGGTTGAAGACAGAGCCACTAAAAAAGCAGAAGGTACTGATAGATTAAAAAGATGTAGGGAACCCTGAGTTTTTATTTTATCCATGTTACCTGTGGCTCAGCTCCATTGAAAGTCTTACATTTAACAGGTTAAGTAAATAAAAATTCACTAATGATAATCCTCTATGAGAACTAGTGAGATGACCACAAACTTCTTTTTATACATTAACAGTAACAGCAAATAGTTCAGAATACATCTGTTCTATCACATTATTTTTAGAGAATATGTAACACAGCTCCTATATTACCTCTTTTCCATTTCTCCTCATAATTTCAGCCAAATATTTAGTATATGAATTATTAAAAAGGTACTACTAGGTTTTAACATATTGTAAAACTATTACCATTCAATGTCATTTCCCTTTGCCTGCTCCTCTTCATTCCTCCTTGCATGTTCTCAGCCTTTCTAAATTGCATAAATACACATGTTTTAATCATTTACCTTTTGTTCTGTAAGATACCCTTTTATTGATTTTTTATTGAAATGGAAGTTCCATGCCAAGGTAAGGGAAATTGCCAAGGTTAGAAACACATTTTTCTTATATGAGTTCAGAGAATCTTCAAACTCAAGGTCACTTTTTGAGATAATCTGAATATTTCTAAAATGTTAAGCTACAAAGGAAACTAACAGAACTGATCTATAAATCAGGATGGGATGTCTAATCTTAAGTCCATCTACAATTCATTCTGGGCTCTGGTCAGGTCCTGCTGGGCCTTACTCAGAGAATTTTTACCAAGAGATCAGTAGTGTCTTTCCCTTCATGTACCACAGGGACATCTAAGCTTCAAAAATTGACCCACATGATGGAACTGGAATAAATGTTTTAAGTTTGCAGACTGTTGTGATGAAAAGTGGAAAGCAGTTAAATTGTGTTGAAGTTAAATTTTAAATGTGTAAGGAACTATCTATGTCTCAAAAGTCAAGCTATTATAAATCCCAAAAGGAACCCCACTGATTTAATCACAGGCTTAGTGGAAGAAAGGAACCTGCCTTTCCATGGCACACAACCATCCTTTAGGAAATGAAAGGGGACTTCAGTAACAAGAGGCAACATGCATGCAGCCATCCATCCATTTTATAAACATTAAATGAACACCTCCTAAATGGGCCAGGTTGTTTATGAAGCACTTGAAAATAAAAAACTACCAAGACCCGGTTCTTGACCCAGAGAACACGAAGCTCCTTAAGGAGGAATGAGGAGAGTCAAGTGAGTGTAAGGGTAGTCAAACAATTAGAACAGAGTCAAAAAATACTGAAAATGTCTGCATCTGGCATGTTAACATTTCCAAAAGGCAACCGAACCCTTCCTCTGTGCCAGGTTCCATTCTAAGTGGTTTGCAGGCTTTGACTCATTTAGTCCTCAGTTTTCCAAGAGGGAGGTCACTATTACGATCTCAATTTATAGATGTGGAAATTGAACCTCAGAGGGGTTAAGGAATTTGAGCAAGGTCACCAAGCTCGTGAGTGGGGGAGCCAGTGTTTGAACCAAGGCAGTCTGCCTTAACATTGTGCTGATAATGGCATATGACACTGCTTCCCAACATACATAACTGACAAGGGATTCATACAGAGAACACGTAGGGAATCCCCACAGTCTGCAAGAAGCCCACATCCCCAGTGGAAAAACAGGCAAATTGTAGGACCAGAAGTTTTTTTTATCAGTTTGACCTGGACTAGCAAAAGAGCATTCCAAAAGATACTCAATCTGGCAGTGTTGAATGAAATTGAGACCACATACGTCCTCCGACTAGATCATCCTATTTCTGTGTATACATGTCAGAGAAGCCTTCACATAGGTAAGGAATATAGTTAAGGTTGTTCATCATAACTCTGTTGGGAAAAGTAAAAAGCGAGTTCAACCTAAATGGGGAACATTAAAAAGAAGCTACATGCCTAGAATGATATATCGAACTTGGAAAGAAACGAGGTCCACTTATACATGCATGATAAATCTCAGAAACGTGGTAAGTTAAAAAGGTATGCAAAACAAAGATATAACAAAATGTATGTAAAACCACACAAAACAATTGTACACGTGGTCCACAAATAGCCATATGTAAATAAAAGTGTGGTGGTGAGTTGAGGAACACATGAAATGCACGTTTAAATACTTATGAAAATCCTGAGTGATAAGCATTCCTTAACTATGATAAAATAATAATAGTAACTATTATTTATCAGTGCTTATTACTTCCCTGGTATTATTTCCAAGAATTTTAATAGTATTACCTCACAAAAACGAGTTAGCATTATTGTTACCTTAATTTTACAAATGAGAAAAACTAAGCCATAGAGGGTTAAGTATGTTTGTCCTCATAATAGAAACTTTAGATGTTGAATATGAGATTTGAACCCAGTCATCTGATTCCATACTCAATGCTCTCATCATGTTGTTAATAATTATATTATATCCCCAGACTAGTGACACGTTAGGAGTCAAAGTAAATGCTCAAAAGTGAAAATAAGATGTATCAGAATCTGTAAAATGTTTCGGAGTGGGGAGGACACGTCGGAGACTCTAGAATAAATTGTACAGCCACAGACATTTGAAAGATCATTGTGAGAAAGATGGTAAACAGCTATTCTGATTCCACTGACCTCTTCTCGAGGATAAACTGAATTCAACTGTGAAATGAGGGATTTGGGTAAAACATAAATGTACCAATTACTCCCATCCATTCACCTTACAGAATTAGTATCAGTACCAGAATATCAGGACTCATGACTACATATACAAGGGGATGCATTCCTTTTTTTTTTTTTCCTGTGGGTGAGCTTTATTATTTTATATATAAACTTTTTTTATTGAGTTATAGTCATTTTACAATGTTGTGTCAAATACAAGGAGATGCATTTTAAATCTTATAATTGATACTTTTAATTTGCCAACTCAAACACTAAGCACATGGGTCATCAGACCATCTGGGGGACCTTTTTGAGGTTGGAAGAGTTTCCGATGACATATGGAGTCGTTCATCCTTTTGGTAAGATTTTAAATTTGTTTTAAAATAACCGAACTTTCACTTATTCTTGTTTCCACTTCCCCACAGGGCTAAAAATGATGGTGACACGTATTCCAAGACGTCACCCCCCGCTTTGTGCTCCTTCCTTCCTACCAGAAGCTGTCTTCTCAATATGAACAAACGTAGGCTTTAATTCTCCAGCACAAATCTGTCTTGACATCCAAAGCACGTGTTGTTTATGATACCTGAGGGGAAGAAGTGAGGAAACGAGACAGCTGTGGCTACGCCTCCATCTTTATCCAAACTCACGAGAGTTTCTGCCAGCTTTGAGAACGCAGCATAACCAGGAGACGAAGGGGCTTTGAAGTTAGACAAACCTGAGTGTGAATCCCAGACCCTTCACTTGCAATCGATGTGACTTTGAGCGGGTAATCTCCAAGACTGGTTTTTACAACATGAAAATGGATGTAGGAATACTTCTCATGGATAATTTTGAGGATTCTAGAAAAGCTATGTGATATAGCTAACACAGTCGGCTGGGATATAAGAATGATCAATGAACGATCCTCGTTGTCTTGCTGTTAGCATTCAGAGTTCTTTAAGGCATTTTAGGGTCACACTAGTTATACCTAGACATTTTATAAGAGAGTAAACTTCAGCCAGAGGGGCAAAGTATCTTGTCCAAGGTCACAACCGGCTCCCAACTCAGCTGGGACCAGGACATAATCTCCGGATCCTGTCCTATGCTCAGTTCCCTTCGATGCCTCTCAGTCTTTCTAGCCTTTCAATAGTCTTTTTTTTTTCGGGTTCCTAACTCTTTATTCACACAAGTATTTTTATTCCACTAATGACAGATTTTTCTCTGGTAGTATCCACGACATCTGAGACCCATTTGGAGTTGAAATATATTTGAATAAGCTCAGAGCTCACTCTTTCTTGCTCTGTTTCTGTCATATATGAGCATGCACGTGGTATGTGGAGGTTTTAAAAAAAAAAGTTCTTTGGGGTTATTTTTAGCTCATCACTTCTTCACAACCTTGACTTCTTCATGCTTTATGTAATTAATTTATCCTAAGAATGGTAATATTGAAAGAAATTTCTTCTGAGCATGTAAGCAGCTGAAGAACTGTTGCAAGGAGTCACAGCAGTAGTAAGACTATCGCTGAGCGTGGGTTTATTAGAAAGCAAAATAAACACACGCTGCACGCTGACTTCATCTTCATTAAACATTCATACTAGAAATGCTTACCTCATCTACAGCCAAGATGTTATCCTTTGCAGAAGGAAAAAAAAAAACCAGGATTCACTAAGCCAACATACTGTAAGTGTTTCCAGAGCTTTTGGGAAAGCAGTGTTATATAAAATCTTCAAATAAGTTAGCCTAAGCAGTTTGGCCTTCAAATAATTTCCACCACCGCGGGGCAGGGCGTGATGGTGAGGAGGCATCTGGAGAGGAGAATGAATTGACCAGCAGTCTACCATGCGGAGAGATGTAAATAAAAATTGAAGAGGCCTTTATGCCACAGCCATGATGGTATGTGAGTCACTTGGCCTAATATGTTAAGAGGATTAGCGCTCAAGCTGTGTGAACTTTGAAATAGCCCAATGAAGCTTATGTGCTTTCCAGCTTAAACTGGTCCTCAGCAAGACCTCTCTGATCATCAGGAATTTGGCAGCCTGAGTACTCTGCTACACTCTCCAAAGCACGGTTGAGCCCCCGGGTGTCAGTACTGCAGCCTCTCTCCATATTTAAGGCAACTGTATTTAAGAGAGAGCAGGAGGGCAGGATGACAGGGATGACCAAGGAGGTCGTGATGAAACCCAAAGTCTAAAGTATGCCTCATTCATGCTGTCACAAACTAAATTTGCTTTAACCAAATTAAATATTAAAAAAAATAACCTCCAGGGGTTGCAACCTGCTTATGGCTTAAACGGTCAGAAGTAAAGCCCCTTCCCTAACCATTTAAACTAGAGGGGGCTTCAGTGGGCAATGAATCAATTCTCCCTATAGGATTAAAGGCGCCACGCTACGTGGTTCATGTGGAAAACACATCTGGAAAAGGAGTGGGAAGTCAGTAAAATGGCTCTTCTCTTAAGAAGCCCCGCAAATGATTACCTATACACTTAAATTTCACAAAAACGGAGTGTATCCCCAACTAGAGAGGCAGGCTGAAACATCTTCCCATCACGAGCAGATCACTACACGTGCTGAACAACACTGAATGTCCACTGGACAGAAGCGTTCACAGGCCTCTGGGCATTTCCGTGTCCCTACGGACATCTGACAATTCAAAGGCATAGTTGTAGGATCATCCTAGAACATGTACTTCCAGAAAACAGAGGCTAAAAAAAAAATTTCCCCTAAGGCATGCATGCCACCTCCAGATACAGATTTCACGGGGCCTTTCCCTGGGGATGCCAATGGTTTCAGAATGAGTTTATATGAAACACATCATTCAGGAAGCAGCTGGGAGGCCCGTCCCTATGACTCTCCTGGGCGTCCTTTGAAGCTCCTGCCTCTGCTTCAAGGATATCGAATGACACGAACCCTTGTCTCCAGAAGGGGAAAAACGGAAGGACTACCTAAACACTTGAGCCAGCGCTATGTCATCATCACCAAAGGCAGCAGCTGAGAATAGCAGTCAATCCAGCCTAAGAAATTGTCAAGAACCAATAAAACCTGCCTATAGAAGAGAAGGTTTCTGGATTCAGATGTTGCCTTCTACAAAGCGAGGATGATCTATGTCATTCTAGGACAGAAAGCAAGAGGTGGCAGGGGTGGGAAGGCGAGTGCTCCTTGATAGCTGTGCAGCATTCATCTGGAAATGAGACTCTGTGTTTAAATTTCATTCTGGTCTTTTGCCAGAGCCAACGGGTTTGTGTAATAACTCTGTCATGTTCTTTTTTTCTCCTATCCCATGTCCACCGGTACTAAGCGAATTCATGAGGAAACCAAGAGCTGGCTTGACAAAAGAGAAAATCAGTTGTAGAAGCAATGAATTTTTTAGCAGAAAATATATTGTATTTTTAACAAACCATGACTTCTCAGCTGAAGAAGATGTAATGCAAGATCAATTGCACAGGCTGAAATGCTCCGGCTCACCACAGATGTATTTTCGTTTATAATTATGTCATGCATGGAGCATTGCTGGGGCCCCATTCCAGACGGGCTGGAACACCCACTAAGACATACATGTGATTGCTGTTCACAGAATTGTTAACTCTCCTTTGGGGACTTTATTGTGAATATTTTTTTTTTTTTTTTTTGGAAATCGAAATTAGCAGAGATCAAATGTGTTTAGCATTGCTCAGGGGTTTCCAGCAATCTGTGCAAACTCCTCAAAATATAATTCCTAGAAAAAACAGTAATCTGAAAAATAAGCAAACTGTCAACGTATGTAGCTATTAAAATTCACTTTCCACTTTTTCCTAGATTTTAATTAGGAATGTGGTTCTCAAGAAAGTAGGCTGGCTGACCAGGCAATCCTGAGTTTCTGGCTTTAGGGTGAAATGCCAAATCTTTCCCTTGATTTCAACCTTCACGATGCTCTGTGGCTCATGACCTGATTTGCTTAGAAGATCTAAGATGTCCATTCTTGCCTTCAGCCCAAGCTTGTAGCCTTGGTCCAGACCCAACACTCTTCCACGAGGTCAGCAGGAAAGCGAGAATGGTCCATGAGACCACTAACGCCCAGAGACTGACGACATAAACAAACAATGGCCAGGCCGTATATACAAGCAGAACTCTGACCCATGACCCGCAGCAGGCTGCCCAAGAAACTAACCCTGTATAATCACCAGCGTGGGAAACCAGTCTACTATAAACCAGACTAGCAGGAAACCAGACTGCTACCTCCAGGAACAATCTAGAAGGCTAAACAGTAACTTCTGTAATAATCAGCCCCAAATGCCCAGGACTTGATTCAAATTGACGGCTTTCCCAATCTTTGATCCTGCTTCCAACATCACAGAGGGCTGCAAAGGCCACTGTTGAGAGGGCTCTAACTCGGAATGAGACAGGAAGGCACTGGAGAATTCAGAGCAGAATAGGGGACGAGACGTGATTTAGGGTTTCGTGGGATCACTGTGGAGGCCGTGTGAATGGGTGGATGCAGCTGGTGACGAGAGAGGCGGGGAACCCAGTTCAGGCACGACTGCAACATCCAGCTGAGAGACGTCCTGTGCTGGTGGTCCTGGAGGGGCTGATAAGTAGCTTATTTACATAAATAGAAACAGGAAGTTACTCAAGCTAGACAAAATTCTACCTGAAACACTCCACTGGAAAATCCACTCTAAATATATCCTCTTGATGATGCTAGGTTAGCCGTACCACCTTTATACCTGCATATTAAACCAAAATTCACTATACGCTTTCAGCCTTTAGGCCTCAACTGCTTCATTTTGGAGGAAAAACGTGTTGTTCTTGGATAATTAATAAAACAAATAACTAAATGCACTTCACATCAAGCACCTCTTATTTGCTTACAGTGCGTTTTCCAAATGAGAAAATGACTCTGAATACTTTTAACAGAAAATGACTCTGAATACTTCCATTCAGCTGTATGTTTAGCGCACAGATGAAAACAGCACACAGTAACAAAAAGCGACAATAAAAATCAGCAATGCTTGACAACGTCGTATTTTGTAAGTACAACAGCATCTCCACTCAACTGAAAAGCAATCACAGGTGCACAAAATCAAACGCTTGTAATTCACCGACCACGTGTAAGATGCATAAAGCTTCACAGACCCCTGGTCATTGTCATGGAAACGGCCTCTGTAGAAAGTGAAGCCCAAGTCAGACAGCTTTGTGATACATCGAATTCAGTCAGGAGCCAATCAGGAGCCACTTAAATAGGGAGGTCAGTTGTCAGAGGGACAGATAAGAGAAGCAAGAATTCAGACAAGAAAGAAGTAATAAATAGATTAACAAAAGCCAAGCACCATGGGTTACATGAGTGGAGGCTGTGGACTGTAATTTTCCTTGAAAATCAAGGGGTGAGCTATCTCATACCCAAAGTTGTGCACGAAGGTGATCACGCCATTCAAGTGTGGGTTCTGCATCATCATGACTATAAAAGGAAGCTCACCTTAACTGTGACCACATCTCACACCCAACCAAAATCTTCAATTAGCCACCTCCTGGAGCTAATCACATAACGTAAAACTTAATTCCTTGGTAGGCAAAACCACAATTGCTTCCTTAGAGGATAAATTCTTTAGGAAGAAGTTAAATAAGTTATACCTCTTGTTGTACATATTTTTCATGTTAGCTTTAGAAATAATCTATATATCAGATATTTCAAGTATTGAGAATGTGTATGAGGATTTGACATAGTAGGCTGTTCCAATGCATAAGGTCTTATGATTTTGATGGAAAACCTGTAAAGGATCAATTTAGACTTGTGATGTTAACCAGGAATCTTACAAATGTGCATACAACATCAGGACATTTAAGGCACTAGTTCTCAAACCTTCTCATCCTTCAGAACCACCTGGAGACTTGCTAAAACACAGCTTGCTAGCCAACCCCCGGTTTCATATTCAGCAGACGTGGAGTGGAGTCGGAGTTTGCATTTCTAGAATTCCCAGGTGATGCTGCTGTCCTAGGGATCACACTTGTTAGGAGACAATGATTCACAGGACCTTAAGATTTACTTTATTCATAAGTAATTCTTATAGTTCTAATAAATCTACCTTAAGAATTTGAGAAACTTAAATCAGATTATAATATTAGATTTATAAGTGCAACTTACAGTATTTAAAGGTTAATGACATGTCCATAAATGGTACCAAACATTAATAATGGGTCCCCCAAAATTTATCCATTATATATTGAAAAAGATGTGTAAGTTTAAGGAAATACTCAGGTTTTACTTGAGTTAACTTTATTCAACTGGATATTAATATTTAAAATCAAAGTCACCACTGAATAATCCACCACTGAATAATCTTTCTGTGTAACTCACTCTTGAGAACATTAAAAAAAATCCAACATTGACAGTAGTCACTCCATTTCCCAGAGCTTCCAAGCCCATGGATTGGGAACCTTTGGCATAAAGAGCTATCTAAATGTTCACCCTGTTCCTAAACTATTTGATGCCTCTTCAAATGGTCTTACTCCTCAGCTCAGAGAGTCAGGGCTTGCTTTGAAGACAGTGGACTGAACAAAGAGTCCCACATCTTGATCGACTTTGTCTGCCACACGAATGGATCTCCTGCAGACGCTTGGGAGCTGTTCTCTCGGCTCCCCTCCTAACTGTCATTGTCTTCACGCACTGTGAGAGGACACCACAGAAGAAGAATGGCATGTCGAGATCAATCTTCCTCCAGAGGCACTCCTTGAAATAGTGTTGGAGAGCTAAGCTTTTGGAAGCCTTTACTTCTGAGACCAATTATCTCCCTGTTACAATGTATTCAGCCTTCACCAGCTTGGCTTTTGGACCCAGCTGTTTTCTGCAAGGCCAGATGTATTTTGAATCACAGATGTGATCATTCAAATTAACTAAGTTTTCTGTGTTTTTAAAAAGGGACATTTATTAGCCTTCAGGGAATACTGTCCTTGGTTCATTTTCCAGGTTACAACAGTTGTTGTTCCTCATTTCTTTTAGACCTAAAAGTATAGATGATAAAAACACAGTGGAAGCACCTAAAGCTACCCTCTCGTGCAAGGAAGAAATAGTGAAGGTCCTAGATTTCCACAGGACTCCCCACTCCTGTTGGAATCCAACTCTACTGAATGCTGAATGTCAATCACTGGTTAAGGTCAGATCCACCCTATGGCACCCTTAAGAGTTTAGACATGTTTTATCTGCATTGAAAGCAATCCGTTATTATCTGGGAAGCTTAATTTTTAATCTTAAGTCAAAATTTATAGCAAGTTGTCACCAAAAAGAAAAACTAGAGGGGGAGGGTATAGCTCAGTGATAGAGCACGCACTTAGCATGCACAAGGTCCTGGGCTCAATCCCCAGTATCTCCATTAAAAAATTAAATAAATGAATCTTATTACCTCCCCCTACCCCCCAAAAAGTTTTTGAATGGATGGTCAATTTCCTTTGGACTTCAAAGCACCGTTGTACTTGCAACTAGTTTCAGCAAATCGTCCATCTCAAAAGTTGTGCTGGTTTATTACAGGAGACACAGGCTAGAAAAACAGATTGTGTAAAGAGATGGTCAGATTCTGGTCTGGCCTTCCCTAAGCCTGTTTTCCCATTAAAAAAAGAGGAAAATATTACCTACATAGTGCCTGGCACACAGATGATGCCTGATAAATCTTAGCTATGATTTTTTTTTAACCCAAATGCCTATCAATCAGAAAATGGTTAATTGCTCTGATGGAATTATATATGGCATCAAAAATAGTTTTGTAAAACTATGTAATGTTATAAAGTATAAAAGCATTAAATTAGAGATAATATATCTAAGCTATTTTAAAAACTACATCTAGTAAAAATCCACCAAATTATGTATAAACTGTTGCGGAACTATGGTCTTTTCAAAATTATCCTTTCTTTTCGCCATTTGGGGGCTATTTTAATTTCATCAGTAGAGACCAAATGAATATATTCAATAAACAGAAATTTTAAAATTGTGAATGACACTGCATTAGCATATTGAACTCTATTACAAGTTACCAGCTGGTACTGTTACAGTACGTAACAGTTGTATCTTATGCTCTTATACACAGATCATAATTACAATTAAAGAAAATTGCATCTAAATCATTGCCTACCTTGAAGACATTATCAACAAACCTTTGTAGCAGATTGGGTGGTTATTATTTCTCCCCATTTGACAGGTGAGAAAGAGCTGGGAACTGACACACTCAGCTTTGTAACTAACTGTCAGAGACACCGGCAACCTCGTGGATAGGCTCACTGGTCACACTGCTGACCAAGCTCAAGGCTTCGTAAACCCTCACTGAACCAGCTGTGTGCCCAGGGGTTGGCTATACAGCCTCTCTGGTGTATATTCTATCTACAAAATGGGAATGGAAACATCTTCCCTCCCCACCTCACAGGGTTTACAAGAGAACCCAACACCATACTGCACATGGAAACTTTCAAATATGTACATTTAAGGTATTTTTTTTTTTGGATTCTTTCTAAATATTAAAATCAGCAGCATGTATCATGGATAACCATCTGCTTCACATTGCTGGGAAGGCAACGGCCACTTCGTAGATGCCCCCAGTGTATTAGCTCCCCTTTCCTTCCTCTCTTGAAAGTAAGAAAATGTTAACAAAGCTGTAGTTTATAGAATTTGGGGAGTTTTTGGAGGTCATTTATTCTACCTTGCCACAACATCTCATCATTTTATTTAGCCTCTGCTTGAGCACTTGAATTGAAATAGAAACTCTGTCTCATGGGGTACTTGCCCTCTCTTGGCCTCTATAGAAAGTGTCATTCTATTTACAAGTCTGTTTCAATGAGCTCCCACGGAAAAGAGGAAGAAAAGTAGTTTTTTTTAGTCTTAGGATTATAATTAAATACTGTTTAGAAACCTTTTTTTTTTTGCTTTTTCCCTTTTTTCGATGCTCTTCTGCTGTGCCTGGATTGTTCATCTGAATGTCTAATTAGGAAGCCTCATCTTCCCAGGCTTTTCCTTGAATTCTGTTACTCTGCAGGCAAGAATTTTCATTTTTAAATTTTCATGATATCAACATAATCCTATGTCATAAAATAGAAAGACTGGGGAAAAATATTAGCTTCTCGGGGCTTAGTTGTGCATTATGGGTAGCAATTTGCAAATACTTTGCCTTGAACCTCAGAATTGGATCTGTAATGAACAAACCCCCTGCAAAGTAAGGACAGGAGTGAGTCCTTTCTGGACCACTCTGTCTGGATACCATAGGGTAAGAGAGCGTCTGAATCTTACAAGAACCATCACCACCTCGTTCAGAGGGAAAACAACTCTTGCTGGTATCTATTTAGACAGAGATATGTTGAAATTTAAATACAAAAAGCATGCAATTTTGCCCATCTTTACTCGGCTCAGGCATTCTTCTAGTCACTGCATCTGCTCTCCAGTCTGCGATGAGGGTAGAATAGCCAAGACTACACGCTGTGTGGCTCCAACGGTCAGCTGGCCCTACTGCCCCACCTCAGATGACGACGGCTGTGAGACGGTCCTGAAAACTCATCTCGCCCCCAGCCATGGCACAAGCCTGCAAATGTGTCCACAAATTTGTCTAGGGATGTCCACAGGATGCTGAGGTTTCATTCATAATAAGGAAGCGTTCTTATGGAAAAAAGATACTGCATAACTTGGAAAACAACTTAATTGGGCACAAAATGTCCTTTCGCAATTGCAGGTGCTAGAATCCATCAGTTCCTCTCATTAACTCAAGCTTCAGGTGACTCGTGGCGGGAGGGATCCAGCCTACAGAACCGTCCATTCTCTTCATTTGCCCACAGAGTTAAAGGAGGGCTCTGTTATTTGGAAAAGCAGCCGTCTCTCTCAGAGTGAGAGGACTTGCGCGAATATTTCCCAAGGAAATCTGGGCTGCTCACAGCAGCTCATTCTTAATCAGAGATCACCTGGGTATCATCACTCGGGCATCCCCAAATTTCTTCCTAAGAATTTCAAGAGGCTTTTACCGCCCTAGGTATGTCGAGTTTCTTGCATGCTTAAGAACCGAGTTCTGTGGTGAGGGTAAGTCCGGCTATTTCCTTGTTCTCAGCAGCCAGGTGAAGCCTGTCACAGTGCAGAAATAAATGCTGATGCTGTGCTCAGGATAAGGAAGAAGCGCCTGCTTGCCGTCTGCGGTGCTTGACTCTGGCTGCCTCCTACGCGTGCCTCTCTTTCATAGGGAGGGAGGCATGGACGTGGTCAATGTGAGGTATCAGTTTTTACTTATTTATCACATAACTTTACATAAATAAGATTATATAAGTATTAAACTAATGTCACAAAAGTTAATTTTCCTTATGTTAGTTTCAAACCATCCTCCAAAAAACACAGGGAAAAAAACAATGAAAAATGGGGTTCAAAGTCTTCCTTACATTATCTTTAATAAGAAGCTGTCTTCAAAATATCAAGTACCCAAGAACACTGAGATAAATGACTACAGAGGATAAAAAGAGAATTAACTTAAAATTTCTTCCTTCTGTTCTATGGACCTGGAGGAACAGGACTTGGACAACGTTTTAGGTGAGTGTAATTTTCCAATATGATCTTTCCTCATCTTTTCAGAATCTGACTTATAGAGAGAAGTATGAGTGTTGGGGAGCCATAATTTTCTCTTTTATGGAAAGAAACAAGCCCAAAGAAGCAGCAGAGCAGGTGACCAGCAGAAGTGGGAGATGGGCAGTAACTATGCCTCATATGGAAACCAACAGTTAGAGGAAGGCACCGCCACCACGGTCCACACTAACACATGCAGCTGCTACAGAGGCTGGGGACATCCCAAGGCTGTGAGCAGGAGGCTGGGCGTCTGAGTGATGACAAAAAGGCTGACCCCCAGGTCAGGAGCGCTGTCCCGTGAGCAGTGGGGAGGTCCAGGCAAGGTTAAAGAGCTTATTAAGTTCAACAAAGTTCCCACGCTGTATCCGTGCTCGGTTTCCTCATTTTCCTGGACAGCTAATCAACGTGGACGTGGACAGCTCAGTGCCACGACCCTGCCAAAGCCGGGTTCTGAGTGAGGAAGACGGCCAGGGCAGGGGCAAAAGACAACAGATACGGGGAGAAGGTGGGGGACACCAAAGGGGGAAGAGGAGTGAATCAGCCTGTCCTCGGGGAGAAGAGCGACACTGAACGGCCAGATGAGCAAACGCCGGAGTGAGTGCTGGTGCCACCGGACCCAAAGGGTTAATGTTCCTTCCATATAAAGAGCTTCTAAATACAGAAAAGGAAAAAAAACACCAACAAGCCAATAGGAAAAAAAAAAAATAGAAAAAGGTCCTAAACAGAAGACTAATAAGATCACAGGGGCCAAAGTGAAGGAGCCTTTACTGGCCAAAAGCCAGAACAATTTGAGCAAAAAAAAAAAAAAAAAAAAATGAATGTACTGAAGCCCATCAAATATACTTTTAAAATCCATGAATTTAGAGTAATATTAAAGAGGCATGAAATTATAATGCTAAAAATTAAAAAAACACATTGGTCATCCTAGGCAGTTGCTAGCGCCCCAACTCACTCTGAAAACTGATAAAATCAAAGACTCGCCCTTCTGTACAAACTGCGTTTCCAGTAGTAGGTGAGGGGATGTTCTCCAAACTGCAGAAAGAATTACAGGCCTAGAAACATCACTGTTTTGAAACCCATAGTCAATTAATGGATACAGGCAATGACTGTCATGAATATTAAAGCCATCAGGTAAAATGTTCGTAGGGAATTTGGTAATAGGTGACTGAGCTACAACCACCTGAACCCGTGAAGTCATCATGGCATCAATTGAGAACCACCACCAGGACATGTGTGTCTATGCTGGAGCACAGTGTGAGGCATTCTCCTCTAAACAAGAACTCAGCATGAACAGAATCACTCTCTAGACTGGACGACCAACTTACAGGAAATACAGAAGATGGGACAATCCAAAGGACACTAGAAGAAAACATTCACCTGAATCTAGAATGGGGTCTTCCTGCATGAAAAATGCACTGGTGTCTTGAACAAATCAAAAGAATAAAAAGGAAATGAGGGGTAATAACAGTTCTAGAATAAGAGAGAAGTGAAAGAGAACATACGGGAAATCTAAAAAACCAAAACAAATGAAAAAAATAACAAACAGTTATAGATACAGAGGACAGGTGGTTGCCAGATGGAAGGGGGCTGGGGGGAGGGGAAATGCAGGTAAGGGAGATTAAGACGTACAAAGTTCCAGGGGCAAAAAAAATGAGTCATGGTATGAAATGCAGTTTGGGGAATATAGTCAATAATTATGTAATATCTGCGTACAGTAACAGAGGACCACTAGACTTATTGTGATCATTTTGAAATGTACAGAAACGTTGAATCACTATGCTGCGTAACAAAAACTAACAGTGCTGTAGATCACTTACAGTTCAAAAACAAACTCACTCACTCATAAAAAGATCAGATTTGTGGCTACCAGAAGCAAAGGGTAGGGGCAGGGGGAAATGGATGAAGGCTGTCAAGAGGTATGAACTTCCAGTTATAAGATAAGTACTAGGGATGTAGTGGACAACATGATAAACATAATTAGCACCACTGTATATTACACACACAAGTCGTTAAAAGAATAAATCCTAAGCGTTTTCCATCACAAGAAAATTTTTTCTACGTCCCTGAATTTTTTATCTATGAGATGATGGATGTTCACTAAACTTACCATAATAGTCATTTCATAGTGTATGTAAATCATCATGCTGCCCACCTTAGACTTACACAGTGCAGTATGTCAACTATATCCCAATGAAGCTGGAAGAAAAAAACTAAATACAAGATCTGGCTCTTGATTCAAATATACTAACACTAAAAAGACACATTTAAGAAAACGGGAGCTTGTCTATCTCAGCCAGTGGGCCAAGGGTCTCATAGTTTTTATGACTGTCTTTTCATTAGGAAATAGACCAGTTTCCCCCAACAGGTGGCACAGACTAGAATTTTATTTCTCACAGGACACTTTCTAAATCATCATCCTCAGAGATTTTAATCATCTGTAGCTATCCTAACATCTCTGAATACTTTCTTTACATTTTATTAATTTCCCACATTTAAAGTCCCTCTTTCTCCCAGTAGAAAAGACTCCTCTCTCCAGACTCCTAAGCAGTGCAGATTCTCACAAGGAGACACACGCATGCCCTGAACTTGGAAACTGGAGACAGAAAGCAGCGGCTGTGAGACGTGCTTGCAGACCCACGGAGCCGCGGCAGTGCCGGAGCTTCCTGGGTTCAGGACCACAGGTGCTGGACAGCAGCGATGCCCACAGTGGGCTGGGCATCCTTCGTGGTGGTAGCTTCAGATTCCAGCTCCCTGGACCTCCTGGAAATTCCTTTCTGCTGAAAGTCAACAGGGTGATAACACTGTTTGCAACCAAGACCCCCAAGTCTCATCCACCCAGAGCCTCTTTGCTGTGTCCCTGGGCCGGCAGATAAAGCATTCTAGCCTTCCACGAAATGAACTGGTTTCTTGAACAAGTCAAATGATCTAAAAGGGTGTGTTCAAGGATGGTTTTGGCTTTCAAAGGACTTGGATTTATGCAATGATCTCAGTTCTAGTTCCCCATCTGATGCAGGCCCAAGGTTCCCTCTACTACCCCTTTCTGGGCATTAACATCTCAATCCCCAGCCCCGCCCCTGCAGGGCTTGTGATGCTGGATTTGATTCTCTCCTCTAGGGGTCAGCAAACAATGGCCCGTTTCTGTAAGCAAAGTTTTGCTGCAACACCGTCACTCTCACTCATTTCTGAATTGCCTATTACTGCTTTTGATCTGGAATGGCAAAACTGAGCAGCTACAACAGAGACTAAGATGGCCTTAAAGCCCTGAAATATTTACTATCTGGCCCTTCACAGAAAATGTCTACCAATCTCTGCTCTACTACGTCAGGATGGCTTTGAGTTTCTTCATTTCTGACACCAGGTGATTCTTCTTGTTTCAAGCTTGAGAGAAGGATTCTAATTTTTGTTTTCTCTCTTTGGTGGGAGACCGTTCTCGCCAGCTTAGAGCACCATGCTACCAAGAGTTCCGTGTATAATATGCACAGACCTGAACTGCAGGAGAAAAATTTCCCGACGTCACAGAAAAGAGGGAGGGACACAGGAATGATGAGAACAGTGATGCCACTTAGAATGTATTAACATGCACACCCTGATACCTTGTCTTATCAGCACATAATCTCCTTATATCCCCTAAAGCTACTTTTAAAAGCTTTGAAAATATGTTCCAACTCTCTTTCCATTCATAAATATCAATTAAGAGTCACAGATAACTGTCCAGGCCTCTTATGGATGAATATTCATCTGCTTGTCAATTCTTTGGTCAATGGGGAGACAGCACAGCATCAGTTTTAGGCAGAACAGGGAGAGGCGACTGGGAAGTCCAAGTCCATGCGGCTCTGCTACTTAATCACTCTGGGAGCCGGGAGGAGTTACATGAATTCTCCAGCCTCAGTTTTCTACCTATAGAAAGGAATTCACAATAACTTCCTTGCAAAGTTGCTGTGAAGGTGAAGTTGATCCACGCACAACATTTAGCTTAGTGTCTGTTACACAGCGAGAGCTTGGATGAGCACTAGCTACTTACTATCATCATCGCCGTCAGTGTTATTGGTGACCTGTGGTCATGGAAAACAAAACTCCATAATGGACATGGATTTTAATCCTGCAGTGCTAAAAGAAAGAAAAAAGTTACTTTCCTGTTTCTTTAAGTCAAATTTCATATGTTTAGAAACCACCCCACTATGATGGCAGTAAGTCCTTGGTCATCACTGAGCTACCTCCCCACCCATCTTGGCTTGTTCACATTTCTTATGGTGCATACAGAATCCACATCTTCGTAAGGCTGACTTTCCTTATTCTACACACCTTCCGTTGACAGTTCTTGAAGAAGGGCAGGTCCGTAACTTGCATGCAGATTCCCTTCACCTCTCCAGGGTGCGAACTTCAGTGATCAGTTTCCACCACCACGGTCCCTGTTAGTATCCGACAACCCCTGCTTCTCAGGACACTTCACATGGATACCAAGTAACACTCCTAACAGCACACAGTTGGGAAAGAGCATCCGCACCACTCCCAAGAGAGGCCAAGCAGCTTTGCCAACATAAGGGCCTCACGACGTCAGTGAGGGACCCCAGCAGAAGCACCAGGTCTCCCAGGGAGTGAGAAAGCAGAAGGAAGCACCCACAGCCCAGCAGATGAGGCTGCTTTTGGAAGGCTCACCTGTAGTATCCGACAAACTGCATGAGTGCAGCATCACCTGCGGCAGGCAGCTGAAGCGAGAAGAGAAAGCACAGTGGATCCCATGTGCCTGGATCAAACTCGTTTGTGACCATGTGTGAGAGACCCCTGGGGATGCCCAGGAGAACCATGGTGGGGGAACTCTGGACAGAGGTAGCACGTTACTGGGTAGGAGCAAGTCCCAGTTCAACAGGCGCTACGTGTATCTGCAGAACAACAGTACCCACCTCACAGGTATTTCATGATTTAATGTGGAATCGCTTTGTGCAGTCTGAGGTATTGCTAGTATGGGTTATGTTGGCTGCAATCTGTTCCTCCCTCCAAGTACCCTAGACTTTGAGAAAAAATGCTGAGAGTTCCTTTCTGAAACATGGTCTCTGTTATACAGGCTAATAAATGCTTTGAAAAATACAAGTTTTGTTCTGACTTTATTTGCAGGGATCGTATTGTTACACCATTGTAAGAAAGAGTCCCAGATCCCTTCTTGAACGTCACTGTGGATGGCTGGCCTGGGGAAAAGCAACATGTCAAATTAAACTCAGTATTTTCCTCCCTTCTGAACTCACTTCTCTCCAGTATGCCCTGCGTCAGCACCATCCAAACTGGTAACTGGGGTGTCATCTTTGACTCCTCTCTTCACTATTCCTGACATCCAATTAACCATTCAGACTTCTCATTCTTATTCAGTGTTTCTCAAATCCATATACTCTGTCCTTCCCCAATAACACTGCCTTAATTCAGCCCACCATGCTGTCTTCCCTTGACTACTTCTACAGCCGTCTGAGCAGTCTTCAGTTCTAAATATCATTATTTATGTCACTTCCCTCATACTCCATCCTGCAGGCAGAACCTCCTGCACAACTATGGAAGTGCCATGCTTTCTCACCTTCAGGTCGTTGCTTCTGCTTCAGGTCGAGGTTTTCTGCCTCTGATCATCCTTTCCTCCTTTTCCTAACATCTTCTAATTTTTGTCTTCTAGAGTTTACTTTAGATGTCACCTCTTCAGAGCATCTTCTCCTTACTGTCCTAACTTAATTTCACTATGCCTACTCCAGCTTATTATTGAAAACACTGTACTGTCCTTGCCTGTTTACTGACCAAACTAGACTGGCGGTTCTCCAAGTGTGATTTGCACAACCCTGGGTGTCCCTGAGGCTCTTTCATAGTGTCCACAACATCAAAACTATTTTCAAATACTAGGGATACGCAGGCTTTGTTTGTCTTCCTCACTGTGCTGACACGTGCACTAATGGTGCCAATGTCATGATGGATTTAAAATGCTGGTACCTTAGCTCAAATTGAAGCAATGTCTCCCAACTTCAGTAATAATTACCTCAATTAAACCTCAGCCCTTAGGTATACATCTTTTTCAGTCTGTGATGTAACAAGCATAAAGCACTTCTGTTGTATATCAACAGATGACAGTGATCTCAAGGTAAAGCACTTACACGATGGTTTTAGTGGAACACACCATTTTTTTTTAATAGAATTCCACTTTCACTTGAAAGAATGACTGAAAAACTAATGATCCAGACTTGGGTATCTGGCAGACATTTTATGGAAAATGAACAAAGTCAGTCTCTCAGTTCAAGAAAAGACAACTGACAGTATTTATTAAGATTCAAGCTTTCAGGTGAAAATTAAAATTTGAAAAACACACCACCATGATCTTAAGGGGTTCCTAATACTTTTAAGACTTTTCTGATAAGGTCAGTGATATTGACAAACATAACTTTTTGATAAGATATAATGAAAGGTTAGATTATCATTTAGAGAATCTGCATAACTAAACCAGCCAGTATTTTTCAAATGACCAATGCACAGGAAAATATCCATTCAAAGCATAAGACAGACCAATGGACTTGAATGTAACAGAGTATGAAAAGTTCATTTATATGGTTTCAAAATCCACTTTGCAACAAACATTTAGGGAACCATCATTTGCTGTATGTGGTATAGCATCAAAGCATCACAATTATCTGAGAAGCAATTAAAATCCTCATCTTTCCCCCAGCTACATACCTTCTTATACTGAAACCAGAACGTAACAGATTGAATGCAAAAAGATGAGAATACAGCTATCTTCTATTAAGCCAGGCATTAAAAATATGCCTGCCAAAAGGTTAACAATGTCACTTTTCTCACTAAATTTTTTATGTTAAAAACCGTAAATATTTTCTCAGTAAGATGGGTTACTTATGTTAATAGGTAAAGAACTATTAGCATTATTTTTTAATTTCTGTTTTACTTTCTAATATGAGAAACATCAATAGATATATTCAACATAGAAGTCATTTGGGTCCTCATTTTTCAGAGTGTGAAGGGTGCGGAGGTCACATCCTGAGCGAATCTGAGATCTGTTCCTCTAGACCAGAATCTCTGTCACAGAGCCTCATTATGTTGACTCTGACAGCCCAGCTCCTAGCCTCAGTATCAAGCTCACAGAAAGCATTAAATACATATATTTCAAAGAAATGAAATATAGATGGGTCACTGGTTGAGGGGGGAAGAAATGTGAAACTCAGAAGGAGGTCTGCCACTTCACCACAGGACTCTGCGAGAAAACACAGACACACCTGAATCCACAATGGTCTGTCCCCCTCTACCCTGCTGACTTCAGACCTGCCTACAGATTTGTCTCTGGTTCCAAGATAACTCAAGAGAGCCAGGAGTTGCAGGAGAGGTTTTACGAGAGCCACTAAGATGATTCAGAGTTAGAATAAAGCCTAGGTGAAAGTTAGGTTATTCTATTTATTGGATGGACTGTAAAGAGGGAACCTAAAGAATGCTTGTCAGATGAAGGTGCACAGAACAGGCTGGCCAGCTGCTCTCTATTCACGGGGGCAGGAGCAGGAGGAAGCAACTTACCCTGAAGCCTGGGATTTGGAGGCAAAGAACTCGGTGGTACTGAGGGTTATTAAGCATGATAATGGGCTTGCCGGGGAGGCCTGGAGGTTTGGAGTAACTGAAGAACACTTCTGCTGAAGGAATGGGAGTAAATACCGTTCTGATTGTCTCAATGGGTTGTATTAATCCCAAGAAACAAGTAGAGCTACACTACCTAGAAAAATACTGCTTTAATTAAAAATTCAAGAAACACAAACTATCATAAAAGTATTTCCATAATGCCTTTTTTAATAATGTTATGAAGCAGGGAGGTATAGCTCAGTGGTAGAGCACGTGCTTAGCATACACAATTCCCTAGGTTCAATCCCCAGTACCACCATTAAAAATAAAGTTAAAAAAAAAAAAGTTTATACGCTAATAATGTTATGGTTTACTCAAGTCTAAAGGAAGGGCCAACTGAAAGGCTGTATTTTAAAAAGTTACATTATTTGTCAAGTTTCTGCCTATTATGGGTTGAACTGTGTCCCCCTGCCTTCATATGTAGAAGTCCTAACTCCAGTATCTCAGAATGCGACCCTGTTTGGAAATAAGGCCATTGTAGATGTAACCAGTTAAGTGAAGATGAGCTCAGATTGGAGTCGGATGAGTCTCTAATCCAATGTGACTGGTGTCCTTATAAAAATGGGAAATTTGATGACAGACTAGTACAGAAAGAAAACAACGTGCACACACAGGAAGAACACCATGTGAAGATGAAGGCAGAGACGGGGCTGATGTGTCTATAAGCCAATGACCTCCAAAGATGGCCACAACCACCAGGAGCTAGGGAAGAAGCACGGAACAGACTCACCCCCACAGCCCTCAGAAGGAACCAACTCTGCTGATACCTGATTTCCAGCATCTGGCCTCCAAAACAGACACCAAAACTGATCATGAATGTCTATGTTTAAGCCCCTCAGTTTGGGGTACCTTGCAATGGCAGCCACAGCGAGTACAGTGCCTCTGGCTGCACAGAGATTTTAGCTTAATGAGCAAGAGGAGGAAACAGATAAGTACGCTCAGCGTCATGACGCCGTGGGGTGAGATGTTTAGGACTCTTCTTAGGTGGGCACCAATCTGCAGTTTCCTTGGTAAAGAGTCTGGGACGGGGATATGATGCCCAAGGTACTTATTAACCCCCTTCCTCTCTCATCACCATGCTGTATCACAGCCTCACTTCTCGTCCCTGGAGAATTGTGCTTATGAGGATGCAGCTGACCTGTGTTCCAAGGCTCCCCTACACAGTGAGTCAGCTGTAGCAGCACAGATCACAGCAATGTTCATACACAGAGTAACACAAAGGTACAATCAGTTTTAAATTCATGGTCTATATAACTTAGTGGTTAAAAACGATGGTGCTGAGAGTGGCAGTGAGAATTAAATAGTGAGTCGGTGCATGTGTGCACGTGTGTGCATGTAGTGTGCCTTCCGTTCTCCACTGCTTGTCAAGCCCCCTAAAGCACAGTTCAGACAAAGCTTCTAGTACTTGAAAGAGTCAAAAATGATATCCAAGTACATAGGGAAAAATGAGAACGCTGGTCTTGACTAACAGTCAGCTTGGCTGATTGAAAAGTTAATTCAGTGATACAGGCTTTCATTCAACTTCTAGATTGTGCACCGAGTAAGTTTTTTGACCTTTTATATTTCCCTTGGTGCTGTATATTCAAGCCCCCAGTGCCCAATCAATCTCTCCCTCTTTTACCTCTCATTCCCACCCCATGAAAAGGAAAGCAAGTATCTCACTAGGTCCCGTGTGAGGAAGCTGCCCACACGCTAATTAGCTGCAACCCCCCTCAGGCTTAACGTGATTCTTTATCGGATATTCTAACATTTAAACTTTGTTTCTATCTTCCAACTCAGCATCTCTGAATTGTTCGTGTCAAGCTTTGCCTGAGCAGAAAGCAGATCCTTGGGAGGTCAGAGAAAAGAGCAAGGAATTGAGAAAGACGTTGGCTTTTGGTTGTTTGAAGACTGAGCGGATTATCTCATTACCCCAGTTTCCAGCCCACTGGCCTGTGGGATGAGGGCGCTCTGGGGTCACCCTCGGTTTGGGGGCACCGGCTGGGCTCCACGCTCTGCCCCTTCAGCTGTCAAGCTCACGCCTACTCCCGAGACATCCCTTCATCTACTGAGAAGGAGGCTCAGGCAGGGCGTATTTTAAATAAGCACAGCAAGCCACATGGTCTGTATTTCTCTCTCCTCTAACAACTAGTTCATCAGTAAAGTCAAAGTTCTTTGATCCCAAAGGATAAAACTCTCCTTCACCAATCAATCTTCATCTACTCTTCTGTAATTATGGATTATTTACCCCGATCTCACCTCCCTGGCAGCTTGCAGCTAAGGTGTCCTGTAGCTGGCGATGAGGTAACACACAAGGTGATTTGTCATTATCACAGGTCATTAAGTTTTGTATGTGTTTCAACCCATGTGCTTCACTACCGTTGTTACAATACTGGGTCATGGAAGACGGGAATGTGGACTAGAGGAGGAGGGAAGTCATCTATTTGCTTACAGGTTCCCAACACACACACAGACATACACACACAAGGCAAATCTCAAGAGGACAAGTGATAATAAATAAAACCCAATCAGAAAGGTCAACTGTTGTTTGGTTAAGACAGAAAAAGCTACTACAGGGAATATTTTTAATATAATAATAACTACACAAAAGTTAAAGTATTCCTGTATTGGGACTCTACTGATACAGCTTCTGTGGTTACTGTGAGCTTCTTCCTATCAGTCTGCCCCCAGGAAGGGGAAGGGGAAAACAACCTGCTCTGGTGGCCGGGACCACTGCCTGCGTCATGAGGACCACTGCCAGTAAGGTCTGTATACCAGCCCCCTCTGGCTGCCTGCTAAGAAATGTCACTGTACTGCCCTCTAATGGTTACTACCTGGCAGGTTTAAGGCCACCAGAATTGAGCTGTTCAACTACCGCTGTGTAAGGGATGCCACTGGATACACGATGAGGGTAGATTCTAAACCGAACCCACGTCATCTTTTCCAAAAGAGCCATCATTGTTGGATCAGCACTAGGATCTTCACTTTTCTGCATTTGTGTTTGATTTGAGAAATTATGGAGCTCCCAGAAGCCAATACCACACACTCTTTCATTAACAGGTGGTGGAGTACTAAGGATCTTGCTTGAGATTGTAATACAATATAGTTTCACTGAAAACAAAGTTGAAACTTAACCCGGAGTCTGCATCAGCGCCCTTTACGTGGTACGGATTATCAGCCACATGCATATACGTCTCTGAGAGTGTGCATGTATGTGTATATGTCTCTTTTAAAAGGTATAAATTCATTAACCTGAGTCTCTTGAAATCTCTTGGTAATTTCCCTTACCTCAGATTCCTCACTGCCGTTACTTACTGTCAAAAGCTCAAACCAGAATCTTCATCCAAGGTTCAGTTTGAGCTTCCAGACTTCCTACTCTCAGGCCTGTGGGTCAGCCCTGAAGGAGATGGAGAGAAAGCCAGACAGCTTGGATGCCTTTGGCACACTCTTCAGCCAGGGGCCTGACCTTCCATCACCCCTGAGGTTGGACCAAGAAAAGAACCAGCTTGTAACCACAGGCGAGCGAGAAGAGGAAGGCTTCTCTCACACGGCCCAGGGAAGACCCACCCCTCCACTAGCTGATCACGTCGCATAAGCGTTAATAACACTGCTGAAAGTGGCATGTGGTTCTATCTGGCCACGCCTCAAGCAGCTTCTACAGCCCAGCTGCTAGTTGCTGTCTCTGAGATCCATTTATAAATAATTGAAGTATTTAGTATGAAATTACCACTGTGTCTGAAAGGGAGCTTGTGCCAGCGCCCATCAGATGGGGAATCCCAACTGTGTTAGGCTGAAGCAGATGGGGCGGGACCTAGGACCTACCACCAGGGGTGGGTGCATGTGTGTGTGTGTGTGTCGCCTACGTACCTGCATCAGAAATCTCCCATAAGGGAAAGGGGCAGAAGAATGGCACTTAAATTGTTCCTTCATCTTCTCCAAGTGGGTGTCTAGGTCAAAGCACCACCTTTAACCTGAAGCTCTTGAATTTGCTTCCAGCTGGAAAAACCGGTTTGTAGTAAAAGAAAAAGAAAATTGAGGAAGGGAAATGCCAAATGTCAAGAGTGCGATAGCATGACTACCAAGGCATCGCAGACGTCTGGCTCAAATACTTCAAGAGAGATTCAACTCACACAAACAGAATTCTCTGTGACATTATTCTAAGAGATACAGAGGAGGGGAAACTGTGTAGACAGCAGGAGGGGGAAGAAGTGTTGTAATTCTATCATTCTTGAAATAATGGTTTCAAGGAGAGGGCAGAGAAGGGGAATTGGCATGGAAAACTTAACAGACTTTTTCTTTATGCAGTTTTTCAAAATAATTTTAGTCTAGGACACAAGTGCTGTATATGGCTGACAAGTGCCAAATTCAGATGGAGTGAGTTTTCATTTTATAAATTGCAAAATATCCTCACTCTTATCTCCCCCAAACAGATCACATTAATTCTGAGGGGAAATTTGAGTCTGAATTTGTTAACAAATAGCTCCTTGCAAGTATTTTTTTAAAGATGCTGATGAAACTAATTTGAAGAGTTTGGTGCAGGAGATTTTTTAAAAATTAAGTGCTGTACTTCTCTCTTCTAAACTTTCTGGAGATAGCTCACTCTTAAAAGTAAGGAAGCACTGCTTCAAAAAGCACATATGGGGAAAAAAATAAAAAGCACATATGTTTTACCAGCAATTATTTATTGGGGATCTTCCCTGTTTAAAGCATGGTGCTGGATGGAGTGAGGGGGCGAGAGGTTCAAAACATTGTAAAGCAGCGTCTTTGCCCTCAAAGGACTCGCAGCATACAGAGGTGTTCCAGCAGAATAAATCCATGTTCCTCCATTGATTTTGGGCCATATCTAACTCAACAGATTTCTAGACAACTCTCCCCCATAGACTCTACTGAATTCCTACTGAATCATAAATATGGGAAACGCAACAGAGACCGATGCTATAAGATATTCCTACAAAGAGAGAGAAACTACAGATGATAAAGGCTGAACTCACAACTCCAGCAGGCTTCTGCTAAAGATGGTATTTGATCACCTTGGAAGAACCATCCATAGTTTCTCAGAACAGCAAGAAATGCCGAGGAGGAGCAGATAGAGCTCAATCGTTCCACCTAACCTCCAGAGGCCAGGCCGTCAAAGGGGAGTCTTCTAACTGGACTGGGACCCGAGATGGGGGAAAATGAGAGGGACGGCCAAGGCGTGTTCCTCGTATGGTCAAAAGGCTGTACTACCTGAAACCACTGACATCGGCTGGTGCTGAGACAGCAGCTGTAACTGAAGCAAATCTCATTTGTATCATCAGCTCATGTACCTTCAGCTGCACTCAGTTACTGAGCTGAACATCTGTGCAACCCAGCCTCTCAGTCAGCGTGTGCAGCCAGACCGTCCAGCTGATCCATTTCTAGGCTTCTGCACGTCCCTGTGTCCTGGGGGAAACCATGGGGGTGGCACACCAGCTCTCTTCTTTCAAAGTCAGCTTCCCTTAGGAATATGAGCTGCACCTTTGGTGCCATAATGTGGGAGGTGAGGGTGTTACATCCTTACAGGCAGCTGTTTTGTACTTGGATAAATGTCCTATCTGTCAAGGGTACCGACAGGGTGGAGGGGGGGCAGAGAGAAAGAAAGAGAAAGACAGACAGATCTGGAAAATGATGGGCAGCAAAGGCCATACAACAGAGTATTTTCTGTCCATTGCTACATGTATTTCTTCTATTCATCCTGAATGTCACCCTGGGATCCTCTATGAAGGTGCTTTTTAGCCTTGCCTCATGGATCTCATCCCTTGCTCCTGGAACCCTGCTTACTCTGAGATCCTCTGGGAATCTTATATCTACATCTTTTCATGCTTTAGAGACCACATGTCACAGCAAGATGACTTTGGTGGAACTGTTGCCAGAGTGGTGGGCAGACCCATGTGCATCCATACATGGAACCCAACTACCCCATCAATGCAGTCTCTTTCTCTTCTTGCACACTGACTCAAAGGACATCCTCTTAAAGAAAACGGAGCCAGATTTGAGAATGAAACCTTGGAGAGAGCCTGTATCATCTTGGTTCATGGACTCTCATAGGTCAGTTAAGAGAACGTCCTGCAGCACAAGAGGTATGAAGATGAGGAGACTGCAAAATACCACCCCAATGATTTAATCAACACGACCAATCCTTTCCCTTCTCTATATATGAAGCTACATACTTGGCTGAAGAGGGAAGACTTCCCAGGTAAAGGATGATCATTCTGGCCTTGAGGAGCTGAGCAACCAAAATGTCATTGGCCCACTTTTATGTGACCCCTGCAGATCTCCACGTGAACACTGCCATAGCTTGTGAGGAAGTGACGGGTTAACACTGGACAACAATTCCGGAAAGGCTCATGAGCCTTATACCATCGAATCAGGTGCCAGTGTCTCTTAAATTCCCTTCCTGTTCATCTGACATTCGTGTTTTTAACCTGTCTGGCTTTCCATCACCCTGTGGGATCTTTGGGAACAGGAAATGTCTTATTCACTTTTGCAGACCCAGCACCTAGTTTAATAGCTGGGACACAGTAGCTTCTAAGTGTCTACTGAACTGAATTAACGCCTACTTTCTTATGCCTGCTCCAAATCATAGGGTCATGCTAACCAACATCAATCTAAAAGATTTGCTCCTTCACTCTTAATTGAAAACAATGAAATGAAGTACTGTTGGTCTAACTAGGAAGTTTTCAAGTATAAATATAGACACACGAATTAAATAAACCAAAAGGACCAATTTCAGCTCTGTTATAAAATAACTTTAAACCCTCAAAAGATTAAGCCCCACAAGATAAATAATCAGACGTGAATTTTTATGGCACCTAATATTTACACCACTGAATTAGCAGCTTTAAAGACAGCATGATAAAAGAGTCCAGGAGAAGGTATTTTTATAGTATTTCTCTAAATGTAAAAGGCAGATCTACATTTTTGGAAAATACCATTCTGAGAAAAAAAGGAAATTTTGGATCAGTCCATGTGGTTCCACAACGTGTAGCTGCCACAAACCTTAGCTCTGAAATTCACAAGATCATTACCGTTATGTACCAAGAGTGAGTGGTCCAGGCTCTTAGGAAGAATTGAGATCATCTTAATGCATATAAACTCAGTGTCAGGAGCATCTCAAGGAATCAAAATATAAAGTCCTGGAAAACAGGCTAGATACTTACACGTACAGTGAGAGGCGATAAGGACCTCTCTAAAACCCTTCAACAATAAAATTTATAGAGCAAAAAGTTCCATTGGAATTAAATAAAGCTATTGCCCTTGATAATATTTTATAAATGTCAAAGCATGAGGAATCTGTATCATATTAGCATATTATTAGTGTTTAAAATTTATGAACAATATTTCTACCAACTGTGCAGACAAAAAGCAAATTACTTAAATTTTCTGAACCTCAGTTTCCTTCTCTCTAAGAAAAAATGATACCTACCTGTAAGAATTTGGATCTGACTTGTCAACATGTCAGAAACAGTAAAGTCTTTTTTATATGTAAGTTCTGCTTTACTTACCTATCACTGAAATAGTGGTTTATCTAATTCCAAAACTTAAGAGTAAAATTCCTATACCTCTGAAGGAAAACAAGGACTCTTCCATAATATACAGCATCAATGGACGCTTAATTTACAAGAAGTCAATGTTCTTCCTTTATGTCTCCTCCACACTGACACTGATTTAATGCCACAAAAAACTGGCAGAATAAAGACCATACAGAAAACAGGGTTCTGAAGAGGGTAGGAAACAGAACTAAATAGCCAGGTTAGTGCAAAAGGAAAGAGGAGGAGAGTACAGTTTTCTTTTTGTACACGTGATGTCTAGACTTACTTCATGATAGCTAAGTTGAAGGCTTTGCTGATTTGTACAGTGTCCATGCACCAGAGCCTCTTCTTGCCCATTTGTGCATCTCAAAAAACCACCCATTTAGTTTAAATTTTCTCCCTAAAATATATTCTATGGATTGATATAAAGCAATAAATGTCAGTTCAATAATTCTAACAATGGGAAAAACAAAAATGTAAAGACAGTGTTTCTGGCTTCGGTACAACTGTAGAGAACGGCCAGGCTGGGGAACTCAGGGCATCAAACTGGAAAACAGCAGTCTTAGCCCGTCATGTCTGTGATGAGAATCGCGTTGGCTTTGTCCATACATTTATTCAGCTTCCATACGCACCAAACGGAAAACAAAGGCTAACATCCTGGAGACGGTGCAGCCGACTAGACTGTTTGGCCTGACTGATCCTCAGCTAGTTTGTGCTCTTCAGCCCTATCTAAAGAATTTAGAATTTAATTCAACAGGCATTTATTTAATGCCTTCTCTATGCAAGGCACTGTGCTAGGTTTAATACAATTTTTCTTATTCTTCCATTATATGTTTATGCCTACCAACCCGCTTACAATGCTTGTAGTTCAGACTAACTTAAAATCTAATCTGTGCTCAATTGAAATGTGGGGTTTGGAAACTCAGTTGATTAAGTCCAAATTGAGAAGCAATAGAATTTTAAAACAGCTTCTAACATGCAAAAGAAACAGGTTTTGCAGCCCAGATCATTTAAGAGCAATTATTATTTTTTTTAGTTACATAAAGAGACATTTTCGGGCCTCTAATTGCTCCAAATTTATCTGCTGAAGAGCCATTATGATCCATTTTTAACCCCTCTCTGACATCAAGAACTAATGCTGTCATTGAACTGTGCCATCATTGATCTCAGTTCTAAACCATTAGGAGAGCTGGCTTCTGTCTTTCACTGCAATTGCACCATTTTCCTCCTAATCACTCCAGGGCCTGCAGACATGCACACTATAACCAAGAAAGAACTGTTTAAAGCCCAGCTAGATGTTGTGAATAAATACCCTGCCTAGTAGACTATTATTTGCTATTTTCACAAATTTAAAGTAAGGATACAAATGCAGACATCTTCTATTTTTAAAGCTCATTTCCCCTTCTTTTTCCTTTTGCCCAAAACATCTTTTATAGTAACTTAATTTAGTTTGCTTGCTCACATTTATAACAGAGATAAGTGCATCAAAGAATCTTAGATCTGTCCCACAGCTGATGCTAAATACATCAAACTAAGTTTTATTCTTAAGGGGTATGAAACCCATACGAAGAAGAAATTACATAAAGAAAATACATGGAGAAACTGTGTTTGAGCCGTGGAATCACAGCTATGCATTAAAACAGCTTTAATACACGAACAACTGCTATACTCCTGAGCTAAATCTTCACTTAATCCTAACCTCAATATGAAGGAGAAAAAAGGAATATCTAATTCAGTGGACATTAAATTGATCAAATTACTGGGTTTTACTGCTTAATTTAGGAAGTCATATTTTTATTATTTAACACAAGTAGATGTCTTGTTTATTATAACATCTATAAAACTTGGCACTTAAGTCTGAAAAAAAGGCTTCTTCTCTCAGAAGCTAGTAAAGTACTAATCCCACACCTCCTTCTAACATAAAAATGATTTCAGAGAAGGCAAAACTGCCCCCAAACCATGGACCCGGAAGTGCAAAGAACAGAGGGGGCGGGGCGGTCAGGAGCACAGGTTTCTGATCTCAGCGCCAGAGTTACTGACCCATGCTTCACATTTCCTCTAAGCGTCCAACGTCTGTTGTAAAAGAGGGAGTTGAAATAAAATGGGGTCCAAGTCCCTTCTGACCCATAGATTAAGAAACCAAAAGCTACACAGTGTCATCACTAATCTGTTTGGAATTAATGTAGTGCCAATGATAAAGCTGGACACTACTTAAAAATAATAAAGACAGATTTTATTCAGTAACGACCACTGCAACAGAGGAGAGAACACAGGGTAACCTGAGCTCAACTCTCCTGAAACACAAGGCAGGAGACTTTTTCAATGCTGGGGTGTGCCAAAGGAAAGACACTCAAGGGCACTAAAGGATGGAGGGGTAGGTCCATGGACTAGGCCGTCTGGGTTTGCTAACTGGGACGTACACAGAAGAGAAGCAAACATCTCACATCCTCATGGCAGGAGGTACAAAGGGGCAGGATGCCCACCAAAGTCTGGCTTTGTCTTCCTTCAGAGCCTGAGAGGAGGGAGAGTGAGTGTTCTCTCTGGATGTTTTCATTTCAAAGAGACTGCTCCCAGATCCTTGAGTCGTCAGTTTTAGGTGGTAGGGAAGTTCCATCTCAAAGTTCAGAGAAAGGATTTCTAATTTCAAGTTTTTTCAGGGAGGCATTTTAAGGGGTGTCTGGGGTCATACGCGTGACATGGCCTTAAGCAGCTAGAACATGCTAGAGTTTGGACAAAGAGTCTTTGTCAGGAGCAATGGACCAGTTCAGGACATTCACAGCCATCTGGTGTCTTGAAGGAGACTAAAGCTCAGATGAGAAAACTTTCTACTGTAGCACTGAATCAAATTTTTCAGAGGTACAAAAAGTCTAGTCATATAACAGTTTTTGGTTCTGCCATATGTATGGATGCTTAAAATAGGAAAAAGAAAAAAAAAAGTTGGCCCAAAATATCTTAGCCAATGGCTCCATCTAGCTTTATTATAGATAGCACTGTCTCAAGTCATTTAAATATGTATAACTGCATTTCTCTTAAATGCCTAATAGCTGAATGTTCAGTCCATTTTAATACTATCTGCCCTCAGAAAAATGGGTCACGTATGATAGTCAGAAGGGCCATAGTGGAGAATGACAAGTCCATTTGTATCAACACTCATAGTTCTTCATATTCTTTTATCACCTTTTCTAAAATAAGGGATTTCAGACTGAAAGATCTCGAGATTTAAATGTGCATTTTTTGTAAATGCAAATGAAAATATTAAAGGTGCTCAATGTATTCATGGAGCAGATTGATATTTTTCCACACAATAATGCTAAAATGCTGTGCCCTCTGCAGTGGGACCACAATTAAACCTGTTGGCATTTCCATTTTAAACCTAGTCATAAAAAGTCTCTCTGAGCAGTAATGTGCCATTCCAAGACTCGAGCCAGCAGTCTCCACTGCTCAGGAACAATATTTGAGGAAGTTTTAGCAGGGGGTCAAGTTCTAATAAGGTAAAACACTTAGCAGAATTTTTCTTTATTTCACACAAAATGCTTGCTTGCCCTCTACCAACTAATTTCAATCTCATGTGTGATGTTTATAAATAGCATGAGAAATGCATTCAAGCTCCAGTTTAGAAAATGTAGTATATACTGTTGTATCCAGTTGTGTTAGATCCAGTTTAAATAATTTGAGAGGACAATGTTTAAGAAAATTACAAATAAAAATTAGAAATGAAAGTGAATATTTGAATGAGAAAAGTGATCATAAGCTAAAAGTTAGAAGCCTGACAAAGGCCACAATATCAAAATCCAGAAGGATCACAAGATAGAAAAATATTATATGGGTGAAAGATAACCTTAGATATTTTGGCTACTCTTTGATCACCTCTTTATACGACAAAGACTTTATAATATCATTTATTATGAAGAGAATTTAGTCAGTCTTTCCCTCTACCATCAGAAGTTGGCAAACTTGCTCTAAAAGGCCACGTGGTAAATATTTCAGACTCTGCACCAAACAGTCTGTTACAGCTATTCAGCTCTGTGATAGCAGGCAATCAGTAACAGACAGTACATTTTCACGTGTCATGAAATATTTTTCTCCCAATCATTTAAAAGCATAAAGATCATTCTTAGGTCATGGGCCATAGAAAATACAGACCACAGTTTGCCAACCTTTGTTCTACTCCAGTTGATAGCTTTCAAAAACTATCAATCATTAATAAATTTCTACTTTCAGCTTCTTAAGTCATTGTTAATATGTATATTTTATGGTAGTTGTCAAAGTTATAAAAAAAATTTTTTTACATATGAACATTTTGAGTTTTTTCTGCTATGACTAATTTTAACTTGAATTTAACCAGTTTGTCATTGATAACAAAACTCATATGATCCTTTGCATTGCGGTTTAGCTGTTATATTAGTATTCTGTATTAAGCCAAGAAGTTTTAACATTTTCCCCAAAGCACTCATGTCATTCAGTCATATGATTCAAAGAACCTATTCACCACTTCCATTAGAAATGTGTCACTTTTTCTTCATTATTGCTTTTACCACACTCTTAAAAATTTGTGGTTATGTTCAATGTTAGTGTAATTTCTATTGATTTCATCACTCACTTTCATCACTTTGGTTCATATTTATGCATTTTTTAAATCTGAAATTTCTCAGTTCTTTAATAAATAACTATAAAGATGACAAGACTCATCATATCCATCTAAATCAGGTGTAATTTCTCATGTTTTAGTAAAACATTCCAAAACACCTTTTCAAAACACCTAGTAACTTTGTGTCAAGATGCCAGGTCCATTGGCACAGTATTCCAGGAATCCACTTTGTGATGCCAGGACTCACTGAACCATATTATACACAAATGAAAACCACACCAGCATGTCTCATCAGACTCAATACAATGTATTCCCAACTCAATTATGCCTTAGGCAGGTATCAAAAATGCCTACAGCTAACCCAATACACTCAATGAGTGGGGAAGAGGTTGGAAAAGACAACAAATTTCACCAGCTCCATAACCATGCTAAGACCTGGTAGGGCCCCTTCCCTGGCCTTCAAGGTGTTTGCGTATCTTATCTTCGTAAGTCTGGTCAATCCACTGCTTATTGCCCCCCAGAAGGTCTGTCATGCAGCTAGGCAGTCGTCCATAGCCCCATCTACCACATTCTCTTGACCATTCCAGTCCACAAATGGCCAAAGCTGAACATTAAATGAGTAATATTCCAGAGGAAGTCAGAATACATGCATTCATCTTACAAATTACGCAAAAGGTAATTATTTTTTAAAAACACAGTAAGTAATCATTCAATGGTTTTGAAAAAGAACACATTAGGAAACTCGTCTACTGAGATTTGAAAATGATGTGTATGCTTAGGACATTTCATTCAACAAAGCCTAGCAGAAAATTTTATATCACAATCACACATCATAATTACTGATTCTAATTTAATTATGTGATTGCACGTATTTATTTACTCCAGGAACTATAACAAATATACAGTAATTAAATGGTATAACAAAAGGCTAAATTTTCTAAGGAAAACAAGAAATTCATAAAGCTTCTTACATAGTAAAAAAAAAAAAAATTTAAAAATTAAAAAGTTAATTACAAGCTTACAAAAGCAGCCTACTCTGATTTGAAAGATAATTACAGCCAGCTCATTGACCTTCTCTACTGTACTAGATGTTCTTTTCAAGAGTAAAGGAAGGAGAAAGTTATAGGAGGAGAGTTTCAGGTTTGAGTATCTTCATAGGTTGGAAAGCAACCACCATGCTCCTAGAAATTTCCATAAAATTCTCTTTGTGTAAACGAAGTCATTTGAGGGTTAATTAATCTGCAGTTCAAACCTCTGTCTTTTCTTCTTGGCTTTGTTTTAGCCTTAGGGTCCTTGTAATACATTTCTGGTCTTAAACCCACAAGCTTTTGAGAGTCTATTGTTTTCCTAATATAAACTTACTAGCTTTTTTCTGTGATTATCCATGTAAAGGATAATTAACTCCAAGAAACTACTATTTTTAAGACTTAGACATTATAGAAATAGTACAGGTACACTGAACTGTATTTTCCATCCTATTAAACTAAATACTCCAATTTTAAAACACATGTTCACAGGTCTGCCTGGCTTTGAGAAAAATCAAATATGAGATAAAAATACAAAAAAGCCCAGATAGTTTAGAATAAAAATATTACTCATATTACAGACAAAATACTCCATTATTTCTTCAGTTTTGAGTTTCTCTAAATTACAAGCTAAGCTATGGCATTTAAAATACAGCTTATTTTTAAAACTTTTATTTATACACAGTATAATAACGAAACTCTAACTTCCTTAAGCCTGTATCAGGCATCCTTATCAGGCCATAGTTCTACCCTATAGCAGTTAATCTCTCATTGGGAGACCAAAATAATGATATTTTCATAACTATGCCCTCCATTATGCTTACTTATAATTATATTAAAGAGTTAATTTCTATGAGTAATTCTATTACTAAGTAACAGACAATTTATGAACACTGTAGAGCTTTGGAGGAATGTTTGGAGAAAATGCTTAATTAGGCCATGGTGTGAATTTTGACATCTTTCTTCATGGTTCACAGAATACACTTTTGCTGACATATCTTCAACAGTTTGATCAACATAAAATCTTATCTTTCCAATATTAAAAACAGTATTACAGGGTCATAATATGATGAGAAACAAAAAAAAAAGGTTTTATTTTTTAAATAAATGTCATCTTAGTAAGTCAGTAAGCCAAAATGATCTAAGAGCACTGAAAACTAAAATAAAATTTGCATGAAAATACACCGCTCACAAAATATGATGGACTTGTAATGGATGAAAACAGCTTTGAATCCAAGAAGCCCCCATTCTAGTGGGGAGTACGCTTGGGGCATAAACATGTTGCTTCAGGGAGTCTGAAGCAATTCGCCCACTGCTTCACTGATATTGCCAACACTGGCACTTACTGGGTTATCACTTTCCGGCCAGAGAATGTACTAAAACTAGACGCTCATTAGGTGGGACCCCAACGGCCAGCAAATAGAGCTTAGGCTAAAGAATCTACTTTCTTCTTCATTTATCTACACTTAGATAAGCCGCATGATTGTAACAAACAGTGACAACATTAATCGAAGTCACTAACATTGAAGCAGAATTCTCAAGTTTCTAATTTATAGGGAGCTAAATCCAAACATGTTATTAACGTAGAGGATCCATGCACTGGCACATATAGGCTGTGATTCAACTCTGTTAACAGTTTTTTAGGTGCTTCCTTACATTCTAATGCTTGATTTCACACTTCCTGGCCCAGGCACGCACGTGTGGTCCATCCCTGAGTTCTACGGCACTGTGACAGTGGCACTGAAAACTGCGTAGTGTTCTCAGTCAGCCATGTTGGCCAAGAAACCGTGTTATAATCAAATTTAAACAGGGTCCAATGTAAATCAGATATTCTCACAACATATATTTTCACAAACACATTTCTCACTAATGAGCCTTTATGTGTTGGCAAGGGATGAGGTATTCAAACAGAATTTTGTGACTCATAAATTTAATTTGGCCTCAGTATCACCTGTTCCGATGTGAGAAAAATATTCTGCCAATATAGTACTTGCTATTCAAATGCAGCTTTAAGACAAGTCTCTCCCCATTCCAACTTATTGCCCCATAGAGATCCCCCCAAAGAGAAATACCGAAACTGTTAGAGGTCTTTTTAAATCGTGTAGCAATAAGAGACCTACGTAAGGCTCTAGTTCATTCTTCTGTTCAGCTGCCAAAACTCCACACACATGCCCACTCCAGCCAGACCAAATTATCAGAATTCATTTTCAGCGTTCCTGATACCCTATAAAATGAGGTGGAGACCACCCCAAATACATAATAAAAACGTAAAATTCATTCAGTCTTTCAAGTCTCAGATTAGTAAGCATCTTTTATCAGAAGTTACTCAAATAAGTCATATTAATGTTAAAATATTCTGAGAACAGTAACTTGCTGCTTTCAAGAGTTACATTTTACCTCACTGCATCACCAAATAATGGAACCCGTGGTAGTTCTGACTACAAGTCTCCCTTGGGTCTATGGATTTTAGTGACCTTGGTTGAAGGCTCCACCCATCTATGCAACTCCTGGTAAGTTCTAATAAAAATATCAATTTATACCTTGACAATACTCTTCCTTTCCTGTATTTCATTCAAGCAATGAAAAGTTTTTCTGAATTCTAAGTCTTGGGGGAAAAAAGAGAAATGAGTAACACTAATTCTCTTCTACTATCACTAAAATGACATTAATTACACTGGAACCAAACATGATTGACTTGTGTAACAGAAATCAACATCATAATGTATGATGTGAATTCAATACAAATTCTGGGCATCTAGGTAATTCTCACACACACCTTCATACTGCTCTATATCCTCCTTAGAAGAAGATTTTCCTTTGTGGACCTATGTTTGTAAGATTCATAAAAATAGATGCATAATCAAGCTGAACTCTTCAAAAATAGTTTCTAACCTTCCATCTGAAACTCTGCCTCTCCCGGATTAGACAGTTCTGATGAATCTAGCTAGAGACCTAGCACCTTACAGTGAACCACAATCCTTACTCCTCCTCCCAACCATCCTAACCTGCTCAGGTTATAAACAGACCTGATTTCAAGCTCAGGGGTAGGTTTAGTGTTTTCACTGTGGTCTGTCCAGGACTGGCACGCTCAGCCAATCTATGTACCTTAGATATAACCAGAGCAAGCACGGTATGATTTTTCTCGATACAGCACCCGGCTCCCTGGGCCGCTTGCTGGACACTCTGATACCTGGTGAAAGGGGAGGCTGCTATCGACATAAATGTTCTGACAAGAGCAATGTACAAAGCATGACTAGAAAGCTATTCTCAAATGAACCACCGGGCTCGAGTCCTGGGAATCTGTATTTAACACGCACCCCGGGTGATTTCAGCGCTGGTCACGGGCAACCAGGTGTTCAGAAACACTGCTACTGCGCCGTCACAGCCAAGCGTCAGCGTCACAGCTTCCCACACGAGCCCTGTATGTTGCTTCTGACACAGTGAGCTCGATATATTTCTTTCTCTTCTAAATGATTTAGCAACTTGTCCTTCAGGAGATTCTCACCAAGCAGCGGTCTAGAAATTGAAGTGTCATCGCTAAAAAAACATGAAAGAAAAGCTCCCTATGACTCAAAACGCACGACACCGAGGTACTCTGCGAGGTGATGTGCACCTACTTCCCAGTTTAATCAGGGGACTACACGCTTTCTTTAACACAGGTCCTCACGAGAACAATACTGCACCAGATAGTGCACTCATCGAAGACGATGCAGCAGTAAACAAAACTGTATATACAATACCTGACATCAAGGAGCTGATCGCCTAGTCGGGGAACAGAAATAGACATGCGTCGCGTGCTACATGGAAGGAAGCCCCATGGACAAGGTGACTCGGGAGAAGGGGAAGACAAAGGGACACAACACACAGCTTTTCTCAGAAAAGCTGCCCTGGGAACGGAAGGAGGTGAGAGATGTGACTGGGTCTGGATTACTGATTTATTTTGAACGTGGAGCTAACAGGATACGCCGACAGCTAGAGATCGGAGGAAAGCAAAAATGAAAGATGAGTCCGAAACTTTTGGCCTGAGCAGAATGATGTTCCCACTTACTGAGCTGGCCAGTATTCTAAGGGACAGGGCTATCATTACTCGCATTCTGTTTTAAGGGTCAGAACATCTGGGCTGCCCTTGCTTACGGCCGTTGCCACAGGTAACACAGCTTGTACACGGCGGAGGTGGGCTTGAACCCAATCAGTCAGACTCTGGAGGCTATACACAACCACAGAGGCAGCTCTAAGACCCGTCATCCTGCCCCCGCCGCCAGGCTGGCTTTGATATAGCCCTAGAATCTCAAGCAGCTCAGAATAAGCACAGACAGAAAAGGAGGGTTAGAGTCACTGCACGGGGCTCTGAGCACACCGCCGTGCCCGTATGATGCCCCTCCGCACACTCCCCGGCAGAGCAGAGGGGCCTGCCCGTTCCCCTGGTGTGACATGTCAGAGATTCCTGCTGCTCCTTTCCATCTATATATAGGCAGGGCCAGCCCCGGGCAGGTGCAGCAGGCAGACAGGATCTCAGCGCCCCTCCTGTACACCACCGCCCTCCAGCATATGGTACGTGGGTGGAATTAGGTTAAAAAGAACTTCAAGGACAACCTTGGAGGAGAAATGAAACCATCACCAAAAGGAAACACGCAGTGGAATAAAGGGGAAGTCGCTAGATGATAAAGGTGGTGGAGGGCTGTGCCTACGCACAAGGAATGTGTGGCTGGCCACCTGTCCATTGCTCTTCGGAAGTTTCTACACTGATGATTAGGTTTCAGGCTGGGGAGAGGAGCAAGAGGAAGGAAAAAAAGCATCTACTGATTATCTGATAAGAGCTGGACACTGGACTATGTGCTTTATATGTTTTCACAACACCATGTGGCCTTGTCATTATTATGACAATTTCAGAGATCGGAGCGAACTCTGCTGCACGAGGTCCACCTGGAAGCTCCATGCGGCAGGTGAGCTCCTGCCCGGTTCACACCGTATTCCCAGGGCCCGGCACTCAGGGGTGGGGAGAGTGGAGGCCCCTTGACTCTTGAAGGAGGCAATGCCTCCCTCTTCCCAATTCTAGTTTCCAACCTAGCGTCACCTCCCTTTCCACCATGAGGAGAAGCGGGGCTGAGAGCCCCAGGGCCACTCCTGCTATGCAGGTGGCTGAGGCTGTGGGCAGCAGGACAAGCCAGCAGGTGCACCATCAAGCAATGGTGGCGACCGCCAGAAAGCGCGCCAAGGAGGCAAGAACTGAGAGGGCAGGCATGCCGGGAAAGCCAGGAAAGCCGCAGCTCACCTGCTCTCAATTTGCACAGGAAAAGGGACAGTTGCGTCTGCCTGCAGAGGAGACGACGTCCTGAAAATCTGTCATCCCCCAGGGGTTCTGCTTTGGAGTCCATGCCCTGGATAGACGCCTCCACCACCCAGGCGCTTTTGGCAGCTGGCCGGGCCGCTTCCTGTTCTCAGCCACCTGCTTCTCTGAGTCACTGGTCTTGATGCCTCTGAAGTATACCCAGCCCCCCTAACAGCCTTAATTCATCTGTTCATTCCATTACCATTTATTCTCAGCAGAGGCACTAATTAAGAATGTGAAATGGTGGTACACCAACAAGAGGCAAGGTAAAGGAACCGTGTGACCTCCCATCCCGGGACTTGGAAGTGGACAGGAACTTTTTACTCTTAGTGTAAATTTACACTCCTACTCAGATAACTAATTTGGGATGGGATTACTTTATAGCCCCCCCGGGGGGGGCTGTCCAAAGAACCAGTGTTAAACCACATTACTGTTAAACTGTCCTTTATCACTGATTAAAAACAAAATCCAGAAGCAGTTGTAATCAGTTGGTATCTGGGTAGAACTAGTCCCTAAAATGCCCAACTTTAGAGCAACAATTCAAAACACCAAAGCTTAGCATTCTCTAAATATTCAAAAGTACAGAGCAAAGAGCTGCCCATTAGACAACCTGGAATCTCTCTTTTACCTAAGTAATGCATGATCTGAGAAAACTTTCTTCTTTCTTCCCCTACAAGGTGGTCCTTGTTCCCCAGTCTAAAATGTCTCAGTGTAGCCTTACACTTCATTTGATAATGGATTTAAAGATGCCTCAGTGTCCATGTTTCCTTCTGTGCTACACAGTGGAGGCGGAAGCAAGCAAGCACTGTGCTACATTAATTTTTATGCCCCTTACAATGATTCTTTTCAGAATACATTGTATTATTGGCCAGCACTGGGCTTTCTATAATTATAGAAAATCATTGGAGATATGCCACGTTCCAAAGCCCTTCCAGGGAACCCATCCTATCCTCACCTCTGGGTGTGTCCTTCATCACGACTCCCTTTAGAGCTTCACAAACACCAGGGAGTGCTACCCAGCTAGGATACCCGACTCGAAAGTTTCTCACTTTGGCAAAGCCCCGCCCTTGTCATACCACAAAAACTGTAACACTAATGCCCCTGATAAACGTTAACACCAACTGTTGCGGGAGAGAGAGAGAAAGAAAGAAAATAACATATCATGTTCAAAAGCACCTGCATGAACCAGATGCTTTCTGGGAGAAAATGTGAAAATTAGATATGGAGAATTCTTGAGATAAGTTTTCGCAACAATTAAATGTGAGAAGGTAAAGAAATGGTGTCAGTTCACATTGAACAGAGGGATAAAGCAGTTTATCAGAAAAGAATACCTTCCCTATTAGAATTTCAGTCTGAAGCCACAAAAGGCCTGCGGGCCACCCTTCAGACCTCTGTGAGCTCAGCCCATTGAGGGACTGTGCCAGAGATGTTACATTTTGGCAGAAGGCAGAGACTCATGGCGTGCAAGAAACACCCTAACTGCTTTTCCTCAACAGAAAAGGATTGTTCCCTATTAAGTTGGCCACTGGCATCTTTTACTTCTTGGAGAATTAAGCAGAATAACAAATCACACATTGTGTTGGTAGCCAGCTAAGGAGGAGGTGTGTCTGTGTTGCAATAGCAAATGCTGTGGGCTTCATGTCAGGACCCAAATTCTTCTCTCCTTCTCCAGCCTTCTTATCTACCTCGGGGGACATGCAGCCATGAAGAGCTTCAGGATGGTGGTGATAATGATGCAATGTGTACACACACACACAGTGGGCAGTATACATTTAATTTCACACCAAAAACAAACCTGCATGTTCACTGCTTTTTCAAGAATTTAATATTACCAAAATATTTTTTTAAATAAAGGGAAAAATAAACAACCATCCTTCTATTCCTTGGAGAACACAGATCCAAGTCTCTGAATTCATCCGAGTCCAGACTTTCATCCGCACTCCAGAACAATTAATGCAGTTAATTCAGTCAATTTATCTAATCAAACATATTGAAATAACCTTTCTATCTTGTTTCAGTATTACCCAACTACCAAGAACTCAGTTCTATTCTCAAGATTTATGAAACACCTGTAGACTACTTCTCAGGATTCAAATATATTACAATAGAATGACTGGTTGAGACTCAGAAGAAACAAGTGTCCATAAAAATGAGACAGTATTTGATGAACCGAATTGAGAGAACTGGGGGAACAAAAGCTTCCTTCATCATCTTTCCTCCCTCCTTCCTCTCCTTTTGCCCTCAAATCAGAATATAGCCAGACACAACCTTTTTTCTCTCTCATATCTTTTTTTGATGCCTCGGTTCAAATTATGAAGACTGAATATTCTCTTTTGGAAATTTAATCTTAATGCTTTTTCCATGTCAGGAATACCCTAAGTGATGGTGTTTAACCAAACATCCCATAACAACTGAGGAGGCTGAAAAACAGATTGAGAAAAATACTTCTACCTTTAATGTCTGGCTTACCTGATCCACATTCTATGACTGTATTTGTTTCTAAGCCTCTAGTTTAAAAAGGTATATGAAATTCCACTGGAATTGATGTTGGTGGCAATTTGTTTTCCGTCTGGATAAAATGATAGTATTTCAACTTAAAGAAGAAAAAAAAAAACCCAATCTGAAAAGGGGTTAGCATTATTTATTCAAAGATGTTCCTAAAATTTTACAAGGCTTAAAATTACTTATTGTTTGCCAAATTACACGGAGATAAGATGCTGGAACAGAATCAGTTATTTAAACTGGGCAACAAAGAAGACTCTGAAGATTTAAAGAACATCGTTTCATAGTGTTTGGCTGCAAGAAACTCTGAATATGGCCTTATAAAAAATCGCTCAATGGAGGAACATGGCCCAGGAGTGATGACTTAAGTTCTGGTCATTTTTAAAATCTAGCATAATGCCGCATCATACGGTAGAGGGGACAGCATCTGGTAAGTGGAATGTATTTTTAAAGTTCTTCAAAAATTCCAAGGCAAATTGATCCAGTTTTCTAGTGCTTATGTAAAAGTTGCAAATGAAATTGCTGAAGAAAGAAAAAGAAAGTATCAGAGCTCTGTTTCAATCTCCACAAAGAAGATCAAACTTTCTATTCAGGAGTAAGACAGTTTTCTTACAGAGTGTCACAGCTGGGAGGAGTCAGAGATGACCTTTCCAGGCTCTTATACAGATGAGGAAACTGGGGGCCAGACACCTTAAGTGACTCAGGGTCATCTTCACTCCTAGCTTTTAATGAGATATCTCAGACATTCTCATCTTGTAAGATGTGTACTGCAGATTCGCCTCACTCAGATGTAAACCATAGAGGTAAGAAAGAGCGTGCACTGTTGCACAGAACCTACGACAGAAGATGAACAGTCATGGCTGAGTAGGGTCCGGCTCCCATGGTTACATGTGAGATGAATTCAGCACACTTATATCACCACCAGCCCTTTAGCCTGCTTTGAAAAGGAAGTTCAGTGCCATCCTCTCCTCTTCTCCACATTATAGGCTGCCCTCGTCCGCAGAGGGAAGCAAGGAAAGTGAATATCTATTTCCCCTGTGTTTTTCTGATGACAAGTGATCTGAGAATTAATTTAAGAATCCTGTTTGTTCAAATAAAACATTTCTGACCCCAAAACACTAACTGCTATCTTTAAAAGGACTATGTCTGGTGGTGATCTTTGAGTTTTCGGTTTCTTTTTTCTTACCGATTTCAAATGTTGGCCTACATCCTGGAACAGCTTCTTGCATGGAAAAAAGTCCAAAACAGCCACTCCTCAATTCTAAGAGTCCTTAAGATACTTCTGAGTGCTGGAATTCCCTGGGACGTAGACTTTCTTTCCCATTGAGCCACATTCTGCCCACACCACCAGGGAGGCTTTTAGAGAGCAAAGGAAACGTTTGGGAAACTGTGGAAAGTCCCAGAATCTGGCTCCGCATGGCTCTCTCAAGGCCTGGGAGGCAGTCACACCATGGTGACCATTGCTTTGCTTTGCATTCCAGTCTGCTCAGTATAAAAGCCCTTATCTGTGGTCAAAATTTTTAAATAAAATAAAAATAAAAGGACTTGTGTTTGGTATATGTGAGCTATGCTTAAAACAAGAGAAGAGAGCATTGGCCAGGCATGGTAGCCAGGAAGGGAGCCGTTGGGGAACACGCGGTGAGGCTGCCAGAGGAGATCGACAGGATGCAGCAGGTAAGTACTGTTCTGATTCCTTTTTCTTAAGAAAAGTGCCTCCAAACTGAAAGCAGAATGAACCAGAACAAATCTTGATACATTTCTCATGAGAAAACCTAGTTGTTCAAAATGGAGTAAATTACATCACCAAGTATTGAACCATCTTGTGATTCCAATCAAGAATCATTTATGGTCATCTTTGCATAATCAGAAAGAAAAGAAATTTGAATAGACTGAAGACATAAAAAAATCTTGACTCCAATTTCAAGAACAAATTCTAGAAAGGATACTGTTCAACTTGACTCAAATGCCTGATAAGTTCTATCAAGGATCCAAGAACAAGGGGTTTAGAAGAACTGAGTCAACAAGCCAACACAGTTCACTAAGAACAAATCCTCAAGGTACTCTGCTCGTTTTGAATTATACATCAGAAGAACGCTCTATAGAATAAACCAGGAGTCTGCCAAGACATCTGACAGTTACTCATGATATTCTTATGAAGTCCCTGGAGCAATATGGATTGGGTCATGGTAAACAATCCATCTAACCGTACTAATTCCACAAGCTTAGTCAAAGGCTATCGGCAATTCAGGAAGAGAGAAGAAACCTAAGCTTCATGCTGGACACTTCCTATTCTTAACCAAGCTCACTCCTTCCTGCTAGCATTTGCTGTTCTCCTCTGCCTGGAATGCTCTCTCAGCTCTTTGAATAGCTGGATTCCTCTGAAACTGAAGGCATTAGTATAAATGCCACCTCCCACCCCATCACTCTCTATCCTACCCGTTTGTTTCCTATCACACTGTTTCTAGTTCGTCTCCTCCAGTGAAGTATCAGCTTCATAAAAGCTAAGGCCTTGTTAATTCAACATGCCTTCACAAGGCCTAATACAGTGTCTCACGTGGACCAGGCTCCAAGAACATTGGAATGAATTAATGAGATACATCCTATGTTGTGACATCATACCTTCTATTTGGCCTTTCAGAATATATTTTCTATCAGTGTCTTATATGAAGATATACAAGGCTTGTGTGGAGTTTTTTCATTTTTTTAATTGAAGTATTGAAGTATTTAATTGAAGTTCCTGGACAATATTATGTAAGTTAGAGGTGTACAATATAGTGATTCACAACTTTTAAAGGTTGTACTGCATTTGCAGTTATTATAAAATATTGCAAGGGGGGTGGTGGTTGCTTTTGTTTTTCTCATTACATTATACTGGATAAACACACTGCACGACGAAATAAGAATTCCAAAGGGCCTTGAGGGAGTGAAAGGTCAAACCCAAACAAAATGATGTAACCAGGATACACAGAAAGTTCTGCATTTAGAAAGACAGGAATTTTTTGTGCTATCACAGGATAGGGAAATCTGGTTTGTCATTGGGATTTGTAAAAAGTACGTCGGGTTTCAGGTTATCACAGTCTTGCTATGAGCCCATAGTGTGATGTGGGCATTAAAAAGTGCTGGAGTCTTAAAAGGAAACATGGTACCTTCAGACCAAATTACATACTTGTTCAGTGTGAGATGTTAACATTTAAGGAAGATGACTAGGAGAGGCATGGAAAACTATTCTCACAATGAAAGAATCAAACTTTTACCAAAAACTCCAGTTAAGAAGGAAGGAGTTTCTAATAGTCTACAGTCATCCCAACATATGTTAGATTATTCCATGAATCAGTGAATTCTTTGTCAGTGTAACTTCCACTGAACAGTTAGCAGCTGGGATACAGTGGAGGAAATTCCCACACAATGCAAGGTTATTTTATTAACAACTGATGACTGATTTATACATCTATACAAGCTTCTATACTCCCTAATTTCACTACTGTCAATGATTTGCACAAAATACTTACATTTTTCTGTTTTACAGTGAACAATTTATGGAGCAGTTGGTTGAAAGGTAGACATGTTTTGTCAACCTGCAGATAAAAGAATTATTATAGTGTTTTACTATATGTTGGTGAACCATGGAGGCATCAAGAAATGACCAGCTGCTTACTCACATATCCAGGAATGGAATATTTGGTACTAAACTAGAAAAATCTGGGCATGATGCATAGGATTAGCCTTTGTAGGAGCAACCCAGGAGGTTCTCTCTAAATCTGTATCTCAAGAAACTAAAAAGACCAAAACATAATAGAAGGGAAGCAGATTTAGAAGATGGAACAGGAGGAACACAGCTACCAGTTTGGAGAAAAGCTGAAAAGAAGGAGGACAGTCAGCCTCAAGACTCAGGCAGAAGGACCAGCAGCCTGAAGTTGACCTTTATCAAATCCCATAAAAGACATACACGTTTTGGTTTCCATAGTTTCATAATGATGGATGATTCAACAGATTCAAAACAACCATGGTGAAATATTTCTCGGGGCTGCTCTCTTCATGAAGCAACTCTAGTTAAGTCTGCTTCTCAGGGATTCTGGTACACTGTACTCATCTCTCCATTTTAATGCTCATTATGGCTTATATGTTTTAGTATCATGTAAGTTTTCTTAGCATGAGTCAGCCTTTCACGTCTATAAAACATGGAAGAGCATACTAGGGAGCTCGTACTAGATCCTGGGCTCAAGTAACAACACAGCACAACGGCACCTTGCATGGCTCCTTGGCAGAGAGCCGGATAGCCTTCCTCTGACCACACCAGGACTCCCTCTCAAAGATACGTCGTTCTGTGTTGACTGCGTGCTTTAACATGAGCTATTTAGTGGTGGCAGGATTTAGAGATGTTTGATTTCTAGGTATGAACAAGCTCTACTGAACATAAGGATCATTAAGAAACCTACAAGTTAGAAAGGAAGTCGGAGTGCTACAAAGCACCTGCGATGGTCTGCAAAGGAAAGGTTTGGACATCAAGCAAACTTCAGCAATTGGTTATTTGAAACCGTGGAAGTGATCAACAAAGCCTGACCGTCACAGGACAACTCCTGAGCCTGGACAAGGAGGTTAGTATGAAGCTCAGTATTTGGAGGAAGCCTATGCAGTGATCGGTAGACCTGAAATGGGTCTACTCTGAGACTTCCACAGAGAGGCCTTCAGGTGAGAACTCCCAAAGGGCCCAGATAAACACTGGTGAAAAGGCTGCTGAATCAGGTTCACACATTTAATGAGAACGATGACAATGAAGCAGTACTCACCCATGCACATTTTTGGAAATACAAAAACTCCTGCCTTTTTCTCCCAAAAGAGTGCAAGGAGAAACTATTCTGAGCACGGCTTGGGTTCGAAGCGTGAAAGGGCATCGTCCACAACGGAACACTCAAAAACCAACTGCTGAGTCATTCTCTCCTCTGCTGTATGGGACCCCATCTCATTCCATCCAGAAATTGTGACCCGGAGCCAGCAGTCCACAAGAAGAGAAAGTGAGTCTGCCCCCATGCATTTCTTTCTGCTTACTTTGCATTTGAGAATGACACTGTGACATCATAGCACAGAGTTTATAAATGATACGTGAAATTTTCTTGACCAGTGCACAAAACATCAGCGCAGACTGCTGGGTAATCTCCCAACACCGCGCACAGAGTTTATGCAGAGCTGTGGATGCCTCACACCCACTACTGCACACCCCCCAAATCATTTGCTTATATTCTAAACTAATCTATTACCTATGTTAGCCCTTTTCACTCCTTAGTCTCTCCAAGATGTTGGTCTGTGACCTTGGGGAGCAAATCATATCCATATACACAAATAGCAGTCTTCTAGATTTCATAAAGAATGAAGACTTTTTCTTCTTTTCCCTTTCAATAAAACTTTTTGAAATTTAGATGAGAGAAAAATGAGGCAAAGATTAGAAAGAGCAAAGTGAGCCAAAGTGATTCTGGTTGATGGATTTGATGGGTAAACTGAAGTTCTTATTTGCCCAGTGATGCCAGGCCAAGCATCCAGCTACTTTCCCAGGCTTAATTAAATCTGCAGCTGACCTGCAAGGAAGGGGATGGCCTGCCATCCAGAAAAAAAGAAAGGAGGCACAAAGGATTTGTGATCAGTGTCAGGTATTCCAGCAAGTCATGCCAGAGGCAGAAATTAAGACCTGTTAAACCCAGTTCCTTCTCCAACCACTAGATTTCATTTCAGCCTTCAGATGATATGATGGCTGACCAATGAGGATCAATATTTTTCCCACACATGTATACATAGTCCAGGTGACAAATGCATAGGCCTTTTACATTGTTGACAAGTAAGCATATATTATTTAATATATTTTCAGATACTTAAATGATTTGCAGTATCTAGAAGATTGGTTTTGAATCATAAATAAAAACTGAATTCTTATTACGGGATCTGAAACAGCACTATAAAAACAGAAAAAGAATCAAAAATAGCCAATTCAGATCAAGACATATGAGCCTTATATATATATTTTTTTATCCTTACCTTACTTTTGAAAATAGTTATTTGTAAAACATCTGGACCTAACTATTGAAGTCAACAAGGGTGGCCACTAGCTTCAGAAGAACAATATTTACTCCATAGCTACTGCACTCCAGTTACGGACACCTCTTTCCAGCAGTCTTGGATATTGCCAGGCTGAAGCAAACAGCTGAAGCAGAGATTCAACTAAGTAGGAAGAATGTTTTCATTACCACAAAGGAACCACAGCAAGCGTTAAAACATGCAAGTAAGGCAACCTACTGTGTGAAAAAGACTCATTCCTGCACAGAAGTAATGAGATAGCTAAACTAGGAAGCCAATTTACAGGAACAATGCTCACCTGTTTCTGAAAAGGCACCCACTGAGAAGTCATCAGAACATCTCACCAGCTTGCCAAAAACACTGGGCAACCTCCCTGTATCTGGGAAGGATGCTAACAGCAGCATTACTTGGTAATTGTTTCAAAGACAATGAGCAGCAGTCACATTGCTCCAGGTCTCCCATCTAAGATGCTTATCTCCAGATTCATGCACTTCTTTCCATGGTTTAAAATTCTGCTCAGTGGCCGGGTAACGTGGCTTGGTATGCTTCCAGACTGTCACTGTTAGGTTCTGCCATCTCCATTCAAGGAGGTCACCTAGCATGTGTCAGATGTTTAAAGCGTGAAGATCGTGGATGGATTTAAGAGAACTTAATTTTGAGATTTAAAAATGGGGGAGGGGGACTCTTGGATACCCAAAGGAAAGATGTGTTCCTTCTGAAATCAATCATTTCGACAGATGAGAGGTCTATGGCAGTTTGATAACCCTAACACACATGATTAGAGTTAAAATATACTCCCTCCCGTATTTCAGTTCAATTCATAGCAAAGGAATCTACAGTTCTTACTGTAGAGAGTCTAATTGGGTGTTTTTATAAGGTATGGGAATTGAGGAGATCAAGAATCCTCCCATAGCAGAAAGACTCATTTTGCTCTGAATGCAAAAACACCCTTTTACTCATTTTCCTTAGGTAAATTTGCAATGGTGTTTTAACATCTGAAACTGCCATCCATGAATCTGAATTTCTGCATCATTAAATGGGCAACAAGATAGCGCTGGTTGATGAAAATATGAGCTGGAAGATAAAGAGCGCCATATGGAATGATGATCACATCATGAACCAGGAAACCAAAACCTGAACGAGGCAGGCTGCTTAGAAACACAAAACAAGGTTACAGCACTCCTGAAATTACTACCCTCACAAACGGTAAAGAACATTACCTTCCAAACTTGGTACTATCACCTCAGATCAGTAAATAAGTCATACAAGGGCCCCAAATTATTCCTCAGGATTTAGGCCAATTCTTGTGAACAAAGGAAATCATGACGTATTTTTAACCCTTCTTTTCAACAAAACTTGAGGCTACACTTTTGACTCACTATCACTTTCCCACCCCCAGTGAAAGCATAATGATGTGCAGTATTATTTTTAAGTTGAAAGCACTGAACTTCCAGTCATAGTCATGGCTGAGATTTATAGAACCAAACTGCTATCTCACTAACAGCAACCAGCTTCCCTGAGCCACGCGTCTTGGAGTGATGACACTGCAGGCAACAAATCATGTTTTATCCGACTCGGTTTATTTTTACTCCAGAGACTTCCATGCTTTATGGTCTGACGAACAACTACGCAGTGATTATGGCCTGAATTACAACAACAAAGTAGTTGGATATACTTCACTATTACATATATTATATATCAAGCAATACATATATTATGATGATGATGATATCAAGCAACATGTTAAATGACTGCCATGATCAAGAGAGATCCCAGCGTCCAAACAACTCTCACTCAGGGAACGATGGGTTTTAAGAGCTTAGGACACGCTCGTCATTCTTAGCCACCATAATGCTTCAAGAGAACACTCCATGTCTATGGATGGCCTCGCACAGTTAAAAGCAGTAAGCTACAAGCACACTGGATTTCTTCATAAATTACCTAACTTAACCCTCATGAAAAGCTCGTGAGCTATGTGAAATGCAAATAATAAACCTACAAAAGGTTAAAGGATTTGCCCCAGACCACACAGCTAATGTAACAATGAACTAAGCTTGGAAGGGTAACAGTAAAATTTGTGTAGCATTTACTAAGCATCAAGCATTGCTCTGAGAGCCTGGCTCATTTCATCCTCAGGATGGAAGGCTGAGGTCCAAGGTCACCTGATCTGGGCTGGCAGTGGGGCTTCGGAGTCTGTGCTCCCAGCCACCACCTGGTGCTTCCTCCACCGCCTCTAGGAGCTTCTAGATGAATGAAAGAAACACCGAGGCCTCATGTTTTGGGACTCTGGCTCAGTGTTTATATGGTACAATTAGCCAAATTCAAGCAGAGTAACATTAATTAAGAGCAAAGATTAAATCCCCAAAACCTTAAGATGCTAAAATTCTTATTTCTACAGCACGCTCTTGAATTCATTTTCAAAAAATAGCTTTCTCATTTCAAACCACCCCAAAAAAAACTCAGAAATGGCAATACCCTTATTTCCAAGAAATTCCAAAAGAAAATATTGTAATATACCATGATATTCTATGATCACATAGGAGAAGGTTTCGTCAAAGCCAAGAGGTAAAGGAGGATAGTCGTAAGATTGGTTTGACGTAAAATATCCAACATCTGCTTCCAGTGATTCTGCTGTGAGGACAAGAAGAGGTGGGAAAAGCAGTGTGCATGTTATAGTAGAAAGGACTAGGTGATGAGCGTTTTTAAAAGTAGTTTCATCAATTTAAAAAGAACTTGATTTTGTGTCCTGTTTGTTTCCCAGATTCCCATCTTGAGTTTTCTGTCAAACATATTAAATGAGCTCTAAATGCACCTGAGCATATTCTTCACCAGTATCTTTAAAAACGATTTGTGGCTGGTTCTGTACAGAAATGGGAAGTACTCAGGCACTGTAAGTACAAAATTGATAGCTGTGCCTGATTTTTAAATATTTATTGAGACTGACAGGTAAACCAGGTGTATTAGACATGATCCTTGTCTAGTCAGCTGGAGTTTCAAATTCAACATGGCAACAAGTCACATGGGATAGTTTACAAAAATGTGTTTGGAGGAAAGTAGAATTTTAAAAGGCAATAACCAATTAACTTTCCATTATACAGAGAATGCCCATTATATGATTTGTGGAAAATGGTTTTTAAAATAGCATTGTGTCACTGAAAAACAGGTATTTAAAAAATCTCAGATAAACTTTGAGATAAGTCCCCATGTGAGCCGTCCCCACTCTGTGTTTTCATTTATGGAAAATTTAGAAGATATTAAATTGCTTCAATATGGATGTTGTAGAAAGAAACTAAGCAAAATAATAGCAGGTATAATTTACCAAATGCCATCTTGAGCCTTACTGATCAAGAATCACAAAGCACATGCTTAAGGAAAACAAGGCTCCAAAAAAAAGAAGAAAAAAGAAAAAAATTAGATCAGCAATGCAGAGGTCTAGACAATAAAACCTGAGAACTACGAAGTTTTAGCCTAACTACTCTGTCACGCATGTGATTGTTCACAGGGGAAAGGGACTTTTCAATTCAACTGCTTCCTCAATTACGAAGTTTTACTAGACTATGAACATTATAATTCCTACTAGGACTCTTGTGGAAAAGCATCTTTATATATTAAATTATTATCACTCTACTGAAGTGCTCTAGAGAGTGTGAGCTAAATTTGAGAGGGTAATTTCCGTCATGTTGTCCTTGTGCCTAGTAGAGCCCTAGTAACAGGTACCATCATGTATGAACAGTGTCTCCCGAAAAAAGTTATGTTTAAGTTCTAATCCCCAGTATCTCAGGATGTGACCTTCCTTGGAAACAGAGTGACTACAGGTATAAATGGTTAAGACGTGGTCATACAGGGGTAGAGCCGGCTCCTAATGCAACAGGACTGGTGCCCGGATAGGCCGGCTGTGTGAACTGCTAAGCCTGAGTTTGAATCCTGATCGCACTAGTTACTCCCTGTCTGCAGACAACTCACTTCACTTCTCTAGGCTGCGGGTCACTCACCTGGAAAGCGAGAGGAACCCCCCACAAAGTTCCCGGGAACAGCAGGTGAGACGATTAGCTCGAGCGCCTGGCACACAACCAGGCACTGAGTAAACGTTAGCACCGGTCTCCCCTTCCTCAAACACAATGTTGTAATCAAGGTCAAGTGAGGCTAGAACATAGAGTGCTTTAAACCTAGACACTGCTATACCTTTTATGATTCTAAAAATCACCCACAATCTGGGCATATCACAAAAGGCCCAAAAGAGTCCCATCTGAAAGACAGTGGTTAAGACCCCTGGAGCCTAGGAAGAGAACTTGGGACGGGCTGGAGTTGAGTTCTGTATGATCAGAACCCCGGTCCTAAGCTACAGAAGACTCAGTGAAATATAATCCCCTTCAGAGCCATAAAAAATCTCCATCCAGCGTCAGACAGGGCAGCCTCACACGTGTTCCACAGCACAGGTCCTTGAGAACTTGCTGTGAACAGGGAAGCATTAAACTTGAAGGAACAAAATCACATCCTGCTGGAAAGAAAGCTTCAGGAAGATAAAGGACAAAAACACCCATTGGCTATATTTGCTGCTCCAACGAAGACGAGGCAGAAGTAACAGCTGGTATACGACGTCCCCAACTGGGATCAGTAGTAATTACTGCTGAGCAAGGTCAATACTGAGTTCAGAGGAGAACCAGGACCCAGTCCCAGAGGGATCAGCCACAGTCCTAAGAGCAGCACCACAGGAAACTTGCATCTGTACCAGGGAATGTTACTCAGGAACCAACAGGAGGAAACTGCTGACACAAACAGTCATTACGGAAAACAGTATGGAGGCGCCTCAAAAAATTAAAAATAGAACTAACATATGATCCAGCAATTCCATTCTGGGTGTTTATTTGAAGAAGACAAAAACACTAATTCAAAAAGATATCTGGACCCCCACATCCACTACAGTAATATTCACGGGAAGGAACCTAAGTGTCCATGGATGGATGAACGGATAAAGAAAGTGTGAAAAATATACATATACACACAACAGAATGTTACTCAATCATTAAAAATAAGGAGATCCTACCATTTGTGACAAATGGATGGACTTCAAGGGCATCATGCTAAGTTCGGGTGGTTCAGTGGCACCGCTGAGGAGGGCAGCAGGCGAATGACATTTCACAAAGGTCACACAGCTCACAGCCGTGAGCATCAGCGGCAGGTGGGTCAGTGACAGGAAACTCCCTGCCACCTCCCTGTCCCCTCTTCCCAGGGCACAACCCCAGGGGATCCAGACGAGGGGAGGAGGGGAAGTGATGGGGCAGACACACCCCTTCCCTTCCCAGCAGGCACCTGCGGATCTCTAGAGCCGAGAGTCAAACCTGAACCGGGAAGGGGAGGCATGACACTTGAGTTCTTAATCACATTAGTCCGGATTTTAACAGAGGAAAGTGAATGGACTGCCGTTCCAGATATCTGGGGATACAAGAGCAAGAGAACGTGGTTTCAAGTGATGATGGAATAAAAATAAAACCTCTTCATGTTTGCTGCCCACAGAGAGCAAAACCACTTCTCTGAACACAGAGGCAGGGTCCTGAGAGAGGAGCTGCTGAATAATGCAGGGGCCAACCTCCTGGAAGGAGTCCAGCAGCCCGGGTGAGCCAAGGTAACGGCGGGAGCTGACGGACAGGCCGGGCAGCGCTGCATCACTCTCAAGGAACAAGCAGCTTCTGTGCCACTCAGGTAGGTGTGGTGACTTGACATTTTAAGAAGCCAATTCTGACGGTGGCCTAGACCGTGGAGGAGGGAGCACAGGCAGGGACGAGTGCGAGGCAAGAAGGCTGAATCCAACCCTAGTCGTCACATCTAGTCCTCAATCACCAGATTCAGCCTCTGCAGAGAGAGGTCAAGGACAAAGCGGAACCCAGAAGGGCACAGAATGAGGCTGCCTTGGTAGGGACAAAGAACTGGTGGGAGGCCCGAGGGGTTTCAAGGGTTTCTTTTTAAATAATTTGACTCATACTTGAATTCATCTGATTAGCAGTGTTACATGCGAAACTCCTCCTGCTTGGAGAGCCAAACTTACCTTGAAAAGTAAAACAGAGAAAGGTTCAAGTAAGAAAAAGCTGGAATATGCGGCTTACGCTATATATTCTCTAGGCTGTAAGCGAGTTTGGGGGAAAATAGTCTTTGAAACTGAAATACAACTCAGCCCTTTACCAGAAGAGCTGGCAGTGTTTTGAAATTCAAGCCCCAATTAGTAATAAAGACACCCTGTTTTGTACACGCCCTTCCTGCCCAGGCAGGTATCTCTAGAACCTAATACAACAATGGGCAACTGCTTCAAAGTGTAGGGGTGCAGGGACCTGCCTATATGTAATTCTTGAAGAAACAGCTATTAATACTGAGGAACTGAATACAGTACACTTAACAAGGAATAGTAAGATGAAGGTAGGTGAAAGATACACTGAAATAAATGGGCAGGGTTTATACTCATTAGATATCAAATATGTAAGGAGAGAAGACAGTTACAGGTTTTGGGAAGGAATGGATGGGGAAAAGGCTACTAACAGAAACAGGGAGGGTAAGAGAAAATTCAAAGAGGTAAATTTAATCCTTAAAATTCTCTTTTTCTTCCAGTTTTGAGATATGACACATCGCACATTTAATGTGCACAGCAGGACGACTTGACACACATAAGTACTGCAAAATGGTCACCACAGTAAGTTCAGTTAACATCTATCACCTCACATAGTAACGAAAATTTTTCCTTGCCATGAGGACTTTTAGTATTCACTCTTTCAAATGTGGCTTTTTAAACTATGATCATGATGTTGTACGTTACACCTGTAACACGTACTTATAACTGGAAGCTTGTACCTTTCGACCACGTTCACCAGTTCCCCCATGTGTGGAAAGAAAAGTGTTTGCATTACATTCACCAAAACTGGAAAGAAGAGGCTGGAGCACAAAAGAGGGAGGGCACTGTCCCCTCCCACCCCACTACAGCAGCAGGGCTGGGATTTGTGTGTCCTGGCACCAGGAAGAAGAATGAAGTCCCCGCTTCAGCGCGCACAGCGGCTACAAGAAACAAACAATAAACCTATTTTGCACATTGACTGATCTGACTCCAAGGGTTGGCAATGTCTCCAGTGTTTAGAGAGCAAAGACCCAGCTTACGTAAGTGCTGAACTTAAGAGCTGAGGGCCCCAACCGGAGACTAGGGACGCCATGACGTTTGTGACAAGCAGAAACGAAAATATCAGATGCCACATGGATGAGGAACTCCGGTGCAGGAGAAACGCGTTATTTAACAATCTGCCACTGAATGAACAAAAACCAGCTGAAATCAAGCTAGAGGCAGCCAAGAACACACCGCTGAAGTCATCACGGAGCGCTACCAAGATTGGCTGGGGACTGCAGAGCTGTGAGTCTCATTCTGAAGGAAGGCGGGTGGGGGGGGGGGGAGCGGTTTGACAGGCAAGGCGGGGGCATGGATGGAGTGCGCTGGGAACTAGCAACGAGAGGGGAAAAGACAGGTACTCACTGAAAGCTAATTAATATATTGAGTGGCCAGGCAAAGAAAAGGAGGGGATCACCCCCATAAAAAAACCCCACATTTCTCTGTGGGCTGCTCTTTGTGACAGCTGTACTTGGTCAGCTACCTCCTCTGCATCGTCCATGAACTGGGGCAGTAACTTCCTAGGCCAGCACTTTCCCAAGTGCCTGCAGGAGCACACACCAGCGTCTCCTGGGGAGAGCGCTCCTTCCCCACTGCGGAGAGAGCAGAGCTCACCCAACTTTAAGAGGTGGAGATGCAGAGCACCTGAAACCCCGTGCTCACTGGAAGGAAAAGCAGGTTGAGCAGTTATACGGAGTAAAACCAGGCACAGCACATGACACAAGGAGACACACAGGGGCTAATTCAGCGGGAAACACTGTACAAGATAAATCTCTACCAAACGCCTATTTAGCCTCAGTTTTCTTATCTGCAAAATGGGGAAAATTAAACCTCTCTTATAGGGCTGTTGTAAGAACTGCATGAAAATAAGATTTTGATCAGAAGACTAAATGAATAAATATAAGCTAACGTTAAAAAGAAGAACTGATGTTTTAAAACTGCAGTCGGCTGTGTTCCTGGAGCGAGTTAGCCACTCTGGGCCCCCCTTTCCTCACCTTAAGAATGAATCTATTCAGAGTACCTTGTCCTTAGGTCTACTGAGGGTTAGAGAATGAGGCACATTCTTACAATAGTGCCAGGCACACAGTACATGCTCATTAAATGTCAGCTGCCATTTTTCATTAGAAGTTCCTTAAAGCTTCCCTACCTGCCTCAGCTACCGACTCTGCCTCAGCAAAATATTGCCTTATTTCTGTGTTTTTATTCTACTTACCATGTAGAATTGTAGAATCAGCAACAAACTTGAACATAAACAAGCCATCCAACCACCTGCACGGGTCTTTTTTCTATCTACAACTGAATTCAACTGGGGAGGGAAGCAGTGTTGGCAGCACCTACTCCAGGTTGGACCCACGGAGACGCTGGGATGCAACCAGGGCAGGTGCCCAGGTACAAACACACCAATTCTCCAGATGCTCAAGGATTTCACCAGTTGATTAAAAGCAACTCCCTTAAGCTCCCCGCCGACCCCCTTCCTCGAACACCGGTGGATGCCTCCTTATACAGCAGCAGGAAGATTTCCTCACAGGGAAAGGATGATTTTTCAGAGCCAGGTACAATCATGACTCTCACACAGATGTAACACCAGGTCAAAGACTGAACTCATTAATTCATGGGGGAACTGGAAAGCTCTCATAAACACCTCAAAGGAGAATCCCAGGACCAGACTGAACAAACCTAAGCCCATCAGGAAACAAATCTGCTTGAGGGATGCAAAGCTAGCTTCTTCCACAGTGGAGATGAAGTCAATTCAACCTCTAGAGCACAAAAAACTTCCTGCATGTCTACAGGTAAGAATTATGTGCATTATATCAGTATCGTACAAGCTAAGGGCTACAGAGTGAACTCGATCTAGTCATCTCTAGAGGTGTAAAATAACTCAAAGACAATTAAAAGCACAAACCCAGTAGAATCAGGGAACTCTGAAAGGTATGCTCTAAACACAGTTTGCCACTGAAGACGCTGGGAAATCTTTTGGCCTAATTTAAAGCCTTTTACGACTTTTGGGCTCTGATCTTTCCACCTTGATCAAGAATAATCCCAAAGGAGCCACCCCCACAGGGCTAGCCTCGTTAGATTTGGCCTCATCGTGTGTGGAGGTGCAGGGGTGGGACTCAGCGGGCAGGCTGCCTCCAAGATGTGCTACTCTGGCCTGTGGATTATTTTGAGCTGTGAACAATCAAGGCCCAAAGACTCAGGAAGAACCTTTGAACTTCCCCCTAACTGCCTAAAAGGATGCAAGATAGGACGCCTGCCCCAGGAAGAGGCTATCACCATAGATAACTGCGTAAAGTATTAGGTGTGGCGGGGGGGGGGGGGGGGGGCTAGCAAAGCCCTTTTGCTCAAAGTCCTCTCTCTGCCCCATTGTCTCTAGATGGCCCATTAACTCTTCCTTCCTGTGAATTGCCTTACTTCCTCTTGAAGCCTCAGACCCCTCCCTCTTTCTCCTTAGTCCAGAATATTGTACCTTGCCTTGCTGTCTTTGGAGTTCATCCTCTGAATTCCCACAGGCACGTAATGAATTTGATTTTCTCCTGTGCATCTGCCTTATGTCATTTTAATTGCTGGTCGAAATTTCCCCTCCACCACAGCAGCAAGAGGATTTCCCAAGTTTGCTTTGGAAATCTAGAGGGCTACAGTGCAGAACAATTCCAAAATAAACTTCCGTTGGGTAGTTTTCTCATAAGGAATGTCACATTGGACTTCTTAAAGTTTCTAGCATTTGCTATCCCAAGGCTAGGAAACCAAACCCAAAAAACACCAAAACCAAATTTCACCTGCAGTACCTGTGAGTGCGGGTGAACCCCTCTCTCTTCAAGGCCCCTGGCCTCCCAAGAAGGTGGCCTCCTCACCACCTGGAAGACTGGGCCCCAGCAAGCCAGGTTCCAGGGCAGTTGTCCTGAGAAGCTTTCATCGGCACTGGCTCCATAAAAAGGTTCTAAGTAAAATAAGTTCATCTTGTTTTCTTAAAAGCGGTTGTCATGCCTAATTAAATTGAGAATCATTCTCAGATAAGACATTCCAGGAAAGGCTTTGGTCATATACCCAATTTTTTCAATTAACTCCCGGTACCAAAGAGGACAGATCTGTCGATGAAAAGTTAATCAATCTAAGACAGAAACAGAAAGTTTTATTCAAGCCAAATTGAGGATTATAACCCAGGAATGGCATCTCAGAAACTCCAAGAACTCTTCTACCCGTTGGAAGTCAAGGAATTGTTATACAGCTTCTTTGAGACAGAGGGCTGTGCTTTAAATGACATACTATTGACAGTTTATACAATCCAGAACTAGGATCACCCTGATCCCTTAGGAGATCCAGAAGAAACGTTACCTTCTAAGGAGTTGTCTCGATGTTGCTGGGAGAATGGTGCTGTTTATGGCTGAGCAGGTGTTCCTGCCAATGGGAGAGGTCTGGTCAATGCATATTCAGATACACAGTGAGGAAGTGTGGACACAAAGGGAACAAAAGAGGGGCTCTGTACAGAAGAAACTGCATGAGTCGAGTCGTAACCTGGAGGCCAGTTACACCATGGAGAGCTAAGGAAACTGCAAGTTCATTTAGGCTTTGGACAGAAAAAAGTAAAATCTTTACCACCATCTTTGACTTGGCACAGGATAAACCCCTAGGTAGTGATAGCAGCCTCTCTGCTTTAAGGATTTTACGGAAAAAAACAGTGAACATAAGACAGGCAAAGTGTGTGAGTAGGGTATTGTAAATAATTCTCAACTCGTTCTAAAAATGGCTCGCAGCCATTCTAAATATTGCCTAGGAATTATTTATAACGCCTGATACAACATTCGGTGATAACATAAGCACACACAATTGGGAGTCTGTTAAAATTTAATCCCAATTTAAAAGCGAGGCGGAGCAGGCCAAGACCAGAATCAGCAGAGGATTTATCAGAAATCTATCATTCAAGTTAGAAAAGACTCTCAAACTCAAAAAATTTTAAATGTCCATTTCCCAGAGCTGACAGAAGGTGATCTCTTCTTGAGACTGGTTGCCACATTCAACAGAGAACTAGATTTTCATCAGTCTTAGTGAAAAGGGTTATTGGTCTTCATCTACTTGTTGGCACATATCCCCCAGCCTCTCCTAACTCTAAAATCACATCTGGAAAAATGAGATTATAACCAGAGCTGCCAGATGGCTTCAACAGTGAAAAATTCTTCCTAAAATGGTAGCTACCATTTAGTTACTATGTACCAGGCACTTTTGAACATTCCTAGTTTAATCTTAACCCAACCCTATGTGATATATGGTAAATTATCATGCCCATTTTACAGATGAATAAACTAAGAACCAGGGAGACTAAGTAACTTGCCTAAATTTTTCATACATTACAACATATGAAACATTGAGAAGCTCAGATTCTAATCCACATCAATCCTAAAGCCCAGTCTTAAAAATACAGAATCTCTGAAGAAAAATGGAGCTCCCCCAAGGACTTTTAAATGAAGACGTTTAAAAGAGCATCTGAGTTTATAAAAGGGTGTCTTTGTTATCTCATAAGTAGGCTTCCTGAGCCGTAACCAGGCCTGCCTTCAGCATTTGTAGGTCCCTGGACAAGAATACAAATGAAAAATCCACATACCGTATGTCTAAATGTTAGAAGTAATAAATCAATCTAACAAGCTGTTAAATAAAATATGTTCTACACTCCTGCATTGATAAATATGCTTTATAATGACTGCAAGGCCAGGTTCAAATTCAGAATCCCTCAGCTCATAGCAGGCACCCTCCCTCTCCTCCACCTCCTCTGCACACACACAGTCTTCCAACGCCCGGCTCTGTCCTGCACTGCAAGGGGCCTGGCACACAGATGTGGTCACCGCAGCCCACATACCCCAGCTCTACCCACCGCCCAAACACAGCTGTCCCTCAGACACTGGCAGAATCTGCCTCCAGCGTATGAATTTAGGGAGATATTCTACACAGGTCCCCGGAGGCAGCTCAGGTCCCTTTGGGCAGAGGATCCTGGGGACCCACTCGTGGTCTAGAAGGTACTATTCAAAGCAGTCTTTGAACCTGGTCCTTGAACTGTTCTAGTCTGCTTCAAGTGCAGATAAAGGAAGCATTTAGAGCCTTTCATTGCAATTTGACATTGCTACAACATCCAAGTGCAGAATTTTGTATTTCACAGGAGTATTAGTCAGCCACAAATGGGAAAAATAATTTAAGGGGGGACGGGTTCTTATCCATAATGGACAGCAAAGCTCCGTCTAGAACAGTGGGGAGGCTGGTGGCCACATCCCCTTGGCCCACAGACTCATCCTCTGTGGGAAGAGGCACAGCCTGGGGAGGACCCGGCACGGACTTCCAAAGCAGGGTTTCTCATACCCAGGTCTAAGGGCAGCAGTGACAATACCTTTCCTGGTTTTCAATCTTACTTTAAAGCTCTACCATCTTTTGGGCTTGTGCTCCAAAGAAGGTCCTAGAACTGTGAAAGCAGCTCTGCTGTCAAGTGTGTGGGCTTAGGCGGGGACAGAGTGAACAGGTGGCTAAGAGGAAACCACCACGCCCCCAGAGCTCCTGCTACCAGCAGCCCCCTGCTCGGCCTCAGCCAGCAAAGTGGTCAATGCCAACAAAATGCAGCTCCTGTTAACTCAGGACTGCTTGGATAATTCAATGTCAAGATTTTAGGTCTCCTGTGATTTTTTTGTTTCTTGCCTCAAACCTCAATTCCTGCTGAAGACACGTTCTCCAGCCATTTTTTGCTTGTTTGTTCCTGTGCCTGTTGATAAAGTCATTTCATAGGAAGAGAATTTGAGGTGTTTCAAAGAAAATGAATTTTTAAAAGAGGAGTAAAACAAAAATCTCAAAACACTATTTACAATCATTTTGATATTATTACCTAAAGGTTTTGGCCAGGAAGAAACTTTTTAAAATGATGTGGGATAAGTACGAAGAGTTGCCACTACATTTTTTTTTCTACTTCATAATTCTATTTGTTCAACCTTCAGCGTGTATTTTTCTCTTTGCCCACCCACCTCCCTTTCTGCAACCCCCTCAATATATACACATACACACCCACCCCAATAAACCATCAGCTAATGAGAACTGCAGTAGTTCCATTTTCAAATGCTATGTTTAACTCTTAATTGAGCAAATGCCTATTTCTGATATGGACCATATAAGAGATTATACTTTTAAAGCAATAAATTGCTAGCTACAATTAATTTTATAAAAATATCAAGCTTTTAATTCTAGGACAGTTTCCAGAATTTTTCTACTAAGACTGAAAATGTGATGGTTCAGATTTATGCACACAGGCAGGGAAGAAGGCAAAGTGAAAGGCAAGATCCAGTAGTACTTTCTTAAACAGGGTTTCTCTCCCTCTCTCCCATAGCAAATTGCATCTTAGGACAAATCCACCCCCTTTCCTTTGAGACCAAGGTTTTGTTCAGCAGCGAAGATCACCATCAACTTAACAGGAAGGTTAAGTTAAAGAGTGTAAACTAACAGAAGTTTTCGGTATCACACTTAAAATTATGTAAATACTGTTCGGTAACACCAATACCTTAGTGAATACGAGGTCCCTTCAGTACACATACCATGCTAACCCTGGAACAGTCTGTCAACAGTTACCCTTTCTGCTCAAACAGTGGCTTGATCCCTGGAGGCACAAAATGACTTAGGTCTGTTTTCCTGAGCCTTTCTTGGTATTAACTTATTTTAGGCAGGCATCTTTCTTTCCCTCTAGACAAGGGGTGATTAGTGGGCATAAGAACCATTTAGAATAATTTTTTAAATGCACGTTCCCAGTCCACCTCCTTCAAGACTTAGATTCAATAGGCCTGAGATCTTGCCAAGGGTCTTTGTTTTTAACAAGTATCCCAGGTAATTTCAACAAAGCTGTTTCAGGGAACAGCCTTTGAAAAACACTTTATTGGAATCTTGAGTGTTTTAAGTACTGAATGAATCAACTAGTGCTTATTGGCAACTTGAGCTCATTTTATCTTGATGACAGAAGTATCATGGTTGGAAAAAGTAAAACTTTATAGACTGACTCACAAATCAATACATATTATATAAATTGATTAATGATAGAGCCAAAGCTGCTAAAGTAAATTCAGATCCAGTCTCTTGTTAAAAAAAAAAAAAAAAAAAAAAAAACCTTGTTAAAGTCACCAACATTTAGAAATAAAGAGGTATCTGTCATTTCAACTCTAACATTTAACTGGCTCCATCAAGAAATATATAAGTACATAAAGGAAAGTACCTGCTTTTTAGTGTTTAATTGTGGTTACACGTGACCTTGTAGATTTCTATCCATAGGAAAGGTAATCCCAAAAGTTAGTCATGTGCCCTGAAATGCATTAACTAGGTTTGCATCTAGGATTCAATTTATTCTGATATTCTTTTATCTGACTCCACTTCTCAAACTATCTTGAGTCAATCTTCCCACCTTAGTGGTTTCTTCATTAAGCAATGGGGTGAATAAACGCATTAACATTTATAAGAGAGTCATTTTTGATTCTTTGAGAATTGTGCTTTGGCAGTTTGGGAGGTTCTACTGAGATGCTCAAATGCACTCATCTGCCAAAGCCAATTAAACTACACTGATCAAAAGTACAAATTCTTGTGCTGTTTAAGCCTAGGCACATCTTCTCTTGGCTCCCACAGTCAGTGTCAAGCAGCAGGAGACTTCTGCTGCCCCTGTTTCTGCCTGTGTGTGTGTTTCTGGTTCTTGGCCACATTCAGTTCTGCCTCTAGTTTGTGCACAACCAACACATTATTTCCCCCTGATGGCAGCAATGGGGGTTTGATTTTGTAGTTTGACAGTCTGGTTTCTGCATCAAGATGGCGGGCACCCGCCCTCCGTCTAAGAGAAGGTGAAGAATTTTTGTCTGTCTCTTTGTGTTCACATCAACTAGGAAAATAGTTCATATACATTAAAAAGGAAAACAGCTCTTGGAGAAACTGGTTTGTGTTTCTGTTTTGACCTGTGGCTCAGAGTTTAAGTGAAGAATGTATCTATCTGTCTAAAATTGAGAAAAAGCCATAACCTCTCACTGTGTAAATGTGAAATACTGTCCTACCTTAGTAGGTTATCAGTAAGTTAATGGCAAAGTCTCAAAATAAAAAGGCTCTGTTTTGTGTTGGTTCAGAGAGATTACTACTTACATGAGTGAATTGTTCCTAAAATTCCCCCAGAATATAAACTGAATTTTAAATGTGATAGCTTTCAAAGATAAAACAAATCACTAGCCCAAAAGCATGTTTTTATAAGAATCCAAGTTTATATAATCAAGATAAAACCACCAGACAAATAAGACTGGTTTAACAGTTTTGGTTATGAAAACAATATTATCTTTCTTGTGATTATAGCAGAGTTCAATATTATATAAGATGACATTTTAAAGATATGATTTTGTTCATGAATTTCTCAAATGTCTTACACTCACTTATTAATCAAATAAGCTTCTACTCCTATATTATTTTTAGGATTATGAAAAATGTAAAAATATACTCAACTAAAATTATAATTCTGATAAGCTTTTTGATATTAATAGTAATTTTGTTCTGTAGAGTTTCAGCTTAAACATAATATCCTACATCCTTTGGTAACTAGAAAATCCTGGGCTAATTTTAGATAGAATTAATTACTGGATAAGTTTTAGATACCTGGATAATTTCTGAGTACAACACTGAAACCCAAGTACAGGTTTAATACATGTACCTTCAGTTTCTTTACTACAGAGTGGTTATAATTTTGAATCATGTTATTAGATCTGCTCATTCTTGCCACTTTACGAATGTAAAGGCTGATATGTGTGGCTTTAGGGACTCAGTTTTGCTTGTTTGTTTGCTAAACTGTCTCTGTGATAGGCAATTAGCAACTACCCACCTCTCGGCAAAACAGAAGTTAATTTGGAGCACTGAGCAGAAGTTAGACACAACTGAATATGCAAGGTAACGGGATGCAATTTCATTTTCCCAGGAAAATCAGAAGAGTATTGTTCTAAAGGAAAGTGTCTGCTTGTTCCAGAATATGAAAGGGCATGGTGGAGAACAAAAGTTGAGTTTATACAGCAAGTTGGAGATGTTTAGAGGGAACTGCATTTTAGTTACCTTGGTTTTAAATACCTGAGCCTGAAAAATAAGGAAGTATGTTAAAATTTTGACAGTTTGCTTAGTTTTGATGGGCTTGTAACTTAAGAACCCTTTACTGCCAAACACTGTACTAATACAAACTAGAACTTGGCTTTCTTTTTATTAAAGTGACAACTAGTTTTGAAATATTTAGTCTAAGAATGGATAGTAAGTGCTTACTCTTTAGTTTAACTTGTCCAAACAGGACTGCATACTCACCCAGGATAATCTTCTGTGCTTTGCATTGCTTTATCATGTTCTTGATTTTAAAAAATAATAAAGGACAAAGTTTACTCACTTGTGAAGGTGCTGAGGTCAGAGGCTGGGTTCTGCGCGAGCAGATGCTGAGACAGTGGCAGATGGAAGCAGAGGGGAGAATGGCAGAAGTCAAACAGGGGGCAGGCCCCACAGTGCTTCAGCAGCCCCATGGGGAACTCGAACATACATGGCTGTGTCCAGAGTTGGACCCCAGAGTCACACCTGGGATCACTGGGTGTGAGCCACCCTGGAAAGGAGAGCACTTAGACAAGGCAGCTCTGCAGCTGAACAAAACCCACTGGGGGCTGAACGCCTGAGGCTGCCTGCTGACAGCTGGGCAACATGTCCTTCCATGACCAGGAAGCTGGGCAGCTCATCCCCACGGGCACAATCCCCTCCGGTCATGTTACCTTCCACTACGTCCATTCCAAAGTATCGGAGTGACACCTTGATTAAAAAGGTAACCAAGTATTTTATCTCAAGAATCCATAGATCCTATCTTAATCTGGTGAGACGACTCTTCGTTAAACTTTTGGTTTGGCCTTCAAGATCGGAACTCAGTTAGGAAAAAAACACAAATTTCCAGATTTTTTTTTATCATTTAAAACTTAACTTTGCAATTTCCCATTCAGCCTCCGGATGATCACATGTCTTTATGCCTTGTAAAAAGGACCCTAGAAATTATAGGGTGAGTTTGGGATGCTCTGTTATTTCTCAGTTAGCTCAACATTATTACAAGGACACTCTTGTACGTTGTCAAACCCAAGGATGAATGTGTACAGGATATACATTAATAAAAACGTCTGAGATTAGACCCGCTGCAATGTTTCTCCAAGTGTGGTCTCCAGACCAGCAACAGCATTCCTGGGGATCTCGTTCGCACAGGGGAACAAAATGTGCCACCCCAAAATGCGTCTCTTTGGCACAAGGGTTATTTTAGGCTGATTATTTTTAAAAGACCTGGCAACTCAGAGTCTTTCTTTACCTCTCCCTTAACTGCCTAGAAGTTACATGAAGGGCCGTAGGTCCGGGGAAAGCCCTGTCACAGAGACACCTACAAAGATTATGGGTGCGGCGTGGTAGGGGGAGCTCAGCAGGGACCGGGGACCAGTCTTCTGTGTCCCACTGTGTCTGTACCACGTTAACAAAGCTTTGGTTACCAAGTGTTTGTTCTTCCACCTCTGAACTGCCTTCCTCCCTTCTGAAGTCCCGGATCCCTACCTCCTCCTCTCAGACGGCACGTAAGTGGCAATTGGAACCTCCCCAATCCCCACACACATGCAATGAAGTTTGACTGTCTCCTGTTCATCTGTCTCACGGCAATTTCATCTGTAGACCAGCTAAAAGAGCCTAGAAAGGCAGAGCAAAGGTTCCCCCGTATTAGAAACACCAGTCCCAGAGCCTCTCCTCAGACCTACCTCCTCAGTCCAGCAGTCGGGCTCTGCAGAAGCTCTCCGTGGGGTACTAGTGCCTGATAAAACCTGAAAACCACTGCCTCGCGGAACTGATCGAAAGGCCCTAGAAATCTGTTAATACCCCCAAATCTGCTTTATATATCCATACCCTCAGGAGTAAAGCTGGTCAAATTTGAAAGATTTATATGTATTTCATTGCAATAGAGAATTTTAGTCTCTTGTATTTTTATATTATTGCCTACTGTAATAAATTAATCACAGCATCTAGCCTCAGAAACAGACAGGTTTCTGCTCTACTGTGGTATTTGCCTAAAGACTCCAGGCATGAGTTTGTATCTTCAACAAGGAAAAATGGTCTCAAAGGTCAAAGCCAGAGATTAAGGCCAAGACTCCCAGATCAGGTTTTGGAGCTTAAAAATGACATCACTTAGACAACTAATTATTCCTGACGACAGAGTCAGGACGTAAACAAAACTGACTGCATCAGACTAAATGAACCAATGAGAGAACTTTAATTGTGGTTATTTATTTTGGAATATACTATTTTCAGTGTTCTATTTTCTAATCAGTATATGAGAAAGGCTCTCTCAAATTACTGGACTATGCTTCTGTAGATTGAAACATTTGACAAGTAATATCCAATTCTTATTAACCCCTCAGAATTCAGATGATTCTACAGTGCTTCCTTATTTGTAATGAAAATATTTGCTCTCCTTACTTTTAATGAAATATGGTTATTTGCATATATTCTCTCCTAGTCCTCCTTACTAGGGTGTAACTGTAAAACCGTACAACCACAGCTGTACCTAGTGTCATACTTAACAATGCTTCTTACTTGATATGGTGTAACAAGCATAAAAATAAAAATCATCCTTGATGTGTGGACATAATACTTCAATCCCTCCTAGAAACACTGGCCTGTAATCTGTGCTACAGTTTAGAAGGTTCCAGCCTCACAGGGGTAAGGAAGGTCACATCCTGTTAGTCAGAACCTTATAAAACACGGGGACTGTCTATGAGATAGGACTTCGCCCCGACTTACAGGTAATGCAGGTGAAATTTCATAAAGGGAGAGTCTTAGCTTTGACTTCCTAGACCCAAGACAGAAAAGCAAGTAAACAGAGATGCCAACTAAAAAGTGTCGCTCGCCATCTGGCTCTGTAAGAATGAGGTCACTAGCCACTGCAGTCAGTGACTCAACACACCCTAAAAGGAGTTCAGGCAGGAGATCAGGAATGAGACACTCTGACAGGCCTTCAGACAGATATTTCAAGAGATTTTATGAGCCCAATTTCTTGCACCTTCTCATATCTAGAAAGGCCCTAAAATCATTAACAGGTATCTGTTCCCTGTCACTAGCAGCAAGCCTCTGCCAAAGCGTGTGCCTGACTGTACGCATCCCCTTTCACTAAAATTATATACATACTGACCTCCGCCCACCTCTTCGGAGCAGTTCCTCAGAGCTATTGGAGAGGCGATAGTCCTCATTCTGCCCCAAATAAAACTTAACTCACAATTCTCATATTGTGCATTTTTTTCAGTCGATAAAGGCATATAAAAGTCCAAGCCAGGATTCCTCTAGAAAACGTCCACGTAGTTCATTTTCTCACCTTTGTTTGCAACTCGCCAGAAGCAGCTTATGTGTGTTTATTTACAAAGGTGCAGCAAGAGGTGGAAATTACCAGGCCACGATTAAATAAGGCTAACTTTTGTTGTTTAAGAATAAGCTTTAGAAATTATTTATGGTCATAGTGGGAGTTGGGGGAGCAGTTGAGAAAAAAAAATACCCAAAACTTGGAAATGAAGCTTAAGGATAACTGCCTGTCCTTTCACTGTCATGTTTAAGGATTACATAAATATCTTGGAGAATGCATGCACCTATGGATTTGACTTTGTTATTTAATATTAAATCAGAATACTGATACTTTGAAATTGAGAATTCTTAGATTCCTCCTAAATAAAAAAGTTCTTCCTTTGTAAGCCATTAACCACTTTTAATCTATTCACAGATCTCAGCTTTCTTTTGACTGCCTGACTATATAAATCTTTATTTCCCAAATTCTGCTTTGAACCAGGCTTACCATCTTACTGGTTTCCTCATCAATTAGTGAGTTGAATAAAATCTCTGACATATGTTCATTTTATATTTATACAAGAGTCATTTTTTTTTCCACTTTTTGAAAATTCTGCTTTGATACTTGGGGCTGGATGTGCTTTGGAACTCAGAAGGCAGATTTTAGAAAGTGCAGAGATGTATATTTTATATATTTTTACATTACAGAAACAGACAACTCCCAGCAGCATCTGGGACAGCACGCCATAAGCAAACAGCTTAGTATTTCTCTTGTGAAGCATATAAGTATTTCTATTCAGTGGGATGAAAGACAAGACAGTAAACAGCCTCATGTTATTTCAGGTTTTTTGTTTTTGTTTTTGTTTTGTTTTTTAACCACTGAACAAACTCAGAAGAGGTCAGGATGCTACCAAGTGAGTTATGAAAAATTTGTCAGTTTTCAGCACTTGTGGATTTTGGTAGGCAATTAAGGAACTGTGAACCTAAAATTTCTATTACCATCTCAAACTACATTTATTCAGTTACAGGATACTCATGTCAAAGATAATAAGAAAAAGAAGAAGTGTGAAACCTCAGAAGCCATTCACAATTTAATATCCAAGGATGTAATTCAATGTGAGTCATTTCTCTGATAAGAGTAATAGAGCTGAAAAATCTAACAATCCCAAAATAATGGCTAACGCTCCACTTTCCATGTTTAAGAAGACAATAATCAAGAACCCCAGTAAGCAAATAAAACAGCAAACAAAACTGAAAAAAAAAACTAGGAAGATACAGACAAAACTTCTGCATAATGTAACCAATCTTTTGCAATCTTTAAGTAAAATACTTAAAAAAAAGCCACATGGTCAGAAAAACTGAGTTTACTGGTGGTAAGGTTGAAAAGGGCTACATCAAGTCATGTGCAATGTACTCTTCAATGGATAAAGATGATCTCAACATTAGGGATAAAAACTAGAGACTAAGCTAAAACATGAATAAGTTTAGAAAAATCAGGAAGAAAGGTAAGTTTTACTGCAAAGAATATGCTGTTGTATCTTATCCAAGTTTTTCATAACATTTACATAATATTTTGAGTATCAACGACTGATTTGAATTAGGCTAATTCCTTAACTTTCTTCCTGATGATTCAAGTTTCTGGTTTTTTAGAGAAGGATCAAGAGAAAGGCAGAGACTTCTGGCTCTAAGATGATCTTTATGGTTATTCTCTCCTTCCTCCTCCCTCAATTTAACAGAAAGACAAAATGATATAGAAAGAAGAGAGAAGATGGGAAGGGAGCTCTGGACAAGCTGGAGACTGGGGTTACAGGTGGGGAAGGGACTGCACAAACACCTCATGGAGTAGACAGCCCTCCCCTGGTTGGCTGCAGATGTGCCACAACACTGAATGTCCTGGGACCGTATCAAGGGAGACTGGAAGCCCAGTAGTTTAGTCCCAGCTGTTGAAGCTTCTGCCAGATTGGGGCCACCCCACTCATCTTCGTCATACGCCGGGCAACCTGCCTTGGTAAGTCAACACAGGCAATCTTCTCTGGGCACTGTCTCAGCGCCCAAGGGAAGTTTAACATTCTTCACTGACCCTCTTCTGCCACCATCCTAGGGATTCAGAGGGATGAGTTTGTATCTATCTATATTTCATCTGTCTATCCATCATCTATCTAAATATATATTCTAACACAAATATGTCCCCACTGTGTAATTTGCACACACAACAATCCACATTCATGAACCATATTCCTAGAACTTCCAAAGCTGGATTTGATACAAAACATACAAGGAGGCAAAAGGACCTTTGCTGAAGGTTCTCCCTTGATGCCACCTCTCTTAAAACTTACCCTATCAAAAAATAGGACAGCTGAATCAAGCATGAATTTTTTTTAACACCAAATAATATTTATTGAATGCTTAGTAAATGACTTGATATTTGAAAAACTTTTGTCCACAGAAACTTTCCACACTATGGTGAAAAGTGTAAGTTATTAATCTTTCTTCTCTATTAATCTAGGAATGAGCTGTGTCTCACACATTACAATTCACCTTTCCTCAAGAAACTGAATAAGAGATCTGTAGTTTTGATTTACATTTTACATTTAATATATGTACATATTTAATATATTTAAAAATCTTTAAAGACATTATTCTAGCCTTTAAGTTGAGGATGTGTCTAGGATTTCTCCCTGCCCTCCTCCCCCATCCTCCGTTCTTCCTTACACTGTTCATGTACAAGGACAACCCCAGTGACAGCCCCTTAAATGTTTTCCCACCACCACACAAGGTAATTAGCTTGTAATTTTATTAGTTCTCCTGTGTTAGTTATCCAATCTAAATTGTAAGTGTAACCCCCAACTGGACAACGTAGTTAAATAGGCTGGGAAGGAGGGTAAAGGGAACAGTAAAATAACGGTTGATAAAGAGTCAATGACTTTGCAGTGAAGGAGGCGGTCAAGGCCTATCAGTGGGGAGCTGCTGTCCAGACATCCAAGATGATGATGAATTGTACAATGCTTCCTATAATCACAGCATATACGGGAAGAATCAGGACAGAGACCAGAGCATGGCAGCATCATTCTCACGTGGAAATACACTCCGAGGGAGTACTCATTATAGGAGAGTCCACAGATAGACACATCATCAGAAATCAGGGATCACAGACCTATAAAATGTCAACTTTGTACTTAATCTATGAATTTCAGCATCTTCAGCCTAAGGAGTCTGAGAAATCCATACAACTGGGATAGAGCCTGATGCCAGGAAACTGCTGTCTCAGTGCAAATATCATTGATGGAGACAAGGAGACTCCTGAAGAGGAGAGCAGCTGGAGGCAACAAAGAGAGTCCAGGCAGGTCCTCAGGTGAAGAGGACTGGAGGTTAGCATCAGAACCCTGCTGCACACCACCTATGGGGAATCACTACGTCTTCATGGGACAGGCAGCAGGTATAAACGTGACACATTGATACTGAGCCGCCCCTCCCTTGGCACAGTCTCCTCCTGTTCCCCTGGAGTTCGCCAAGACTGCAGCACAGGCACTCAAGCAGAGTCCTTCACCTTCTTCCCTTTCTCCTGACTTCCTGACAAGCTGCCTGCCCTCCCGGGGGCTGCTCCGCTACCAGGCACAGCTGTCCTTGCCCAGATGCTCCCCTACTCCAACCGAAGGTCAAAGCTGACTGTGGTCCACGACCACGTGGTTACTTCACCTCCCTTACAAGCGGAGCTGTTGCCCATACCTCTGCAGTAACTCTGCTCATCGTCTGTCTCTCCAGATGGCTCTCTGCTCAGTTCTCCACTGAAGATGCGTGGCAGGTTGCTTTGGAAAGTGATGCTCTCTCTCCACCCCTCCCCTTCCTATAACCACGACATTTTCATTAAGATGGAACCTATTTCCCTGTCCCTTGAATCCAGGTTCGCCTTGCCATTTGCTTTGGCAAACAGAACCTAGCAAAGGTGGCACGTGCCTCACCTACTTCAGCCTGAGCCCTCTATCATCACCCAGAGAAAAAACCCAGCTAACTGGCTGGTGGGTGGGACCACATGGACCAGTCACTGCTGTCAGCCCAGATGACAGCCAGCCAACTCCCAGCAGCAGGGCCACCTCACTGGCCTTCAGCTCCCAGCAGATGCACGAGGCCACTCAGCCACTATCAGACCCAGCCAGCTGGGGCCAGCCTAAACTGCGGACCCACAGAGTCATGAGTCACATAATGGTTGTTATTTTAAGCCATTAAATGTGGGGGTGGTTTGCTACACTGTAGTAAGTACTTAACAGAATATGCTACCCATGGCAAATTGTCCACCTAGTAGGTAACTCTCTAGATCAGCTAATTCTCCACAGCAGAACTATTTGAGCCTCCTGTTATATATCAAAACATATATTAGAATATGAAAATACTGTTTTATCACTGCACTATATTGTATGATGCTATAGTATTACACTGAGTTACACTACATTATTACATATCCCACTACACATTTTCAGAGGATACAGGTACCCAGGGGAAGCTCTGTTGGTGGCGGGGAGATGGTGTTACACTTAGCCTCACGCTAGACCAGAAAACACTGCCCCTTCCAGCAGCCAGGCCGCGCCGCTCAGTCTAACCCACCTTGCTCGACCTTCTCCTCCTCTTGTCTTTTCCAAAGCTGCTCTTCAGTCTGGCTTTCGCCGATGTTCAGTTCTTTCAGACGTATCTGTATACACTTGTCACTTAGGACGCTTACAGAAGCAAGCACCTAAATTGGCTATGTTAAAGAGTGAGAACATTCATTTTCTCACATACCAAAAAAATCCAGATGTAGACAGCTCCATGGTTGCTTAATTCAGCAGTTCCATGACATCAAGAATTCATCTTTCCACCTAACTGCTGAATAAGACGGCAGCTTTGTCCTCAGAATAGCACTCTCCTGGGCACAAAATTGTTGCCACCACTGCAGACATTATGTCTAGACACAACATCTCTGCCTAAGTGTGTCTTGTTAAGAACCTTTCCCAGAAGTCCACCAGCAGAACCCCCCTCAGACCTCACAAACTAGAACCATCACATGCCTCATTCTAAATCAGTCATTGGCAAGTGGTATAATATAATCATGATTCACTCAAGTCAACTAGATTTACCCCCTTAGAAGTGTCCGCTAAAATACCTAACTACTATGTAGAAACAAGATCAAACCATTTTTTATGGTTTTCAGAGGCCCTACGCCACTTGGCGTGTTTGACCTAAGAGCCTGCTTCCAAACATCTCTTCATTCCATGACAAAGTTCTTTGGGGCAAATTCTTTCCTAAATTTACGTGTAAGTTCAGCTAGCACTCTGGATTATATGTGGTTTTAGAGAAGGAGCACTGTGTCAGTGACTGGCATCAGAGACAGCCAGTTACACTTTCCACATCCACTTGTTCAAGTTCAGCCATGCTCAAATTTGGTCCTTGGACCAGCAGCATCACCTGGGAATTCTTTTCTGGCCACATCCCAGATTAGTGAAACAGCAATCCTGAGGGTAAGACTCAGCTATGTGTGTTTTACAAATCTTTCAGGTTATTCAGATGCTCCCTAATGTTTGAGAACCACTGCAGTACGTATGAGCTATGTGGCTTCAGACAAGATATACTCTCTTTCAGGCTCAGATTGTCAGTCTTTCAAATGGGGTAATAAGATCTCTCTTAAAGTGTTACTGTAAAAATTAAACAATGTATAAAATACTTAGTACAGTGCTGGTGCAAATAAACATGTCAGCATATTTTCACATACGTAAAACTACACATTAATTCTTAAAATCTATGTACACACTTAAATAAAGAAATCATTGCTCAGGAAGAAAAAAATCTATGTACAACTATGAAGATGTGTATAAATGTATTAAATGAACTGATTACAAAACTACATATTTTTAAAGATGTACATCTATTATTTTTATACCAATTTTTTATTAAACATATACAAAGAACAAAAAAGCAAATATGAAAATCTTATAAAAACAGCCATTTCCCAGTTACACTACCACCACTCGGCTACATTTTAGTAAACTGTAACGCTATTTATTTCCATATTTCTGAACAAGATGCACAGATTTCTATTTCTTAATTCACCAATTTTAGACACTCCTTTCATGAGGATGAGGATTTAGTTCTCTTAAACTACCATCTCCACTTCCTCCTGCCTCATTTCCCAAATGAGATTTTATCTTCGTGTTTAGCGAAATCAATTCTTTACATTACTATGACCTCATAAATGTAGTTCTATTGGTCAATAAATTACAATGACATTGTTTCTTCTTGTGCATTTGTTCTCTTTTGGAGGCAAGAACTGCTCAATATTCCAACAGCTCAACCTAGCCAATAGCTCAGGAAATATCTTAATATTTAAAAAACTTAATCTCAGTAATAACTTCCTACACAAATATCAGATAAACTACCAGCTCTGTTTTTCCCTAAAGAACGTTCTCCTGGAGTTTGAACTAGCTGCTGAGATTTCTCCAACACATTCTTGCCCTGTGTTAGAGATTTTCTGTTCTGACCCCCTACCTTTTTGTCATTTCTTGATTTACTGATTCATTTTGGCGAGGTTCCTCTTAGCAGCTTCCTGAGAAAGGATCCAGAGGAAGTGTTTTGAGTTCTTGCCTATTCACAGATGTCTTTCCTTGCACATCTGCTTGTCAGTTTCATTGTGAACAGAACAGAATCCCAGGTTAAAAATCATTTTTCATCAGAATTCGAAGGAATCACTCTAGTCCTTCCTACCTTCCAGGATTCAACCCCACACTTTCTCCCAGCCTCCTGCATTTGCCCTCTTTAGTTTGCTTCCTTAAGTTCTCACCTTTAGTGTTTTAATGCAGACTAACATCCCTTCATAGGAGTCTTATTCATTGTAGCAGGTGCTCTGCGGGCTCTTCACTACTGAGAAGTCCTTATTTGATGATTTTTTTTTCTCTTTACAGACTTTCAGATATTGGATGCCCTGGTTGATAATTGTCTCATTTTTATTCTACTGTGCATTTTCTTTTTGATCTTTTCAGCTTTCTTTTCTCCTTTTCACTATTTCAGGATTTTTTTTTATTACTGCTTATAAATCTGGTATCTCAGATATTTTTTCTACATTTTTTACAATGCCCTCTGCATTGCCTGTTACCTCCAATTTTCTGTTTTTGTTTTCATGGGTTTTCGGGTTAGAAGCTTTCCTTTAGGATCTCGTGGTCCTTGAATATCTATGTATGGTAGAAAAAGATTCTAAAAATCTAATCTGATGCTCTGGGTTTCTTGGCCAATTTTTGAAACTATGGATTTTACTCAAAATAATCAGGATTTAAACTGGATTCTTCTTTGGAGAAACTCCAAGTGTCAATGTATTTCTACAATGTTAAGTTTCTGACTTGGAAAATCTAATTTTTCTGCTCAAGGGTATGAGTTCCAGAAATAGATGAAGGGAGCTAGAAAACCTGGGGTTCAGCATATAAACTTTTATTTCATCTCCAACTATCCCCTCAAGAGAAATAAAGAAAAATAGCTCATTGTACCAATGACCTTCTGTGGTGACCCACATTCCACAAGCTACTTTAGATTTGGATAATCTTGTGTTTCTCTTAGGCACCTAATAGTAAGTATCACCTATTATGGACTGAACTGTGTTCCCAAAAAATCGTATGTTGAAGTACTAACGCCCAGCACCTCAGAATGTGAGATTGATTGGAAATAAGGCCTTTAAAGAGGTAATGAGGGTAAAATGAGACCTCCAGGGTGGGCCCTAATCCAATCTGACCAGTGTCCTTATGAGATAAACAGGAGAGACTTAGGAGACACACCTGGGTCACCAGTGCCAGAAAAAAGGCCACGTGAGGACACAGGGAGAAAGCAGCCATCTGCAAACCAAGAGGCAGCCTCAGAGAAGCCAGCCCTGCCAATTCCTTGATCTTGGACTCTCAGCCTCTAGAACTGTAAGAAAATCAATTTCTCTAGCATTTAGTTATGGCTGCCCAGCAAACTAACATAGTGCCCACGGGTACATACAAGTCCCCAATCACTGCTCATTACTGGGTAACTGATTAGCCTGCTTGGCTAATTGGTGCCCTCCCCATGTGCTCTCACTGCTACTAAGGGGTCACCCACAAAGAGCTCCCATACAGTCCGAGAGCTTCTCTCATCCCTGGGGCCAAGAGAGTGAGTGGGGAAGGCCACAGTTCATGATCCGGGGCCACACTCAACCAACAAGGGGCCAGAGTGTGGGCCAGCCCCCTCACCCTTTAATGGGACAATTCCAACGTGTGTCTCTCAGAAGGTCCCCAGCAGAGGTGAGCAGCCTTTGTCCATCATCCCACAGCCAAGTGTCACAGCTGAAGGACTGCATAGGGGGAAAAGATCCCAAGAAAACATGCCATGACAGTTATGTATTTCAAATATGTTATCCTTCATCCTCACTACACAACTAATTCACCTGCTGCTGCTCGTGCCTCCCTTACAGCATCAGTGGTGTCAACTATAAGGGCTGCTCCCAAATCACTTAGGTCACACAGAAGGTCTGCACAAGGGCTTAAATAATTATAAATTCATTTCATTATATACACTAAAATATAAACGTTCCTACTATCTTATATTAGATTTAGAAATTTAAATTTTATCAGCCTAAGACATTTCATTGTACCAGTGATTCATGTCTGTTGAGGAGTTTGTGGAAAGCCATCCCCCCGGAATAATTCTGAGCATGAAATCCCAGAGTGGCATTTCACTGTGTTTTTCCTCTAAAATTAACACAGACTTTTGTCCAACTATATAATACAGAAAACACACTATTAGGAAGTTTCGGCAATAAAATGACAAAGTTCAAAGAAAATACAGTGTGATGAGGATTTTATTTCCACTTGAGTTGAATCTGTGATTGGCTTCAGTCCAGAATTTCTCACCCCCTGGGAATTCACTCTTTTCACACCTCTTGTTTTAGTTTCAGTTTCTCCCAAAGTAGATTGGACGTGAGTAGCTACTTGGGAAGCCAGAAGTATCCCAGCAGAAGGATGGAGGGGAGAATCCAAATGTGACTGAGTTTAAATCCTCCAACGATGGAATATTTCCAAATGAGAACAAGTTGAACTTACAAGAGATAGTTTTAAATTAGAAGAGACCAAGTATCTAAATAGGTGAAATTACATTACGTAGGTTTGTTCACTCGTAGAAAAATTGTAGGCAGCAAAAATTTTTACCAATTGTGATTTGAGACGGACAGAAGTCTAAAGTGGCAGACGGCTGACGGAATCTGAGCTCTCCAAGGACAGAGAGGGGTTGCCTTCTGTTCAGTGCTATCAGATCCATGCCTAGAACAGTGCCTGGACCACAGGCGTCAACAGTGAATATTGGTGGGATGAAGGATTAGGTGAGATGGGAAGGACTTGGGGTTCCCAGGACCTTCACTAGGAAGTTGAAATTAATTAAAAACAATCTTTCGGAAACTCTAACCACCATTACCAGAATAAATTGACAATATATCCAATAGGAGAAGCCATCATAAAAAGGTTATGGGTATGCCAGTGTGTATAATATTTTTGAACAGGAAAAAAGTTGCCTCCATTCTGAACTGTGGAAAATACGGTGACAATAATACCAGATCAAGTATTATTGGATAAAAACTTACCCTTACAATGTTTGGAAGTCTTAGTCCACTAGGGCCGCCCCCACTCACTAAATCAGAACATTAACACGTTTTTACTATCATGCTAATTAGTGACAGTAGCAGTAACCACAAGTAAACGTGGATAGAAACAAGATAGAAGCCATATATTTGGTTATTGTACATAATTAAATTCTGGGATCTGAACCTTCAAAACCACCCAAGTCTTAAAACCTTAGGGACCAACTAACTCCTGGCACCTGAATGCTCAGGTTTGAAACCCAGCTCCACAACTTACTAACTCAATGAACTGGTACAAGTTTAATAGTTCAGCGGCTGTTTTCTCATCTGTAAAATAGGAATTATCACAGTCCCTCATCACTAGGTTATCGTTAGGATGAGAGATTATCCACAGAAAGCGTGTAGTAAATACTTGGCACATGAAAATATGAGACGAGTCTCATTTGATGCAGGGACTTCCCCTAGTTGAGAGCTGACAGACTCAGTAACAGCTGATAGTAATTCAGCATTTACATCGGGCTAGTCACCATGCAAGGTGCTTTGTGTTATTAGCCAATTGTAATACTTATTACGTCTCAAAATGGCCTAAAATGCCATTTTCTTTGACCGCCACATGTTGAACAAGGGACTCAAGCAGTATCATTAGCATTTTTGTATTTTCGTATGAAACGCTATTTTCAAGTTTCTCAGCCCTATCTTTGAAATGGGTAATTCTCTTCGAAGTACACATAGACAAATATATTTAACCATGGTTAAATTTCATTTTCCTGGCCTTGGACCATCATTCCAGCTAATTCAAGTCTGTTTACCAAAACACTGAATGACTTGCAACTTTGGGTTGAATACTACAGAAAGCAAAAGGGAAACCAATGATTTGCTACCAATGACCTCCTTCCAGCTAATCTTTACTTGTTTTAATACTGTCTGATAGACGTTAAACTTGCCCAGCTGACACTTCATCTGGCCTAATTTCTAAGCTCAGAGATCTTAGCTGTAAAGTGGGGGAAGCCTTACAGTGCTGTTTGTGAGGGTCAAGCGAAGACACATTTAAAAGACTCAGACTATTATTACACTGTGCTGGTTTTCTTTTCCTCCATTCAATTGATAATGATATTTGTTTGGAGTGCTGGCCAGGTCTCCTAAAGAAATTACACTTCGTCACGGAATTTTTCTTTCAATTACTTAGGCTGTGGCCTAAACCAGCTGAAACCCATGTGCAAAAAATGCAAACAGATTATAATGTATCAATTTAGGTCAGGAAGCCATATCAAAAATGCAAGAGTGCAATGAGCCTCTAGTTCTGTAATTCAAAAGGACTGTTGTGGAGACAGGCGGGAAGGAGGCAGGGCACGACCTTTAAAAGAATGACTCAGCAACTGAAGATTCCACTTCCAGTGATTGAGGCCCAAGTGGTGGGAGACTCACCTTCCAGTAAACCTTGAGCCCCAAGATGGAGGAAGATGCAACTTCCAGTAGACCTTGAGCTTCATTATATACGCTCACTGTAATGTATTAGCAATACTAAATGACACTCCCACAGGTGCCAGGACAGGTCCAAGGCTGGTCAGAAAAGGCCAAAAAGCCGGCAGTGGCCCAAATCCTGGGAATCCCTGCCCCTTCCCCAAAGTAGACCATCTCTGGTCTGCTGGGCTTTCTTGCCTTCGGAGACGGCCTACACTCTGTCTATGAATGTGTATCCATTTTTACTTTAAACCCCCTCCCCCAGGCCATGCCAGCCTCCGACCTCCCTGGCCTTCTCAGACGGCCTGCACCCTGTCTATGGAGTATATCTCTCTGAATAAACCTACCTTCACTCAATTACAGCTGTCTCTTGAATTCTTTCCTGTCGGAAGCCAAGGACCCTCCCTTGGCGGGGCGCCTCCCAGGGACTCGGGGGAGACCTGGTACACGACCCTCCTCTTGCGCCTGGTTTTCCTACGCGTTACTTGGGCTTAGACCATTCCCAGCAGGTGCGACCATTCAGCTTAAGAGCAGGCTGGTGGGCTACCTGAGCCGGGCTCTCATACCTGTTGCGCGGGAGGCCCCCTGGTGGAAATACTCCTCCTCTCCCGAGCAGGTGAAACCGCTGCCCAAACTATCCCACTCTCCCCATCTCTGCGTGTTCGGTACTCACCTTCCCTGCAGGGGCGAAAACGGCAGGTCCTCGCTCCCACTTCGGCAGAGGAGCCTCCACTTCCTCCCTGCACCAGGTCCTCCGAGAACTGGAAGCGCGCGCGCAGGCGCGCCTCCGCCATATAAAGCCCGCAGGTCTCGCGAGTCTTAAACCCAGCTCCACATTGGGAGCACCTGGGAAGCCCGAGGCCGCTGCGCGAGCCCGCAGTCCACGCCCCAGGGATGCTCATTAATTGACCTCAGATGTGGCCTAGGCAGGGCGATGTTTAAAAAGGTGATTACAATGTGCAGGCAACTTTGAGAATCACCACTGTTGAGAGCAAAGAGCTGCGCCTAATTCCACCCCTGGGACTCCCCAGCAGATCCTCATTGAGACTAGTGAACTCAGGAGTCCAGGTCCTTCCTTCCTCCTCCTTTTTCTTTCACTATCCCACAGACTTGCCTCACCTACTTGGCCTCAGCAGTTCCTTATGAGCCCTAATAGGGGAAAGGGTGCAACTGGGAGTTCTTTCTGCTTAGCATACCCTTATGAACCTTTCACCCGGATTCACATTTCAATAATGCGAAAACAGGTGTTAATTTCACGAATTCTGCAAAACGGTTTCACAGAGAGAAATCAAATCAGTCCAGCCTCTTGCATCCTATATATGAGCAAAAACAGAACAATTTTCTAAATGACTCAGTTTTTTCCAACTGTTTCAACATAAACACATCAAATTTTTTTCACCGGAACATAACAACTGAAAATATCTCCCAAAAGAATATTTTCAGAGGCACCAGTTTGGACAGCCAAGGCCACACTTTTAAAGTATCATTCATGAATCAGTGGATTAAACATCAGTAATAGACATACTATTCTTCATTCACGTTCTCAAAGACGCGTATATATATTTCTCAAGCAATACCTGAGAAATATAATGGAATGGTCCATTTATTTTTTTCCCAAAGAGAAATGATTTGGTAAACAGCATTATCTTGAAAGCAACTAGCTCTTTTTAATACTTATCATGCTTTCCTTGTATTCAGTTTAAATGTCACACATCAGCACCTACAGGTGGGCTATTGTCAGCGACCTTTATATTATGTTGAAAAGGCACCAGGAACTTTTTTTCCCCGTATTTGCAAAGAAGTGGGGGGAAAACTTCAGCCCACTCTTTCATTGCCAGGAACGTTAGCAACCAGAGCTCAGTGTTCCCTGTTATACGACATCACAATCACAGTCAATAAATATTGATGACAAATTCAACAGAACTCCCTGGATCCCTTGAGCTAACATCCAAATGCATGGGGTAGGGGTGGAAATCTCTTAATAGGTTTTGTATGCACCTCTGCCTCTGCAGAAAATGGTAACCTTAACCTGGGGTCCCCTGGATTCATAAATAATACAAGAGAAGCATTTATGCCTAAACATAAACTTGTGTCCTAAAGTGTCTTTTTTTAAAAAGTGTGTGTGTATATACACATATATTAATATGACGAATTTACCCTTCATTGTAAACTAACAACACAAAAATGGCTGATAATTAAATGCTAATGATTCAAACTGGATGCTTATGTTTTGCATTACTTGCTTCATAGGGTTAGCATTTAAATGGTCAGCTTTGAAGTTAGCAAACAGCCATTAAGATGCATCAGGGGAGTTCTCAATTTTTTTGCAGTCATTGTTTTCATCTGGCTGGCTACAGGCTTACCCAAATGGCAGAGATGGGATTTACATAGCGAAGGCTATTTTTGTTAGTGGGAGGGAAGAAATCTTTTCTTCCAAATAAATAAATAAGAGGGATGGTCCTGAGAGGCTAGCATGTGGGAAAAGCTAAATCTTTCGTCCCCCTTCTCTGCCAGCCTTGAGAATTCCATTGTTATTCCCTCTTTCCCTTGAAGGCTTCAATGCAAATTTTTTAGTTCCCAAGCTTTTGCCTTGTGCGTTGCTCACGGCATCTCAGCCCCCTCTCAAAGGATTCCTTGGATACGGAGCCAGCTGTCTACAAGATTCATTATTCTGGACTCTCTGGGGTTAATACCCAAATCCTCTCCCGGGGCAGTACAAGTCTGAGGAGGCATGGAGGGGAAAAAATTACATGAAAATTCCTAAAGGCATTGTCTATTGAAAAGAGGGCAATAATTAAGAGATAATGTGAAAGGAGAGAGAACATTCTCACAGGATAATGGTCTCCTGCTGCTACAAGAATGCCGGGGCCAAGCCAGCACCTTTTCTAGAAAATAAATGCCATGGTGAGGGAGGTTAAGACATTTACTTTCAAATCAGAAAAGCCAGTCCCCTGGCAGAGTCCTGGGAATCCAAAGGATCAAAACTGATTGCTTCATTTTATCCCATAAATATTCGTGCAGAAGAGGGGTGCTTGGTACGTCATTAGTAGCCTGCAGAGTTAGAGGACCTCTCATTCATAGATAGATAGATAGATAGATAGATAGATAGATAGATAGATAGATAGATAGACAGACAGACAGACACTGGTTCTGTCTTCAGCTGGTTAAGAAAGATGCTAGTACAGCAAAATCTTTAACAAGTTCATCACTAGACTATGCTCAGAGTGATTCCTACTACTTAATATCAGCCTGCATTCTGCAGAAGCTTCCTAAGAACAACACCCTTTCCTTTGCTGAATAAGAAGGGAAACTGAAGGATGAAGGATCTAGTAGGGGTCGGGAGGAGGCAGTCTTTATAGTGCAATTATCTGAGGGCAAACGGAGCCTTTCAATACCCTCAAATCATACTCATAAAACTAATTCCAGCGCTGTGGTTCCCGGAGTGAACTGGAAAGGAATTGCAACGTTCCTTCATACGACTCTAAATGCAACCCAGATTGTGACATGGTTGATTAAATATTTTGGGCCATCAGTGAAGTGGCACCTCACTTTATTGCTTAAAAGTCAAACATTCAAACAGGCAAATTTTTTCAAATAAATGATGCAAAAGTTTTATTCCGTCATGTCAGAGAATCGTGGTCAGTGTCACTAGTTCTGCATTTGTGTGACCTTACATGATCGCATTCACCACACACAAAGTTGGAAAGTTACATAAAGACGACAAATATTTGGTATCACTGGTGGTCACTGGACACATAAATATGAACAAGGTACCCTCAAGACATTTGTAACCCACTAATATCTTTGTAGAGGAAGGAAAGGAGAAGGAAAACTGTTGGTATTTTTTTTATCAAAAGGGTGGGAATCCAACAGAAAGAAATACAATGAGAACCCAGGTTGGATCAATAAATTCTAGTTAATAAAATCATGGACAGCTTCGTGGAGAGGTATGTGGCTGCCAGGAGCATAACCAAGTCAGGATCATCACACTATTTAAAGCCCCCAATGTCTTCCCATGTCACTCAAGGTAAAAGCCAAAGTCCTTCCTGTAACCTACAAGGTTCTACATTAACTTCTCTGAGATTCTCCCCACCCCTTTCTTCTCATTCATTCCACATACCCTGGCCTCTTTGCTACTTTTGGAAAGTGCCTCAGGGCCTTTACACATGCAGTTCCCTCTGCCAGAAATGCACTTGCCCCAGATAGCCACATTCTCGCAGCTTGCTACATAACTTTCAGGTCTTAACTTGGAAGTTCCCCTTTTCAGCGAGAACATTCTTGGCCACAATTTTTTTTTAATTGAAGTATAGTTGATTTACAAGTTTGTGTTAAATCAAACTAAATCAAAGTGATTTAGTTATACATATATATACATATTCTTTTTCATTATAGGTTATTACAAGATATTGAATACAGTTCCCTGTGCTATAATGTAGGTCTTTGTCATGTATCTGTTTTACATATAGTAGTTTGTATCTGCTAATCCCAAATTCCTAATTTATGCCTTGCCGCAACCTACCTTCCCCTCTGGTAACCACAAGTTTGTTTTCTATGTCTGTGAGTCTGTTTCTGCTTTGTAAATAAGTTCATTTGTCTCACTTTTTTAGATTCCTCATGTAAGTGCTGTCATGTGACATTTGTCTTTCTCTGTCTGACTTACTTCACTGAGTATGATAATCTCTAGGTCCATCCATGTTGCTACAAATGGCATTATTTTGTTCTTTTGTATGGCTGAGTAGTATTCCATTGTGTATATGTATCACAACTTCTTTATCCAGTCATCTGTTGATGGACATTTAGGTTGCCCCTATGTCTTGGCTATTGTATACGGTGCTGCTATGAACACTGGGGTGCATGCGTCTTTTTGAATTGGAGTTTTCTCCAGATATATGCCCAGGAGTGAGATTGCCAGATCATATAGTAACTCTGTTTTTAGTTTTTTAAGGAACCTCCATATTGTTTCCCATTGGCCACTGTTCTCGAAACTAAAATTCTCACCCATCTCCCAACACTTCCTGCCCCCCTTCATGCCCTTTTCTTCTTCCTGTCATTTACCATATTCTAAACTACTATGTGTTAGAATGTGAAAACGAATATATGTACGTGTATGCATGACTGGGACATCACGCTGCACACCAGAAACTGACATGTTGTAACTGACTACTTCAATAAAAATTTTTTTTAATTTTTTAAATAAATAAAAAATTGTAAATTATAAAATAACTACTATATGTTTTTGCTTATTAGCTACATGCCCCTCCCCCATAAGGGGGGAACGAAAGCCCCATAAGGACAGAAACTTCTCTAAGTTTCGTTCAGTTCGAAGAATGCCTGGTTCGTAGTAGGTCATCTTAACTAAGTCCTGAAATGAACAGCTTTCTTGTTCTCCTGTTTCATGAGAGGATTTTGCTGTGGGTGCTCTGATTTTCTAGCTGGCAATATAATGCTGTTTTTATAAAATTTCTCCTGGGAACATTATAGAATGTCTTTACATGATTTCTTCATACTATTCCATCAGGATGAAATAGAAACTGTCTTATAATGGAAGCCAATCACTGAATTTTTCCATCTGAAAAAAAGAAGTGTTCAAATAATGATAATCATAATCTGAATAAGAATAGCAGCCATTTAATACTACGTGCAAGGCAGACTAGTCAATCAACACTTCAGCAGATATTTGTGGACTCTCCAGTATATGCTAGCCCCTGGAAATTTACAATCAGTAAGAAGTACACATGGTTTTACTTGGTGCTTTAGTCCCTGCACAATCTGATCCACCTGTGTATTCAATCACCAAATATTTACTGAGCATCTACTATGTGTCAGGCAAGGCAGAACACACCCTCTGTCTTCTACAATATTTTCTTCTACTCTTCAAAGTCAGAAAGACTAGCCCTCTCATTTCCTTTTAAGTATCTAGGCTGTATTCCTTCCCCTGGCTGTTCCTGGGGTTCTCCCTGGGCAATTCACCTTTATTCATTCAGACATTTCCCGTCCTGGGAGGCGTCCCAGCCTCCTACAGTCCAGTCTCCTTTCTTTAGCTGTCTTCATCCAGATTTCACTTAAGCCCTTAACACTTCATCTCACAAGTTACCTGGCTACTCTCTTCGTCTGAACTTGACTTCACATCAGAATCACCTGGAAGAGTTTTTAAATAATAACTAAATTAGAATTCCAGGCAATGACCCAAGAATCACTGATTTAGACCCAAAGTTGAAAATTAATACCCTCAATTCAAGTAACAAATAATCAGCCTAAATTTAATAAGGATGTGGGTATCATCTGCTCTACACTACAATGTCATTGGGTAAAACAAGAGGGGATCATTCCACAAAGTGGCAATTTTCATCCCAAATGTTTTTTGCCCACCAATTTAGACAGAATCTTGGAATTGTTAGCTAAAACCATATTAAATGTCTGTTAAAGGCCTTCTTCATCCCCTATTTGTCACTGCAAAATAATGAATTTTGTACTACACGAGTACCTGTGGTCTCCTATTTCACTCACAATTCCATTGTTTTTCGGACTGTAAATTTTTTTTTAATTAAGTAAAAGGCATGTTAATAAACAGGGGCATCTAGCTGTAACTTGCCACCTCTCCTCCAGCGTGACAGGTTTTTAGTGAAAATGGGAAGAGTTCAGGGAACTTATGACACTCAAATCTTAATTTTTATAGCTCTCATAAGAGTTTCTGGGTACATAGATTTCCTTTCTGTTAAAAGTGTTTTTAGAACAATTGGAAGATAGAGGTTATTTTTAAAGCACTCTTTTTTTTTTTCAGTAAATATTTTTCTTTGAACTGAGGAAATTCTAAGTTCCCTGGAGTGTAGCTATATTCTCATAAACCATCCTGTGATGGATTTTTTTGGGAAAGAGGCAGATAAAAAAAAAGGGAGGTTGGCAGCTTCAGGGTTGACATTGCCTCCTGATTGTGATGAAGGAGATCTGGGTTCTAATCAAAACCCTGGGTTCTAACCACAATTCCCTCATATAGTCCTATCATGCAGATTTAAAGAATATATGACAATGTACCTAATGCTTAAAAGCTACCCAAAAGGACTTACTCTCTCTTTTTCTCTCCATGCTGTCTCTACTCTCCCCACAGTCTTCTTCCTTACATTTTCCATTTATGAACCAAAATTGTCACCTAGCAAATTTTGACATCTGAGATACTCTTTGTGTTTAAAATATGATAGGCATTCAGAAAAATTATAAAATGATACATTAGTAAAACCAATTTTGAAAAGAAAGAAAGCCTTTACTGATTTACTCTGCAGTAACATGAAATAAAATATATTTTCACTTCTTCATCCATCTACCGCACAGAGGGGAGTACAGTCAAAGTGTTCTCATATGTAATTTTTGTGCTACGGTTCCTGTGCTGCAGGTGCAGACCATGAATCCACAGAACCTCCCTGAACGTTGATACTCGCTCTACCATCGCCACATCACAAAAACTACGGAAAATTAGATCTAAACTGACATTTCCAGGTGGCTATCTCAGGGTGTCTTCCACGCATTGATTCTTTCGGCAACAGAAAAATCACAAAACATTCATCTTAAGAAGTCCAACACATGCTCAATTTACTCCTAATGTGTAGGACTATGAGGAGAGCTGACATTAAAACCAGCGATTTCTCATATTAAGTGGAATATATGAAAAGCGTACTGTGTTACCATGCGTACAAGGATGCCTCACTGTCCTGCTCCAATCTCCTCTGGAAATGAAAGGATTATGTCACCCTCTTAAAAAAAAAAATGGTCTCTGAATCTACACAGCCCTCTGGCTTTTTCTGTTAGATTTTACCTTCTTAAACCAGAGTCCATCACTCTCAAATACCAACAGCAATGTCTTGCCACACTGCCCGGCAGTTCTGACACCCACATCATTTCTTAGGGGCCTTTAAAAACCTCCTCACTTTAGGAGGAGGGGTGTAGTTTAGTGGCAGAGTGCTCATCTAGTAAGTGCAAAGTCCTGGGTTCAATCCCCAGTACCTCCAACAAAAAAAGGAATAAAAATCTACTTATCTCCCCCACCAGAAGTACACAGCACTGTATGTTAATTACATCTCAGTAAAACTAGAAGGAAAAAAAAAGGATTGTTTTTAATTAAAAAGAAAAAACCCTGACCATTTTAACTTGTTTTAGGTGTTGCTAAGCTCTTAGGAACTACGGGCCATCAGGCAGTAGGGTCCTTTTGTCTGATGAAGTCTGGATCAGTTACTCCCACAGAAAACCTGGTTCTGTAGGAGCGGAGTCCACAAGTCATGTAATTATATTTGCGGGGGAGAGGAGGGAAGGGAGAAGTTGGATCGTTCGTGAAAGGCCCCTTCAGGATGGACAGAACACATCAGGACATCCTGATGGTCACAGGCAGAACACACGCAGCTCCGAAAAGCTGGGGTAGAGAACAGACTTGGCCTATTTCAGATTTTGCCCAGGCCTGAGTACCTCCGCCCACCTCACGCACATGTGATGGGCACCGCCTGTAGGCTGGGAGCTTCTATTTCTGCATTTTGTTTCAACCAGTTCAGCTTTCGTGGAGGTAAATGTTGACCAAAACAGACACTGATAAAGTCCACCTTCATGCTGGAAAATCCATCATATGGGTAGCAATTGCTAGTCGAGAGCTTTGAAGATTTTTCTAAAGTGTTTTAAACAATATTCTGCCGACAGCAAGTTGATAAGATGGCCACTCATTACAGGAGATTAATTTCTGCATAAAGAGACCTAGGCTTTTTCCCATTGTCTTTACTGCAGCCCCTCCTGATACCAACCACCGACTGAGACCCACAGTCCTGGAGTCCATGCTCAGTCTCCCATAGACCACATCCAAGTCTGTGTCAAGTTCAAATGCTCTTTTCCTCAGTTTTTTCTCTTTCTTCTTCTTCTTCTTTTTCTTTCTTTCTTTTTTTTTTTTTTTGCTGTATTTTCATTCCTGCGCTCAGCAAATATTTACCGAGCACTTACAATGTGCCTGGCACTGCTCCAGAACACTGGGATATGGCAGTGAGCAAACAGACTGAAGTTCTGGCTTACACTCTAATTGGGGGTGGGGGGGAGACAAACAAGTAAGTACAATACGGTAATTGATGGCGAAGAGGATTGGTTGTGCAGGGCTGGGGGCAAAAGGGGTTAGAATTGGGGGAATGAGGGATGACATGGGGTCCTCAGCTTCCAGGGTGACTGATGTAAACATGAATAGGATCCTGCTCTCCAGATAAATGCTGGTGTAAGTCTAGAAGGGAGGGATGTAGTCCAAGCAGTGTAGTTCACAGTTCTGGAGGCTCTTCTTTATTCTTACAAAGGATGACACAGGGACAGTGGAAGGGCCCAGAAAGTGACCTCCTCGTCTAGAGCCAGAGAGCTCAAGGGCTCCCTCCTGCCTCCTTTGTTGACAGAATCTTTGCTAAATTCCCAGGTGGATTTTTATCCAGATCGTTATCCCCCAGATATATTAAAATAGAAAATGTCCTCTTTAAAATCCCTGCAGAGGTTACTAAAATTATACCTGCAAGTAAGAAAGCACAAACATTTAAAAGAATTTTAACGTTTGATGGCTCGTGTCCTCCCAAGGTAATTAAATACTATCCCTAACTGACTTTACTCTTTCTTTTTCTTTTATTTCCAAGTGGGCAAGGAAAAAAGAAATCAAATTTCCTGTTTCTGGCATACTGTGATTAAACTGTGTGTTTCTAACTATAAGCTACCTAGTCAAATGGAGAAAAAAAAATGTGTTAAGTTTTCAAAACATAGCCAACACCACAAAACTATACCTAAGTCCCAGGGAGCAGTGGCAGGAAGGGGGCTGACTGGGTACCTCAACGAAGGACAAGTGATCTTCCTAATGGGATTACCGGCCGCCATACCCTTCAGCTGGGACTTTTCTACACGGATGCTTTTGCGGACCCTGGGGAGGGAGTATTTGGAAGGAGCTCAGCCTTGGACATTGACTAACTGATTGTCTGGCTATAAATAAATGTATCCTCAGCAGAACAAGGAACCGTGGCGAAGCACTGAGGACAAAACCAGTAGCGTGTATGCGGAGAGGTTTTCTGCACGTGCATGCAGCAGGTAGTATAGAGTTGTGTCATGTGTCTCTGTAAAGGTTGCAAGTTGCATGGGGTGGGCTGAAATGAAGCCCTTGTTTTACTATTCACCAAGCCATTTACTCCAGTGAGGAGTCACATCCCACATCCGCCAGGGGAGGCAGGTTGGCCCAGATATCATATAGGCTATTGGAAGAAGTGTGTGTGTGTGTGTGTGTGTGTGTGTATGTGTGTGTATTTCACAACACTTCCCACTCTCTCCTATATATTCAAACCCTTCCTTTCTCTTGAATATTTCTACTCAGACAGAAAGTATTCTATTAAGTATGTATGCATTTAAAACTTAACACTTGGCTTATTCGTTCCTCAAGCCAGTTTCTGTCTCTAATCCTTCTTCATTCACTGTCTGCAACACCGGCCCCCTCTTTCCACCCTGAAATCTGCATCCAGCCGCTCTGCCAAAACCCCACCTTTCATCCACGCCACTCTTGCCCTGGTTACCAAATTCACCCACCTCTTGGAGGGTCCTTTCTTTCTGCAACATCACACTGCTGATCAGCATCTATTCCCCCCAAATCTTTCCTCCCTGGCATTTTTCATCCTGTTTGTTTTGTTCCCTAGAGTTGCTTTTTCCCTGACCTCACCTCTGGTCTATCTCCCTGCCTCTGGCCCCTGGAGTGCTCTATTCAGCCTTCTTCTCCACTATCTGTCTTCTAGGAAAATACTTTTACTCCCACCATTTAAGTTATCAGACTTCCAAATTGCTATCAGGAGTTCTGACTTCTGTCTTGAGCCCCAATCCCAAATTGTGTGCCAGACCAACTGGCAAAAAACCAGTCTGATGCAGCTTGCAATGGGGCCTGGCAAAGGCACTTTTCTCCGACTAGAGTAAGAGCCAAAGCAGCCACAGCCTCACGCCTTTCGTAGGCTGACCAGAAAAGAAAGCTGTGAAGGAGGAAGATGGGAAAGAAAAGCAGGGGGAAGAAAGAGAGAATGTCACCGAGACGGCGTTGGCTCCCCCTCAGCCCTCCAAGCTTGGTTTCCTACCAACAGCTCAAAGTGAATCTAGAAGATTTGAACTTGTCATCCTCCATCCCATCCTTAAGCTCTTCTCTCTGGGTACCACATTTATGTTTATGTCAGTTCATCTTTTGATTTGCCTGGGTTCCAAACATCAACACAACTAGTTCCTTTCCATTTTGATCTAATCTATACTTTTTCCATTATATCTTCTCTCCATGCTTATAGCCTTCACTTTGGTTCCAGTTCCTGCTGCATCCAATGCCTGGACTGTTACTGTCATGCTGTCTAACCAAAGTCTACACTCCTGTTTTCCATTCTCAGAGGTCTGAACTTACTCCAAATAGTCCCTACTTATATAGATATATTTGAATAAAAGACACAAGTTCTGAAAAGTCTCAAGACAAATAATTAAAACCACGATGTTGAAAATAGTATAATGAAGTTCATGAATTTGACTGGCAGGCAATTTCATAAAGTCAAGCACTGTTTCTGGGTGCCAGTACCAACAAGGGGAATATTACAAATATCCCTCTTTCTATTGAACAGGTACTTCTCTTGGCTATAAACAGGGTTCGTTTATTAATATTTTATATAATTTATGTTTAAGAAATGTGGTTGTAAATATTCATTTGTGCCCCAGAAGAGAAAGACTGGAAAAAAAAGCCCACCGGTGGGTAGAAGATTTTGTTTTGGGAGGTGGGGGAGAAATGTACCAACTAAAGAAAGTCTCAGTAAACCAGGAAAGCATGTTATTCCGCAGAGGAAACTAGACAAGGGTTGATGTGAGAGGAGAAAGTACGGAGGGGGTGGGGGTATATGCCCCCAGTTAAACAGAAGAGCTCTGTTTCCTCAAAATGACCAACATTGAGTGGGAAGAAACCAAACTCAGAGTCCTAAGCAGGAATCTCGGAACATAAGAAATCAATGTGAAGATTATTCTTCCTAATTAGCAATGCTGGACTCCGTAAACACACTCTTCACCAGTGAACTTGGCCCCTGTATGGTGCCTAATGACTAAGGATTGAAGAGTGTCCTATGAAAAGGGAGTGGCGTGGGGGTCAGTCCTGCAAACTCCAGGCACTTCCTTCACGTTCTCTGAGAACAATTATAAATTTCAGAGTTGATTAGGGGAAGACATGTTTATCTGCATCCATTTCTCTCTACCAGATTACACCTAGCTGGCCCCTGTCTACACTTTGGCTCTTGTCTCTCCAATCTCCTTCTTGCTTCTCAGACTCAGCCTTCAGACGTCTTTCAGTTACTCCATCCCTCCACCATCTCGCTGGGCTTTGCGACTCCACATGTGATGCTTTCCCTGCCTACAAATTTACCCCTTTTACCTTCTTAACACTCAGCTCTCAACTCAAGGCTTAGGTTCTCAAGGCAAACACCTGGCTTGCAGACATCCCTGATGCCCTTCTTATGCAAATAGGCTATTTATATCTCCTGCATCATCTAAAGCTATTTAACTACATAACCACACACAGTGCTTTATGTAGTATAAAAGTTTCCAAAAACTTTCTCTAAAAATGAAATTACACGTTCCAAGTGAAGAGCACTGTTATTTCAAGGATTACATTCTCCTCATTTTTATTGGAATTTGAGTGGCAGTAATTCTTCACACTTTATGTTTCTCAGCTCCAGAATCTTTCTCTCAGTTCATTAATTACACACAAACTAAGGCTTAAAAGTATTGGAGGAACATCTCTCTAAATCAATATTTAAGTGAATTCTTTTGTTTTAATGAAAGACACATTATTTAAACTTCGTGTGATGATTCTTTGCTAAACAACCCACACATATCTGGGATGTAACGTGCCCTTTCACTGAGAATGTTAAATCAACGTTTCCTTTTTGCAATGATGACATTCAGATTCAGTTTTCCCTTTTTAAAGTTTTTTTTTCCCCACTCTTACATTGCCAATATTGGAATTGCCACTAACAGATTTTTCAGGAGTGAGGGTGAAATGATGTGTGAGAGAAAAAAAAAATGTGATAGGGAAGTTTGACAAAGTGTTTTAACTAAGCAGAGGCTGAAATTAGAAGCTGGTTATATGAGACATAGCAAAGAAGATATGACATTAAATATGCAGCGATACACTGAAACCCTGCTCAAATAATAGCTCATCACAAGTAAAGGTATAGGGGCTATTGTTAACAATTCTTTTCCATGAAAAATGAAATAAGAACTAAAATATCAGACACTTTCCTAATCCGAGCCAGAATAATACATTCAAGACTGGAAAAAGGAAAAGATGAAGGGGGATTTACACAGCCCCACCATGAACCCTGCATGCAAAAAGCCAGACAGACCTCTGGAGCTACGGTTGAACTGTTAGACCTGTTTCTAAAATCCTGTGATCAAAAGCATGTTATTACCTATATTAGGGAAGATTGATTCATTCACTTTTAAACTCTATTATCTTTTTAGAGAAACAAACAAAAAAAGTCACCATACATCTACATCTGGTAGCCACCACCATGAAGAGAACGTGTTTCAGTAATTTCTTTCCATGATGGGTGATGAAAAAAATAGGTTAATTTTATTTGGAGGAGGAAAAAGCAACTCATCTCAAAATACAGGTGAAGGCAGAAGTCATTTTTGTGGACGGTATACAAAGAAGGAGAAAGGATCCATTAAAAGGCAAACTCTTGTCTGCTACCAGGTACTGATTTATTATCAGGGCAAAGGGAGAAGTGCTGGTCGGATTCCTTGCACTACTTACTGCATCTCCCCGGGAGATTCTGCAAATGCCGTCCAGGCGCTGACTCGGTCTGCACTTGTTTTATTTATAAGATCCAATGAGATTGTATTCAAGCTGATACGACTGCAGGGTTCCTAATTCCCATGGCACGCAAACACTCGGATGTGTCTTTTTCATCAAAGGCATGATCAGCTCAACTTCTGGTGGTTCCTCTTTTTCTGTGACTATGCCCTGGAGGGCACAGTGAGTCAAGGTGATGTGATTCTCCTGATGCTGGTGTAATTTAGTTTGAACTTACAGGACGACAAGAAGCCCAAGACAGAGTCTCACTAGAGCCTATTACTTGGTCTATAGGATGACATATCAAGCTACAAATTGGAAAAGTGAGTTGGCTTATATTTTGGTTGGTCCTCAACCAACCGGTATAACTGACAATTGTCACGAAAAGGAGTTACTTCTCCAATGCTTCACCACACCACTTGTCTAAATCATGAGATTTAGAAAGCCTGAAAGTAGCTGCCCGGTTGATGTACTTGGGTACACTGCCCAGGTACCAATGGGCAGTGCCTCCATCCAGGCACTGAGATGCTTGGAGACCTCCAGTTTCCAATCAGTGCTGACTGGCTGATGCCTTAGGAAAAGCTAATTAAATCGTTTCAGAGGCCAGAGCAGAAGAAACACTCTAAGCATCCTCAGAAAGAAAGTGCTAATAAGTAAGTAACTAAATATGAATGATTCAAGTAATGCTACTTTTTAGGATTCTTAGAATCAACAAAAGACAGTGAAGCATTCCTTTGCTGGTCACAGCATGGTCATGAAAAGGCAGAGATTCTCATTTACTATCTGAGCAGGACGTGAATCTACTACGTGGCCAGGGGAATGTGTTAAATAGTAACTGTGAGTCTGACGCTAACACACACTGGAAACCTTCCAAATGACCCCACAGACGGAAGGACTTTCTGCCCCGTCCTCACGTACAAGGAGATCGCCCTGCCTGTAGCCACATATTTGCTCCCAAGGACTTAGAAACAACTGGCATCTCAGCTCTGAAATTTCTTTCTAGAGGAGTATGAAAACCTTGTAGAGTCAGACAGGCATGAGCCATTTAAATAAGAGATCCCTTGCTCAAACTAAATACAAATCAGAGTCAAAGGTTCCAGAGGAAGTATGCAAAGTTAGCTAATCTGATTCAGATCCAACCAACATATACGGTTATTGTTGGAAATATGCCTGTTATGTTTCACATGGGAAAGTTTTTATTATCTCCAGATAGAGGAAGGGATTGAGAAAAGTTCATCTCACCCAGTGGGTAAGGTGCAGAGCTGAGATGCCAACCCAGAGCTGTCTGCCTCCAAAGATGGATCTTTCCATTAAGAGCTGTTGAGTCTCTCTTAAAGGCAAATTGTAAAAGAAGACTGGCAGAATGATGGTGGCAGTGGTAATGGAAACATTAATTACTATTCCTGTTCCCATTCCTCAAACTTCTCCTCCACCCTACCTCTGTGATGAAGGTGCTCAGGTTTTTTGTTTTGTTTTGTTTTGTTTAATTTTCTAATCAGCATCAGAAAAAAAAAAATTACTGCCCACAAAGAGAAAATGATCTGCCCGAGTCCATGAGCAAGTCACTGACAACTGTGTCACTCTGATTTCATCACTAAATCTCTCTTTATCTCAATAGCCTAACTGGTAAAAGGACATAAATTATCTCCTCTCTTCCTATTTCAGCAGTTAGGGAAGGAGCCAAGAAAGGAACTCAGCATCCTTGTTTCTCTGTCTAAATGTTTTATTGACAAAACCATATTGTATCTACATGCCTGAATAAGAGCTAGGACAGGAAACAAAAAAAGAAGAAGAAGAAAATTCAGAAGGGCAGGAAGGGCGTGGAAAAAGCAACTCATTCTCTCCTTCCTCAAAAAAAAGGAACAATGACATCGATTCATTTGGAGGTAAAACTTGAAAATCCGAGAACTATGGCATTGACTATTTAATTCTGTTTCCCACTCTGACTTGCCTGCCGCTGGCAATTTAGTGCAGAAACTGCACCAGAAAACACGAACCAGGGTGGAGGGCAGGGGCACAGAACCATGAGAAATCCCACACAGCCCAAAACACTCAGTTACATTCTTTATTTCTGGTTCATGGGAAAGAATTGGCTGGGGGTGCTGATCACCCTAGGACTGGCGGAGGCTTCTGCCAGGAGCACTCTGAACTTATTTCTAATTTACACTCCCGGACAAATCTGCGCTCTGATCCCATTCACGAAGGCTCCACCCTCATGACCTAAGCACCTCCCAGAGGCCCCCCTCCTAACACCATCACACTGGGCGCTGTTTTATAGCATTTGAATTTTGAGGGGACACTAATAATCAGTCCATAGCAGCAATTATCACTATCTGAATTTATCTTGCCTCCTGATGATTTATTTCCCACACCCACTCAAGAAAATATAAGCTGCATGAGACAGAGTTAGTCCACAATAAATATTTAATGAATAAACAAATGCTTGGCTGCACTAACGTGGCTGTACACACATCTTGTAGGCTTAGACAACCAGTAAGCCAGCCCCCAGGAGTGAGCCGTAAGGATGTTTATCTACCTCTTCTTTCTAAGGTGTCTCTGTTTTTTCCTTTCTTTAACCAGCAGTGAAAGGCTGGAACTCAGGTTGATTGGGGTCTTAGGTTCCTGTCTGCACTCCGTCCTGTGACACACTTGGAGCCATTTTATTGCTGTTACTCTAAAGAACACTGGCAAGGTCCAGACCAATGAGACAGCCTCCCCCTTCCCCTGTGACAAAGGCATGAAGAAATTCACCCTACCAGTCTGGCTCTCCTGGAAAAAGTCCTTCTCTAGCCGACTTCGAGCCAGAGTTACTCACCTTCCAATCCCTTAATTCCTAACCCATCTATAGGTTTAACCTCTTGCCTCTTTCCAGTGCAGAAAAGACTATGGCTTACTCGTCTTTGTATACCCAGAGGTACCACAGGAACGAGCATATTGGATGTGTTCCACGATATTTATTGAAACAACTAAATATGTTTCAAAAAATTATTAAGCTAAAAGAGAGAGACTAAACAGAAAAACATGTCCCTTTCCATAGTGGGAAAATAACTCTTAGATGGAATGAGATTAACTGAATCAAAATATACACAACGAGTTAGACAGAAAAAGCCCTCCTCAAGATCAAACTCACCACCCCACATATAATGAACGTTTCCATATTTGAGGCACTTCGGACTATACTGAGCCATCTAAAACATGTCACTACAAAGTCCTGTAAAAATAAAAATCTGTGTTCAAAGAAAGATGCTGGGCTTCTGATTTGAATCCAAGATGGACCTGCATTCACTGCATGTTAATCTCCTTAAACCTCAGTTTGCACATCTGATCTCACTTACCTGTCTCCCAAGGCTGTCAGGAAGCTAATGAGCTATTGTCTGCAATATGCATAAAGAACTTGACATGAAAGGTGTTACAGAAGGCCAAGAAACTCACCCTGGCGTTGGTTTCAGTTGGAAAAATTTCTTCAATTATTATAGGAAAAAAATTCCACGAATGACTCACCAGGTTTTAACCCTCCATAAATGTCAAAAATCGAAAGATCTTTCAGCTTTAAAATGTAAATCTAATTACAGATAAAGGTTATAGAAAATTCCGCAGCGCAGTTTAAGGCCAAGGGCTCTGGTAATGGCCAGCCTTAAACACAGACATCTATTGTCTCTAATCGCTGTGAAAGGGGGACCACCTGTTTATTCTTTGCGATGGTTTGCGGGCAAAGGGAACTGTGCTTACACCATAGCATACTCATCACCTGCCCTCCACCAGAGTCCAAGAAAAACACTTCAACGAACACCCCAAAACAGACGCACTTGATTAACTCTATCATTTATATTCTCCACTCTATTTTTAACTGATGGAAACCAATCTTATCTCTAAAAGATGATTATTGCAAGAAAGTTTTTCTAAGTCTTCTTAGACTTCAAGTTGGGGATAAAAAAAAAAAATGCGGTCATTCTATCCTCTCCTGAGTCTGTTTCTCCAGAAAGAACAAGGCCATAAATCATTTAAGCATATGTACAAAGGAGAATATAGCTTTGCTACATTCAAGATAAAAAAAGAAAAAGTTTTGGTTTTTTTTAAATTAGCTTCTTTTCTGTTTGTATTCTATAAAGGAAGATACAAAAGATTGTTTTTGAAATTTTGTTTCCAAGACTACGTTTTTCTACAAAAGAGCACGCTTGCTTCAAATTTTTATTAATGATAAAAGGGGTGGTTCAGTAATAGGAAAGCAAGAATGAAGGCATGGAGTCAAAATTCTTGGATTCTATCTCTGTGACCCACTCCCCGAAACATGCTTGTGGTCAAGTTATAACGTCCCTCAGTTTCCTCATCAATTTAAAGGAGAATGTATTTGATCTAATAATTTAACAGTGTTGTTATAAAGATTAAATAAGATAATGCATTGGAAAGCATTAGGGAAGTGTAATTTATAATATTTTTAAACAAAACATTACAGGTATCATTAATACTGCTGACATCTAGATCACATCATTGAATAATTATTACTGTCATAATATATCAGTCAGAAAAAATGTATCCAATTTCTGTCCTTTTGAAAGAAGGGAACATTTTAACTGTAATTATTCTGATCTTATCTTACTTTTTGTGTTGCTCAATGTTTTAGTTCTATCATATTTTTATCCCTAAATTTGATATTATTATTGTTTGACTCAGTCAGTATTGGTTTAAGTCAACTCAGAATTTGCCAACTGATTTGATCAAGACTCCACTGTATGTCTCAGACCTTCCCCCAGAGACCTTTTATCCTCCGCCTCGTATACTGTCTTTCGGGTGGTGGTTTTCCAAGTAGGGCCGCGTGCAAGCACCTGGAAAGCTTGATACACCCCAACTTACAACCCACCACAGAGTTTACGATTCATAGGTTTAGGGTGGGGCCCAAACACTTGCATTTCTCACAACTTCGGGGTGATGCTGATGCCGCAGGGGACCACGCTTTGAATCACTGGACTTTGAGTGGGAGTTGGTCATAAGCTCAGTTTTTGTTTGTCTGAAAATGGCTTAATTTGTCCTTCCTCTTGAAGAATAGTTGAGGCGACTACGTGAATCTCAGTTGTCAGGATTTTTTCTTCTTTGTCTCAGTGCTGAAAATATCACTCCACATCTGTTGGTACTGTTGAGGGGTCTAACATCAATTTGTTGTTTCTTTGTGGGTAAACACGTTTCTCCTCTTTGGCCGATTTTAAGATCTTTCTTGCCTTTAATAACTGGCAGTTTTCCAAGGAAATCGCTCCTTTCCTGAATGCCCCACCCCCTCCCTTCCTTCCTTGGGTGTGGTTTCCATAATCTGTGGGGTCACATCTTTCATTAGGTCTGGAAAATTCTCTGCTATTATTATCTTTTCAAATAATGCTTCACCCCTGTTCTTTCTGTTCTTATTCTCACTGTTCAAAGAGGTATTTTTTACTTCTTTGTCTCACTTGGCGACATTTTTCAAATCTATTTTCTGTTTACTTGTTCCTCAAAGCACAGGCATCACCTGAGATCTTGTTAGAAATGCCACCTTTGGGGCCCCACCCCAGACCCACAGAATCAGAATCTGCACATTAACGAGCCTCCTGGCTGTGTGCCATGTACACTGGAGGCTGCGTAGCATGGCTCTGATTCACTAATTCTCCTTCTTCAGGTGTGTTTTACACGCTGCTTAACTCATTTGTCAGTATTATCACTGTAATGATGATATTGTTTAGTTTATAGATTTCTGTTGGGTTTTTTTTTTTCAAACTTGTCTAATCCTATTTATGGTCTCTTTTTTGTCCTGTGTTTCACTCCCTTTTTCTTTTTTGCAAACATTTAAAACATTCCATATTTCCTCTCTGCTTATTCCTGCATTTAAAGTCCATGGAGGGGGGGCCCCCATGGCTCATTTCCTTGTGTTTTCCAATGACTTTGGACTGTGAGTTTTTATTTGAGTGCTGGGAATCTGTGGGTTTGGAGGACACTGGGTTGATAGACTGTTCTTCCAGTGAGAATTTGGGTTCTACCATGTGCTCTCAAGCATGATAATTGAAGTCCACTTGAACTTACATTCTTGTCTTAAGATTTTTCGTAACACCCAAAGAGGGTGATTTAAACTCCAAACTTGTGTAAGGAGCCATGCCTGATCGTAAATCCCTTGGCTCAGACAAGTATCTCCCTCATTTCTCTGCCTGAAGGCAAATTTTTTTCTAACCAGTCCCTTACCGAGGACGTGGTCCTATGAGGTCCTTTAAGGGTCTTAGCTTTGTGCCAGGTCTCATTTCTAACTCCCTACCTTGCAAAGATCCAGTACCTTATCTCCTGGCCTCACCAGCTGGCAATGCCAATAATTTAAGTCCCCTTTGCAGACAAACACGCTCAGGGCAGCTGCAGCTTTGCTCACTGCTCTGGTCTTTAGCTCATTCAGTTTTTGTCCTGGGATTTATCTAAATTTCTCCTGAGCTCAGCTTTCGTGGGGGAAAGAGGAGAGGAAGAAGTGAGAGGTGGAGGGAGAGAGGAGGAAGGAAAGAGGGAAACAAGAGGAGAAGGAGAAGGAGGGAGGGAGATAAAGGAGAAGCGTGGGAAGAAGGAAGGGGAAGAAAGAAGGAGAAAAGAAGAAAGAACATCTGCATCCAGGAATCATAACATAGTCCCAAGATAAAGCTCTCTTACAGAGAAGTGCAGTTTTATGATGGGGTTAGCCTTTAAAGTAAACACAAAAGCCACAATCAAAAACAGACAAAAGTGCCCCGAGGAATACATAAAGCACAGTGATATTCAGAGACACTGACTCTCAGGTAAGACCAACACACCTAGGGCATACTATGAAACTTTTCACAGAGCAGGTACCATAAATAATGATTCTTTATTGAATATATAAATTATAGGTTCGGATGTGGTCAGGTCATGGGGTAAACCAGGGAAAAATAATCGTATTGTCCAAAAACCAACATTGCAAATTCCTCATGCCTTCTAATCATGCCTGTCTAGAAAAAGCTGTCATCAGATCTAAAATGCTGATTTAGATCCTAGTTATGCATTTGCTAAATCCAACAACACAACATGGAGAGTTCTAGTTTGTCATTTAGCCCTAAAGTATACGTTCCCCATTAAACAATTAGAAGAGCAAACCACTACAGTAAAACTGCTTCCAGGCAAACAGATGACCGGAAACAACCCGTCAATTTTGGAGACTTGTATTTAACTGCGAACGTTGCCTTCTATTACTGGAAACCACTTAAGGATCCTCTGAAGTGGTCACTTAAGAAGAGGGTATTTCCTTTTAGAGACGACCCTGTAATTGCCAGCTTTGAAAGTTTCCCTTGAAAGACTGACCAGAGCCCCAGTGTTTCATTGACTATGGCAAAGCAGGGAGGAGCCATGGCGATATATTTTTGACCTGACCCTTGAAGCAGAGACATCGGGTAAAGCACATAATATTCATTCAAAATAACTAAGCTAATCTGATTTTTTTTTAATGTCGTGACTCACGGAATTCTTTCATTCAATAGATTTATGGGCTGCACACTTCCAGGCACTGGGTCTAGGAGATAAAAAAGAATAAATGAGTACAAGGATATATTACTCTCTAGTGAGGAAGAAAGAAAATAGCCTTATAGGTTATAACAGCACACCAGCAGCAGGAAAGAAAAAATTTTTCATTTCTTTCCCTGGTTCTACACTCATCTTAAGACATTTCTTCCATAAAATATCTGTCCTGAATCATGGCTAAGAGACAAATAAGGACCATTTTCAGGCCCACCATGTCAGGATGCTGTGGTTGCACACTGCACAAAGATGTGATGTCTAAGGGGGGCCATTCCCTCATGGACATATCCTTACAAGGACAGACATGGAGGTTGAATCCATCTGTACTCAGGGTGTCTCCAAGTCACTTCTTTCCGGTGCTTCTGCTTAAGAAGCCTACTTCCTTTCATCCAGTTAGACTCAAGCCTAGTATGTTTGCTTCACCCGGGGGTAAGCTCATTCTACCTCCTCGGTGCCTCCGTGTGTGTCTTCCTGCTGTTGTTGGCTTGCCAAGGAATCCTGGGTATGTGTGAGCGGGAAAGCATACAGGCACGTGTGTGTCAAGCTCATAGCATTGTCTGTGGGTCTCAGGAAAACGCCCCTAGTGTAGAGCTGTTCAGGTTATGCTAACTTCTTTTGTTTAACCTTATGGACCAAACGACTTCTTGGGATTCTCAAATAGCTACTGGCAGCAACCATCCTGTTTCACTTGCACACAAAACAAAACTAAACAAAACAAAACCAAGAAAACAGACCTTTCCTTTTTCTTTGTATCTGCTCCTTGACAGACGATAACAAGCCAGCAAACCCCCAACACCCAACCAGCACTGCCTTTTGTGCTGTGCGCATGGAAAACTCCTTTGATCCACAGCAGCAGCTGCTATTTCCAGAGTCTGGCTCTGCACTGAGGGATTCCTGGTCAGCCCAGAACTTTCACTCTTGAGAAGCCGTGTCCTAGCTGATTGCAGCCTGCCCGGTGGCCTCAGCAGCTACTGTGGCTGCCCAGCTGCCCACAACTCTGTTTGAAGCCCAGCGCCCCGCGCCTGCCCAGCATTTGTCTCTCTCTCCTGCTTTGCCACTGCTTCGCTGCTATTCACTGAAAATCAAGGGGCAGCCACAACTCTTTGGCTCTCTCTTGCTTTCTGTCCCTCTAAGGGTGAGAGAAACAGGCACAGGTAGAAATGTGAGTTTGGTTCTACAGGCACCTTTCTGGCATACACAATTTCCGTCTCCCGAGTGACCTCCCTTGACTCGATAAAATTCTTAAAACAACAACAAAGGAAACAACAGCGTGTAATTGTATTAATCTCCCCAAAGCACATAATAAAAGATCAAAACCAGATGACCTTTGTCACCTGAAGCAAGAATAATTTCCACGGCTCAGATAGCTACCTCATCGCCATCCGGACTGGATCCTCAATGATCAGAAATCCCAAGCCATGCAGAGTGCACAGCACTGGGAAACGGGAGGAAGGAGAATAACGTTATCCATGACCCGGATCTGGAAGACCTTAAACCACCCTGCTTCTCGGATTGCAGGCTGGCCTCTGCTGCATGAGCCCTTCTGCAGGAGCTGCACTGTTTGAAAAACTATCCCTTTAAGGTACAATTGATTTAGCCATAAATAAATCCTGGAGGGAACGTTCTGCTCTTTGCTAGGAAGGGCAGCTCGCACCAAGTGCCTGTTCTTTCACACGGCGATATTTGATAGGCCCCAGCGTTGGCTGGAAAATGTAATTTGCTCAGTGAGGCATGTCCATCCCTTTCCTCTGATTACTCGCTGCTCCCTTTACAAACGTACCAGCCCCTCGCCTCTCCGTATCCATCTGGGCTTAGCTTACACTGATAGCAAATATTTATCACATCAGTGATTATTTTTATTATAAAGAACATACACAGGCCACACAGCCATGTTGGTTCAATGATAAAATTATATCTCTCCCTCCAGGTAATTCCTAATAGAGTAATTATAAGGCTTTCCAGGCTCATTGAGACTTTCCTGGAGACCCACGATGCGTTAGTCTTCTTCCATGAACCGTTTTTCCTGATGCTTCTCTGACGAGAGAAGGGTCATCTGTATCAGCAAAGTTTCCACTGAAAGGACATTTGCGCTCATCAGTGTTATCACTCCGGTGAGTCTGGTTTTCATCAAGAAGTTTAAAATGAAAAGCCTCTGGGTTTTCTATAAACACCGAAATGCACTAACATGAAATATCTGAGTGGGTCAGGGATCGCAGTGCGTTTCCGTTTCTGCCAGTCTGCGACTGGCTTTCAATTCCTGCTCCTACCTTCGGTTCCAGTTCTTAAGGTTTGTGTCCTGTAGGCAAAGGGAACCGCTATTCTTATCTCCTCAGGCATGGAGTGCAGTTCGGTTCCTTCAACTAGATAACCGATGCAAAGGATGTAAGTATGATTCTTCAAGTCTGTGATCCTCAGTAGAGAATGCTAGAACGTCCAAAGCAGGATTGTACTTTTGAGGAGGGGAACTCAAAAATGCAATCTGTGATTTTGTGTTAATCAGAAAATCATTTTTAATGTGATAAGCATCTCTAAATTGTACAGAGGCTTTTAAATTCACACATAATTACGATGAAAACAGACCTATGTTAACTTGCTAATTATTGATGGGATGTATCTAAATCACAGACATAAAATGGTGTATGTGTCCGTTCCTTAGAAAAGTTAGCAATTCTCTCAAAGAGATCTAGTCAGGGCCCATCTCTGTAACATTCAAACAAAAGTTCAGATGACCGTTTCATGTATTATTTCTCTCTACCAAGAAAAATCTCTATGAACTATGGTATTATTTTTAATATGCGTTGTAAATGTCACAAGTATTCTTTGAGATAGCCGTAATTCTGTTTTGTGATGCTCTTAGCATAATCTTGGCAGGAGAAAAATTCGCAGGTGCACCTGCAGAGAGCAGATGGCTTCTAACAGCTCTGCTGGAGGGAGGCCTCAGTTCCCGGCACGGTTCACCCTTTACTGGGACCAAAGCACCAGGTGCCTCCCAAGCTCCATTTGTGTCCCACACCCCCCTACACGTGTTTCTGCTTCCAAACCCGCCCAAAACTGTTCCTCCCTTGTTTTGTATTGATAACGCTCGTTTATTCTTCTCCAGATTAATTAGGTGACCCTGGGAAAAGTTGGTGGGCAGGGATGACTGAACCGGGGGTCCTGTCCATCGAGGACAGCACAGGCTGGCCCGGGCATGGAGAAACCTTCACCCGTTCATCCCAACCGAGAGGGCAATGGGAGAAGCTTTAAAGGGGAAAATATTAAAGAAAAAAAAAAACTTTTAGTATTTCCTGTTTTTCTTCTCAGGACTTATCCAACAAGCAGAGTTTACACAAATTAACTACCTCACCAACAGATAAATTGAAGGATATGGGTAAAGTCATTGCACAGGGAAGATAGAGATTATAGACAAACGTTTGAAAAATAGCGACTTCATCTTATCAAAGGTATGAAGATTAAAATGGTGTATCACTGTCTCTCTATCAAACTATTAAGACTTAAAAATAATCATTGCCAGCCCTGTTACGCGCTCCTCAACTGCTAACAGCAGTTTAAGTTAGAGAGTGGATAATACATCTCAGTGTTTTTGATAACGTTTCTACCATTTTGCCAAGATTTCCAAGATGTTGGAATAAATCATTCTTTAACAATTACAAAAGAAAGGATAATACCAACAGACATCATGATATTCAGTGCAAGTTGTGTTAACGTTAAATTGGAAAATAAAAACGTTTATCTCCGACAAGAGAGTAGTTAAATCCTTTATGACCGCTGACTTTATAGAATATAATGCTGTTAAAATAGTCCTTTACCTTAATATAGCAGTATGGAAACACATTTATTATATACTGTTACACAACATAAACTGTCTCTTTACTGTGATTATATCAGCACAAAATTATTAAATAAAACAGGAGTAAATGAAAATAGTTTGGATATTAGAAAAACGTGATTATGGGTATTTTTCTTTTCCCATTTACTTTTTTTATTAGAACATTATTTTAGTATTTTAAAGTTCATGATACTAATATGCTTCTCTCACAAAGCCACAGTCTAACCTTTAACATTTCATTTAGTCAAAATCTTCCTGTCTGTGACCAAAAGTCAGTAGCGTAACCAAAACGGCATATGTAATAAGGAATGCTCTTCTTTAAGGAAAACTGCCTTTCTTAGTACCCATGATTTCAGTAATAATTTCATGTTAGAATGCTATCCTTGGTAGTTACGCTGAAATAAAATAATTCAGGCAATAGGCACGATTTAAAGCTCAATTTGGCTTAGCTTCTTGGGAAGCTTCACGATGGACTTTCTTACTGACTCTGGCAACTTTCCAGATTTCAAAGTATCATTAAAAACTATAAGAAGAAAAAACTATGCATGTCAGGCACAACTTTGTCAAAATTAAGCTCAAAGCCCATCTGGCCCCATTGTCTTATTGAATTTGTCACATTTTATAGGTAGTTGAGCTTCTTTCCTAATAATCAATCTTTCTAAAGGATGACAAGAATGACTCCGTTGTCGAAGTCATCTGCTAGAGTTGGTTCCATCAACATGACGCTTTCTCTCCCAGAATTTCACTGCTTATATACATTTTGAAATTTTTATTTTGAAGATCTCATTTCAAAATCCCCAGTAGGCCTCAAAGGACTCATTTTATCTCTGCTACTGCCCAGTTCCAGCCACCCTCATATCTCACCCTGCATCTCAAGCAGCCTCCTAATTGATCGTCTCACATACACGACTTCTTGCTTCAGTCTGTCCTCGCTTTGGAGCCAGAGTGGTGTTTTCAAAAGATAATTTGAGTCGTCTTGCAACAGCCTCTATCCTCTACCCTCTATTCCACCTTGCACCTTGCCTCTTTAGACACCTCCATGGCCTCCTAGTAACATGGCCTCCCTGTCCTTCCCAGATCTCCTCCCACCTCCCCCTCCAGCTCCAGCTCCCACCATCCTCTCGCTGTTTGGGGTGCTTCATTCCCCTTGGCCTTCTTTCATTTTCCCCAACGGTCATGACATTCCTCTCCCCACCCTCAACTACACACCCAACCTCACAGCTTTTACTCCTGTTACTCATACTTCCCTGAATGTTCTGCTATGCCTCACTGAGTGAACTCTGCTTACCATTCAGACCTCAGTTCAAGGAAACCTTTCCTGACCCTCCAGCATAGGTCAGATCCACCACTGCACTCACTACCAGCACCCTCAACTTTTTTATGATGCTTATCACCAGTTTACACATTTGATTAACGTCTTATCCTCCAGTATCTTTTAAGCTCTGAGAGAGCAGAGATCTCATTAAATTTTCTTATCATTATATTCTCAGCATTTAGCAGAGTCCTGCTCATAAAGTAGCCACTCAATAAATGAATGAATAAAAGCCAAGAATAGATTATATTTTCTCTCTGTTTCTTTAGCTTTCCGATCCGCCACCAACCCCCCCACCCCACACCACCAAAAGCCAAAATGGTGTTCTTGTTATTTACCTAACACAGATTTTAGGGATTGCCGCAATGTTACTTTAAGGTGGATAATTGATATCATTTGCCAATATGAAATGCTTGATGTGTGGTAGGCTCTTAGAAAAAACTTTGATGAGCAACAGAAATAACTCTATACATCTGGCTGACAAATCAAATGTGGTCAGGGGTTAAATGTAAACATCTCAAGTTGCTCCATTTCAACTAAATGAGGGAAGCCGACTAAAAACCAGGAATAGACTCTTCGCTTCTTATCTTCTGAGCATCCTTTGGACAACGTGTGTGTCCCAGACACTCCATGGCTAGACACACAGGTGAAGTAAACAAAAGTCTGTTCTCAAGGAGCCCCCTGTCTGGCATAGCTCTACAGCACCCCTACAGCACTGGAGAGACCTTCCAGAATGTGTAGTCTTACAATCCAAAATTTGAAACGTGAAGCTCTTTCTCTGCTTACATACTCTAATTTAAATGTATTCAGGTTTCACAAATAGATTGATAACCTTTGTTTCCATGACAGGAAGAGTTTAAAAAATATCTGTAAGTGCTCAATAAATTTTGGTTGAATGGAATAAATTTATTTATCTATCCATCGATCTATTTATCTTTTAAAGCAACTTTAAAGCAACATTTTTACTATCACTCTTTTTCACCCTCCTAAGGTTACCTGAAGGTCCTTCAAAAAGGATAATATTATGTACTGGAGGACAGACATTTCTCAACCTGAGGGTCCACGATGGTTATGAGAAACCTATAGAGCGGTTCGGAACATCTTAGTTGCAAATCCCTTCTCCCGAGTCACTACATTAAGCTTCAGATAATTCAAGATACCTTGAAATAACAGGAATGACATTGGCAATTTCAGATTAGAAGCAAATAGTAGCAGGAATCCAAGCCCGTGAACCAGGCATGAACTAGATCGAGGATCTAAAAGTCCTAAGCGTGAGCAACTCGACTGAGATGCTTCTTTAGCAGTAAAATGGGGATAATAATAATAATTGTGCTTTCTTCAAGAGTTTTCATCAATATCTGAAAATTTAATCTGATATTTAAAAGGTGTTATGGAAGGTAAAGGTGTTTGGGGGTGGGTGGGTGTGTATGGTGGGTGTGGGCATATGCTGGTCATTCTCAACAAGCATCCAGTCACAGCTTTTCAAAGAAGTGGAAATGCAAAGAGGTTTGTTTCCAAAGCTTATTTTAAAAGTGAGAAGATTTTTACATGATTATGTTTTTTATGTAACATTCCTTGAGCTATTTATCAAGGCGCAGAACTGAAGAAACATGATAACAGCTGGTACTGGCTAGGAATTACTATACTTAATTAAAAATTAGATGTAGATACTGGCAGCTTTGGTTTCACAAGGTACCTGTCCTACCCACTGAGGGAAATTTAAATTCCACTTAGTACAATCAGTACATCTATATATAGAAGAGTGTTATAAGCAGATACTCTGCAGGGAGATAGAGGACCGTCTACAGCCGACTAGGCAAATGGATGAACTATGATTATTTTTACTGAGACTATTTAAGTTGTGTTGGTTTTGAATGAATACCAAAAATACGTGCTCGTTTTCACATTCAGAGAATTAGGAGAAGTATAGGAAACAGATTGACTCCTAGAGATACAGCAGTACAACAAACCAGGGTTAAAATGCTGTTGCAGGGGAGGCTATAGCTCAAGTGGTAGAGCATGTGCTTAGTATCCACAAGGTCCTGGGTTCAATCCCCAGTGCCCCCTCTAATAAATAAATAAATGAGTAAATAAACCTAATTACTCCCCCCAAAATGCTATTGCATTTCCTTCCAGTTCTATGTATGTAGATAAACATTTAAATTCCTCTTGCAAAATTGTGATTATAATTTTATTATATATTCAGTTTGTGGGTAAAGGTCAAATTTAGGATTGGGTTTATGGATAGATGCAAAGTCAAGTTCACCGCTGTAAAAACTTTATCTTATTATAGTAAATATGCTTATAAAACATATTTTAATAGCTATATAATACTTAATTATATAGTTCTGTTCTAAACCATTCCCCCATTGTGGATATTTAGATGGTGTATATGTTTATTTGTTTGTTTTTCTCATATATTGTTAGGTATCTCTAATTATTAAGATAAATCTCTAAAAGTAGACTTTTGTGATCAAAACCTTTCAATGCCATATAAAGGTTTTTTTTACACATATTATAAAATTGTTTTAAAGACTTTTGATGCCCATCAGAAATATATCAAATTATCCATTTCTTCACAAACTTAATATAATTGAATATTAAAAATTGTATCTCTCATGCCAAATTCATGGAAAGATAGGAAACTTTATTTTTGTAAAGTGTGTTTTTATTATATACTGAGTTTGCAAAGTGTTGTACATATACTTTAATTTTGTGGATTTTTTTCATATATGATTGCTTACTGTTTAATAGATATGTTAGTATTTTTATTGATCTTTAAGCAGACTAGATATCAAATATATTAATCAGCAGTGGTTTTTAAAATATTTCCCCAATTTTATTTCTATTTTCATTTTGTTCAGAGTGCTTTTTGACCTTTATTCATGAAATAATTTTTGAACTCTTGCTATGGGTTACATACTGTTCTAAGCCCTATGATACAGAAATGAACAAAACAAAAAAGAAATCTGGCCTTTGTGAAGCTAAAACAAAATAGTCAAAAATCCTGGACTTCATGAAATTTATAATCTAGTTGTGGGAGAAAGACAACAGACAGATAAAAAATTAATTCATATTATATCAGAACGTAAGAAGGCGATAATGCCACAGTTAAAAAGTGGTAGAGAGGAAATAAAAGATGTTAGTAATGATGACTGCAACTTTCAGTGGCTGGAGGATGATGTTGGAGCAAAAGCCTGAAGGAGGTTTGGGTTTAGCTAGGCAAAAGAAAAGCAAGTGCAAAGTCCATAGATGAGATATACCAGTTATGTTCAAAGAACAGAACAAAAAATACTGTGTGGCTGGAATCAGTCAAGGTTGAGATGCCGTTAGAGACATTACGGGGACCCAGATAATGAAGAAGCTAGTGCACTATTGCTAAACTTTGGCATGCACGTTGAATAAAAAATGGATACTTGCAAAATATTACATACATCAGTGACTTCATTTGACTTCCAGACTTATTCTGAGTGCTGTCCTAGATATAGGTGGAAGAGGATACCATGGTTAGGAGACTACTGCAGTAATCCAAACAAGAGAGAGAACAGATTGATAGTAATTTAGAATGGTCAAACTCTAGTTACACACTGAGAAAGAGTTAACAAGATTTATTCAAGGCAAGGTTTTGGAAGGTGAAAGCAAGTCAGTGATGACTCTAAGATTTTTGGCCTGAGTAATTAGAAGGGTGGAATGGTCATGAAGATAGTCAATTGGAGAAAAAACAAAAACAAAAAACCATGAGATGAGATGAGATCACTCAGGCAGTGACTGTAGATGTAACAGACAAGAGGAACAAAGTCTGAGGTCTGGGGGTGCCAACCAGCAGAAGAGTCTGAGACGTGGCCATTTGGAATGAGGAAAGATAGGAGGTTCCTGAAATGTAAGGAAAGAGTTTAAAGAGGAGAGAATAATCAATGGGGCAAATGCTAGTGACAGACTGGGTAAGACAGAGACTGGGATTCAGAAGTTCCATGAATATAACGACAGGGATGTTGCTGATCACCTTGACAGGAAAAGTTTGAGTGAAAGCTTGTAAAGCCAGCAATTATTATACTATGGATCAGTGCAATGGAGAGTATAATGTAATTATCAAGAGTGGAGAATAAACTGGAGAAAATGACAAACACAAAACTAATCTATAGCATAGCAATTAAGAGAACAGGTTCTAGAGTCAGATTAAAATACAACCCTGACACTTAAACGCTATTAAACTTTGTTATTTGCTTTATGTTTTATGTTGCACATAAACCCATATTCCCCATCAAGTTGTTGGAAAGATTAAATGAGATAAAGCCAGGCGACCACCATGGAGGTCCTCGGCACACTGCGGTGCTGGACAACCAGGAGATGCTAATAAAGAGTTCGCTGAATCCCTACTTGACTTTCATGTGCTTTGTGTTTGGTACAAAGAAGCGAATGTGACTATTAAACTAAACACTGGATTGTCATTAAATATGATTAGCGACAACACTGTAAATCAACTATACTTCAACTGAAAAATGATTAGCCGGAGAAATCTATTCTAGGTCTCCAGAGTTCTTGCCTGCTTTCAAGCTGTCTCCTGGAACCATGCAACTACCATGTGAACAACCCTGGGTTAACCTCCTGGAGGATAAGAAACCACATGGATGAGAGTCCACTTGCCCTTGCTGGGGCCCAAGGTGTGTGAGAGACACAGGAAACCCACACAGTAATGTCCAGTCTAGATCATTAACCTGCAGACTCATGAGCTAAATAAATGGTTGTTACTGTTTTAAGCCATTGAAATTCATTGGGTTTGTTATGCAAACACAGGTAACTCATAAATATACCCTTTTCACTTAGGAAAAGAAATGATGACTTTGTGAATATACCATTTGTAAAGAGTGCTTAGGCTTATGGTTAGCTCTCTAGCTTTGTAGGCTATTTTGTAGGTTATGCACACAATTTCCGCAAGTCCAGCAAGTAACCTTATAAAAAAATTTAGTTCACTCACGATACACTCGCAAAATAATTGATCCCTAAAAAAGATTTTCAAGTAATTCCATATATTAGATAGCAGAAAAGCTTCTGTGAAATAAGCAAATTATTTTTGTTTTGAAATGATGTACCTGCTGATAAAAATGTATATTTATAATTTTATTTTAAAATAATTGTTTGATGACAATATACATGATCGAAGCAAAACATAGGGATGCTGTAAACTTTCCAAATACTATAAATTTTAATTTATGATAAAATTCCCTTTAAAAAGTATCTTGGAATCCCTTTATTTCATTTCATAATATAAAGGGACAAAAGGAGAAAATGTTTCTGAGAGGTCATGGTGGAATCTTCATCTAAGATCATCCACCATCAACATGGAGACCATTACATCTAAGTGCTATATTTTGGATGTTTTTATTTGCCTCTAGGTTTCTAAACACAATAATGCCATTTGCTTTTACCTAATTTTCATTGAACTGAAATGATATTTACGTTAAAGTAAAACTCACCCTAGAGGCAATGCAATAGTTCTTAGAAATGTGAAATTATTCCTTTTCTTTGTGCTTAGATGCTTTTAACGAGCTTCAATGTGCAGTTTACTCATCTTTTTAATAGTAGAGACTTTGGGGAATGAATGAAAACAGTTGTGAACCTAGTGAAAGAAAAATTGGGCAGAAGGTACTGAACAATCATGATTCATTTATTCAATTAGACACACAATTCCGTTTACCAAAAATTCTCTAGACAAATGAGGGGAGGTAGGATGGTTATCCAGCAAATTTTCTATGAATTTCTTCCGCCTCTGCATGGCATTCAGCAGAGGTTTGTCACAAAAGTACATGTATTGCTACACATCTTTAAGTCCTCTAAGAACAGTGTCACGATGCAATGCAAATGCCGGCTCCAAAGTTAGATGTGTTAGATTTATATCTTTATCAGAATCTTTGGGTATTTCCATTATAAGAAATAGTATTCTTTGTTAGGGAACAAAAGAAAGAATCCAGTTTATCTTTTCTGAGGGTAACAGGAAGTACTACCAGTCCCTTAGACGCAAACTCTCTATAATCATATCAATTTAAATCAGCCTCACTGAATACAGCAATGCCAACATGTTATCTGGTAAAGAAGGTTAAAATTATGCATCCTACTTATTGAATTATTAATGGTGTTTAATTTCTCCAATATTCACTTTTGATTTAAGGGTCATAATCAGACATGCATCTTGCTGATTCACAAGAACGAAAATGGAAGAATTAGCCAACACTCTTCAATATCTACATCCAACCATCGCCCCACTCTCAGGACCTATTTCAAACCAAGTATGTTATTCGGAAAATCTTTAGGGAATGAAGAAGGTAGCCCTGTGCTGTAAACGCAGAGTGGTAAAGAAGAAATGGTGTTTTGAGGGCACCAAAGTAGTGGGACAAAATTCTTTCAAGTGCCAACCATCTCATTTAAATATATGCTTGCCACCCCAGCGTTCACCAGAAAGGGTAATCAGAATTTCATACTGGGTTTCAATTTATACACTTCAAATGACTACTCGAGTGTTTTGTCAAGGTGGTCTTTGCTCATCCGGTCCACACTGACATTTCCAATCACTTCCTCTTGTTTCAGTTTGCAACCCAGGAATACTAACCTAGGTGTAATTTCTAAAGAGGGGCCATGTTCTTTCACGCCTCCATTCATGCTTATTTTGTTGTTCATTTGTTTATCCGTCTGTTTCCTGGTTAGACTCTGAGAGCCTTGCACAGAGGTGTAACGCACCGTCCCACGCCCAGCACCTGACTCGGAGCCAGGCACATAATTGCCATCTACAAAGATTTATGACATTAAACTGAGTTAATGAGTTTACTCTCCATGAGATCTTGCAAGCAAAAACCATTGCTTCTGCTCAGTGCTCTCACAATATTTTATTCTTTCTTTCATTTTATTCTTTCTTCTCTTTATCATGTACACTGTAGAGGAAAAGATTGATGTCTTTTTTCTTTTTCTCTTTTTTCTTTCACCTTGCACTGTGCTCATCACACACTGGTATCAAATATATCAATTGAATTAATAATCAGTGGACTAGGGCTGATCAAACACCTTAGCCAGGAGTTATCAATGGATGGCATTTTAATTATGTTTCTTCATTGTCATTTTTTAGTGCTCCCAAAACTTCACACATTATATTTGATGCCATGAAGTGTAAAATCTTATGTTCAGGATCGTTCAGATCTACTCTAGTGAGAAAAGCAGCAAAAGTTAGAATAGTCAAGTATTTAGAGGCTCAAACAATAAAGTAAAGGTATATAATGAGTCACAAAAAAAAGGCATCTCAAACAAGTGATTTTCTCAGAAACGCACTCATCAGGCTTGTACTTTGTAGAACTTGTTGCCATGAAGAGAATTTCAGGCATGAATGGTAGCAAGTAAATCCCATCCCCAGATTCCTCCTGCCCGTCCAGCACCCTCATCTCATTGAGGGTATAAATTATACCATAAATAAATAAGTACATGTACTTTACATTAGAAGTCAATATATTTAATTTTCAAGAGCTTCATGACGTGAAGTTAGAAGCCAAAATACCCAAATACAAAAAACCTTAATCTAATCTAATCTAATCTAATCCTTAGTTTACTACAGAGCCAGAGTTTTCCTTGGTCTGAATAAAGAAAAGGGGATGTTGGAGCCAAGGATAAGGGAGCATGGACTGGATGATGGGGTGGGGGTGGTCATGGAAGAGAACAAGGCAAATTGGGAGACAGAAAGGCAAATACTTCACTGTTATTCTTCATTACAGAAAATGGCTTTTGCTTTGAAGAAGTTGCTGCACATTTTCTCCCTGTAGCTAACCCTGTTTTCCAGTAGCTCCCTCACTGCAAAATTTATAAGCATCTAAACGTAAACAATGAACAGAAACATTAGAATGTTACCTCTTACTTTCTACAATTAAAAACAAACAAACATAAGAGATGTAATTAGCTAGCTTTCAGTGGTAAGCTCTTTGAAAGGTGGTTTTTAATTTACCACTTAATTGACATAAACTGTTTGAAACTTTGCTGATTAGTGAGCACTCCAGGTTATCACCCTCCAAATTCTAACCTTGGCACTCTACTTGGGTGATGGTCAAACCTAGGAATGGCAAAGACTATCTAAGCCTTCCTTTTTGAAACAGATTTGATAATGGTAAGCCAAGGGTCTACCTTATTTTTGTTGTTATTTGTTTATTTGTTTGTTTGCTTGATTGATTTTTAACTTGTGGATGTGGTTTTATCCAGTATGTGACAGTATAACAGGTACTTGGGTACAAAGCACAACTTTCCTGTGAGTAGCTCACAAACCATCCAACACTAAAACCCAAGTTGTGATTCAGTGATAAAAACATATTTTGAAAGTCTGTCTCCTCTCCTATTTGGGGAAATTTCAGGCTAAACTACTGGGTTTTTGATTATACAGTGCTTTTCAACAAATTGCTTGTAGTCTCTGCATTGAAGACATCATGATTAAACTAAGGAGGAAGCATTCACAATTCATCCGTTTTTCAGTGTGAAGGGAAAGATTTTTGGTCGTATCTATATGATGCTTTGAGCAATTTAGTAGACAAGAATTTTTTTTCTGTTACAATTCCATTGATCATTCATTACCGTTCTCATTAGAATGTCCACCTAAGTTGGACTTTCAAAATAAACCATCTGGGCTGAAATCAAACCATATGTATCTATTGGTTTATTCTGAAGCAAATTCTGCTGGTATATTCTTGAAGCAGAGCAAATTCAGCTGACCACAGCAGCATAAACTTTAAAACATACTGAATTTCACTGATGCCTTTCTCTCTCCAATTCACTTTTGAGCCCAAACTAAGCAAGATGAATTATATACCCAAAGGTGTTTTTCTGAGAAAATTATTAGGGAATGAAAAACAGAGGTTAGCTTGCTGTGGCCTCAGCTTCACCACGGCTGTCCCTTAAATTAGATTTCCACCGAGATCTGCTACTGCTGTTCAGGCCTTGGCCTTGGTAATCGATGTGTTCTGGGGACGGCAGAACAAGCAATTAGATCAGCTCAGGTGGGTATGTGATTCTGTTCTAAATTTGTTAAGCTTGGACTACAAACAATATGAAATAGTAACTCATACGTTGATTCTAAATTTGATTTCATTAATGTACTGTATTTCACTTTGATCTTGAGGCCTTGTGGCATCTAGGGAGTGGTTCTTGAGGGATCAGGAATTGGGTCAAGCAAGAATCACCAGGGAGATTTTTTTTTGTTTTTGTTTTTAGGGTTTTTTTTTTTTTTTTCCCACCTGGGGAGTTTTTAAAAGCATATAAATACTCAGACTCCTGGTTCAACCCTCCATTCCAGCTCTCTAACTTTCTCCATCCCAGGTGTGTGTACGTTGGAAAAAAAATTGATCTGATATTTTTGATACCCAACGCCTTCCAATATCAGAAATTACAGAGATTGCTAAGCTGGGGTTTACGCTGCCAAACTTGGAGCTGAAATAACATGGAGTTTCCTCACTCGGCAAAAAATAACAAAAAAAGGGAAATCTTTTTGCCTCCAACTATAGAAGAGAAAATCGAAGGGACATGGGGCACAAAGAATCAGGATTGCTTGTGTCCCAGCAATTGTCCATGGCAGAATCCACACCCCTAAAGTTAGCCTAGAAAGAGTGGTGTCTTTAAGGGTGGCAGGTGTCACTGTCTTCCCATCCATACCAGTCTCGGCTGTTCTCTGAATCTACGTCCAAAAAAAACTAGCACAATCAACATCGTTATCTGCAAACCATTTCTTTACGGTATTGTATTATTGGGTTCTTTTCTCCTAGAAAATGGGAAAAATGTGAGCAACTGTGAAAATATGCCAGTGTCTCTGAGAGACAATTTACTAAAATAGAGAAGGGCCTAGAAAATGACTAGTCCTGAAGTGCCCGCCTGAAACTCAGAGGCAATCACTGAGTTACCAGAATGTGGCATTTGATTTTATTTATTTAACTTGAGAATTCATGATGATGGCTCTTTCATTGATGTTTTTGTTATACCCTTATCTTTTGGACCCCATTTCGTGATTTTTAAAATTTTTCGACCATGAAATTAATTTCCTTTTACCATCTTCCTGGACATGAAAAGAAAGGAATCATTTATCTATATCCTTGAAGGCTGAACATCCTGCCATATTTATATCTGGATCCCATCCATCTAGCATAGTCTATGGATATTTTTGACCCAAAGGAACTGCTACATTTGACATCTGCATACATATATACATCAACAGCCCTATTTGGGAGCTGAAGTTAGACACCTGAGTACAACAAAGCGGGAGAAAACCCAGCATCATATTCTTTTAAAATTAAAGACGTGCTGTCCCTCATTCACTCAGTGAAGAACTTTCATGGGTCCTCCACAATGTGCCAGACTATTAGACACTGGGGCTCCACAGAGAATCTCACAGTTTAATGAAAACTAAAGTAAAGAGAGAAAAGATTAGCTAATTTAGTGGGTATTTTTCAATCCTCCTCTCTTTATTTCTCTCACACATCCTTTAATAGGACATTTATTCTTTGGTTTTGTGAAACAAATATGCTTTTGCAGTTTGTTTAGGAGAACAAGGGATTAATTTTCTCCTTGGCCTCTGTTAAATGCAGGCAGATGTCAGGACTATTGGCCGCTCCCTGTTACAGGAGTCTGACATGAATTTAGCCAGCAAGCTTTTCCTAATTATTACTGCATCTCACACAGACCTGAGTCATAGAGTGGGTAGGTAAGTATTGTGACTTCTCTGCTGCCAAATAAAACTTTAATGCTTGGTCATGACAAGACAGATTGCTAACCTTAACAATGAGAAATACACGATTTGAAATCCTTCGTTAGAAAAAAAGGAATAGTCGTGCTTTGAAAGGAACAGCCTCATTAACAACTTTATACTAAAAACAAAAGCTGGAATCCATTATTAAAGAGAAACAAGAGAGGAATATAATCTTAAAAATATAACCCATTAATTATTTTCCCAGAAAGCACTAACTGAATGTAGTAAGGTCTGTAACTCAGATTTATGCTCCTAGCACATGGCACATATGTGCGATGTCATACCAGGAATACTAAATAATATTTGATTGCCTGGAATGTCTTCGATTGATTAAAGAACATAAACTTCTCGCAGTTGCTTTTCGTGGAGTTCAAGGAGGATCTAAAAGATTCTCGGGAGCAGCAAGCATGCAGGCAATCTACTAATGTTCAGTATGTCCTCTAATGATTTTGTCAATATTTTCCCATTATTTATTATGCCCCTATCTGACGATAATTTCAAAAACAGGTTATAGAAGCAGTTCCAGTTTGCCGTATCGAGGTACAGAAAATGGAAGGGCAGACTATAATTTACATGCCTGGCACCATGCTTGACATTTACATATATTTTATAATTTAATATTCACAACAATCAAGAAAGTTAGGAATGATTATACCCACTTTCAAGGTGAAGAAACTCAGTCCCAAAAAAGACTGTATAACTTGCCCCAAGAAACGTAGTTAGAAATTGCTCTTTGAAAACCCCGTGAAAGCAAAACTGTGGAATACATCATTAATCGATTTGTTTTACAAAAGTGCAATAGCAGTGTACTTCCTGGAGAAAGTCCAATATTTTAATATCACATTTGTAGGTTTCTAGGATCTTAGATATCTTAGGTTTTAAGGTCTGCACCACTGGTGGCTCTAAAAAGGGAGATAAAACTGAATGACACAAAATTGCACACAGCCTGGGGACACAGTTTATTGACTCACACATCAACACGGCTGAACCCCTTGAGGCAGTTTCCATTTCCTCCTTTTTTCCTTCCAGGAACTTCTCTCTTGATCAGTGTCATTCGCTGATTGAACCCAGGACTCTGCCCATCCCATTTCGTCTTCCTGCTACATTAAAACAAGGAGGAAAAAAACCCTTCTATCCACGTCTCTCTAATGATTGTGGCAGTGAAGCTGGGTCTATTCTGAGCAGACAATTAGAAGCAGGGCAAGTGGGCCTACGGATTGGCCATTTGGATACTGCCCCCAAGGAGGAATTTACCAAACCACTTTCTCAGGAATCATTTGCCCTTTGCCCCTTTTGTCTGGAGGGGGTAAGTCAATTTCAATGAAATAATTTCAGTTCATCCTTCCTGCATGACTTATTGTGTTGCATGGATGCGAATCTTACCAGGTCAACCCCCAAATGGATTTCCTCACTCCTAAACCAGGATTCTGTCCTCTCCCACTGCCTTTTTCTTTTTTTTCTTCTTTTACTAATAGAATTGTTCTAGCTAATCACTGGATTAGAAAATCTAAGACTGTATGAAAACATCCCTCATGGCCACAAAGGTCACAGTGAGGAAAAAGCAGGGCGCATGTGTGTGCTGATTACCATTGAAGGACAAAAGTCTTTTTGAAAATTGGGTTCCTCTCCAGCAACAAGCCCTTATAATGAATCTCCACCCGTAGAGATTAAAAGGCTTCAGGGCGGTACAAATAACAATAAACAGATCAGAAACTGTTAAAAGCAGAAGACAGATAAACCCAATGAGAAACCTTCAGAGGGAAGCAGATAAGCGATGCATCAGAGGGAGAATGTCAGTGAAGCTATTTCGCTCCGAACACTGTTTTGTTTTTTTTTTCTCTCTCTTCAAGAGAAGAGAAAGCAGTGATTAGAAACAGAAAATTTGTGTGCATTTTAAACAGAAAGAATGAGCCCCGTTGAAGGCGTATCTGCTGGCCAGACTCTTGTCCCTGGGAATTTGGGGCTTATTTCGCATCTAACCCTGTGCCATCGCCGCCTGCCCTTATCTTTTTTGAAAAGTTGGGGCTGGAAAATAGACGGCAGTCAGGTAGAAAAATAAATGTTAAACGGAGGAGCGAATTTAAAATGAGAGAAAATGCATGGTTGGAACACTCAGATTCAAAGTTGGGCCTTTGAATAACAACAGATAAAATGGTGATTTATTTAATATTGCCTCACTCAGGTCAGAGAGGTGGCCACGTGCAAAAAGAACACACTGCCAAGCATTTCCGCTCAGTAAGCCACCCATGTCGGGCAGCACCAGAGCTTGGCCTCTTTTTAACTCACCTCCTCAGAGTCTCGATTGCCTAAGAAAAATACGAAATAATTCCCTGATGTTGATACGTGTTGTTTCTCCCCCTCAACATCAACACTTGCTTTTAATACAGCTTGAGTGCCTGACTCCTTTCTTTAACCCCATTATTGAGGTCTAATTGACATATCATAACTGTTGATGAAAAATTAATCCAGTCAATCCAAGAAAGAAATGGAAAATTCAAGAAAAGAAAAGCCAAACTTGAGGATTATAACCATAACCAGGGATACACAATCCAGATCTAAGTGCCATGTGACCCCTTCTAAGATCAAGAAGGAATAGTATCTTTAAGGAGTTGTCTTATTGCCATTGAGGTCATTAGGCTACACGAAATAAGCCAACCACAAAATGACAAATGCTTTATAATGTCACTTATATGAGACACATAGAGTAGTCAAAATCACAGAAAGTATAATGGTGGTTGCCAGGTACTGGAAAAAGTGGGGCATGGGGAGTTATTATTTAATCAGAGTGGAGTTTCAGTTTTACAAAATGAAGAGTTCTCTACACGGATGGTGGGGATCGGTGCACAACATTATGAATATATTTAACACCTTGAACTATATACTTAAAAAATAGTTAAGATGGTAAATTTTATGTTGTGTATATTTTACTGCAATAAAAATAAGAAAAAAGAAAGGAATCACTAGAAAACTCTATGCGATTTATGTGATTAAAAATTAACAAGCATTCTTTTTATAACTGCTGGAAATATGAACTGAAATAGCTTCTTTGGAAAGTTGGCGTTACCTAGCTAGGTTGAAAATGTTTATATCCAATGGTCCCACAATTCCAGTTATAAGTATATCTTAGAGGAAACCTTGCATTTGTGTGATAAAAAGCATATTCTAGACTGTTTGAAACAGTAGATATTGTGCTAATAAAAAAATAAAAAGAATCCAAATGCCCATCAACAGTAGAATGGATAAATTGTGGTATATCTTATAATGGAATACTACACAAAAGTGATAAATAACTGAATTTTATCTATACCAAAAATCCCCCAAAATTAATCATTAAAATTGATATGATACTAAAACTCTTGTGGAAAAACACTAAGAGAAAAACTATAGAGAAAACCATCTCTACTAGACACTGAAACATAGAAAGATTCTATAATTATGGACTCAGCACATTTCCACTATGCTGCTCTGTTCTCTGCTAAAGAGTCTATAATTAACAGCATCATGGTACTGGTGCGTGACTAGACAGACCAGTGGAATAAAATATATAGCCCCAAAATAGATTCAAATACATACACAAATTCCGTATGTGATAAAGGTGGCATTTCAAATCACTGGGACAAGATTGACTTTATAATAAATGGTGCCAAGATAACTGTTTAGCAACTTGGAAAAAGATACAAGTAGATCTATATCTCACCCTGTGCACAAAAATAAACTCCAAATGGTTTAGGTATTTACATGTGAAAAAGCAAACCATACAACTACAAGAATAAAACATGGGTAAATGAATCTTTAACTTCAGGGTAAATGAAGACTTTCCAACTATGCCTCAAAATACAGAGGCAACAAAAAAAAAAGATTAAGTTTGACCACATAAAAAATGGAAATTTCAAGGGGCCCAAATATCAAAAATTAATTCAAAAGACAACTGAACAACTAGGAGAAAATATTTGCATAAGGACAAAGGACTAAATTCTTAATTTAGAAAGAACTCAAAAATTGAGGGACAAAGGAATAAATCCTTACAGAAAATTCTGAAAAAGACAAAAAATAAACAATTCAAACAAAAAAAGGAAATAAAATAGTCTTGAAACATAGGGGAAAATATTTAATTTCAATCATAGTGAGATACACACATTGAAGTACAATGTAAGATCCCGGTTTGGGACCTGGAATGGAAAAGAGCTTCGCTGGAAAAAATGATGAGATTTGAAAAGGTCTGCAGGTAAGAGCACTTTTCCCATGTCAGTTTCCTGGTTTTGATAATTGAACTACGCAAAATGGGAACCTTAGCGGAAGCAGCCTGAAGAATATATTATATAGAAAGTCTTTGTGGTATTTTTGTAACATTTTGGTGAATAATTTCTAAATTGAAAAAATTTAAAAACTATGTATTTAAGGTCACACCATTTTGGGGAACACTATTAAAAATCATGAGGGAATAATAAGTCTAAAATACAGGCTAGTGGTAACATTGGAGGGTGACAGGATGGGAAATGGATTGGGAAGGGACCCTCAGGGGACATCAATGATATTTTTAATATTATTGTTCTTTGAGTGGGTATGAATACATGAGTGTTCATTGTAGCATATTGTACCTTTTTATATTTGATTTTTTTTAATTAATGGAAAGTATTTAATAAATGCAAATATGTGAGATTTTGGTAGAAATATAAAGAATTTTACATTGGAAACAGGCTTTTTGCTGCAATTTGGTTGCACGGCATTAAATCAAAATACTCCTAAAAAGTCCTTTTGATGTTACAATTTAAAGTGTTAGGTTTGCTTACTCCTCCATCTGTAGGTCCCTAAAGTGAGCTGGCTTGCATTGGAATATAGTAAAATCCTGGCAGTAATGCAGTTCACTTCTGTGCACGGTATCAATGGAGAAAGGGGAACAGTTGGAATATTTGCCTTTGGATACAATTTTAAGAAGAGCAAATGGAAGAGACTACTTATTGGCACAAACGGAGAAAAATCCCCCTGCAGTGAGTCTCCAGATACCCAATTAAGACAAAATTAAATCATGCAAATATTGATCCAGCTAAATTTGCCAGGGGTAAGTCACATTATCAGTCAGCTTTCTTTATATCAAATAGCAAGGAACTGTAGAAAAGCCAAAAAATGTTTTTTATATATTCTTTTAAATCAAGGGGAAAATAATAATAGCGAAGAACACACTTCATTTCACTTTTATTTCTCGCATTGGTTATCAACTTGTAGTTTTGCTTATTATGACCAATTACATGTAAAATGTCACTCTTTGCCAGGTGTTTAGCACTATCATAGGTAATGCTTTACTCTCAAGGAGCTGGCAATTTTGTTTGAATAAGATACACACAATTTAGGTAATTTGAACCGAGCTCGGTGCATAAAATAGACAGCAAAATATCCATGAGAACCACCTCAGTACGGGGGCTCTGTGAGTCCTAGAAAATCCCCATTAGCAATTGCACTGATCAAAGCAGTTGGCTATACTTTCATCACTGATTGAAATCACTCTTTGGAGAACTTCATCCAATTGTAGGAAAACGCGTATTTAATTCCACAAGTGTGCTCGAATGAACGTCAAGTCTGAATTTCTTTAGTAAGTTTTTTTTTCTTTAAGACTAAATTCACCAAAAGCAAAACTTTGCATTAAAATTTTTCGCAATAAGGCAAACTCAAAATAAAAGTTCCTCCATAAGAAAGGAGCAATTAGTCATGAATTTGCTTAATATCGTCTACATTGTTGAAGTCATTATTCCAAGTGGTTCGCCATAATCGGACAGGGATGTCTGGTGAGGCAAGTGGCCAATCCATTTCAAGTCTACCAAATTTTACATGTCTGTGTAAGTACAGACCACATCAAAGCAGTCACCTTTTGGAGGTCACATTTACCGCTGATGCTGACCCTTGACCAAAACACTTTGCAGTTCCTCTTTTGGAGTTGCTCTCAGGGCTTTCAACACATTCAAGACAATCCTCAATTAGGAGAAGCTTAATCCTTTGACAATGGATTTGATTTTTGAAAAGAGAACTATGTGGAGTTCAGGACAGTGAAAAGAAAAATGGGTGATGAATTGAGTTTGTAGGATTCTGGGAGAAAAATGAGGCATGATTGATTATAAAGGATGGCTCCACGAGACTTCTGAATGGATTTTGCATAAATGGCATCTCCATTAAAATGAGCAAATAAACTTCCAAAGAATCTATTTTGCAGAAAAATGTTCGTTGTTTTTTTTTTTTTTTTTTTTTTGCATTAGTTATGATATTGGCATTTAAACAAACAGGACTTAATAATTCCTTGCAGTTCATCTTGGGAGCAGGTTAGGGTTTGTTGTCCTGGGGTCAGAGGAGACTTGCAGGCAGGCAACGCTGACAAGCGGTTCTGTCTCTGCCAGGCTCGGGCTCTTCCCTGGAAGTCACTCCAGCACTGTCACCACCATGGAGCACTGCCCAGAGTTCCCATCTCTTCTTCTAGATTGGGCAGACCACAGAAGACTGAGGTCACCTTTTCTTTCTTCACAGAGCCTGCAGCCTAAACTGAAGGAAGCCAGAAACCGAGCCTGTTTCAAAGAGCTGGAGTAGATGATGCTGAAAGTCACAGGTCACCCATCCCCACAACCTGCCACTTTGTGGGAATTTGATTAAAATAAAAATGGAAAACGTGTTCATTGAAGGAAGAGATACAGCCAAGAGACGTGTTGGGATGGAGCAAGGGTTATTTTCACCCAAAGAAGCTAACTGTATGAACACAGACCTCAGTTTCTATTGAGAATCAGTTGGCAGAAGGTTTTCCTCTCCTGTCCCGATTTGCCTCCGGCTTCCCCTTCCCGAATCTTCCCAATCCGACCTGGCTGTCCCCCGCTGGGGCCCCCACGGTACTCAGGGCAGGGCAGCTGACAGCCCCAGTTAGTCATCATGTCCTGACTTCTCTCCTTCCTCTCTTCTGCACTCTTTTCTAAAGATAAAGGCCAGTGTCTCTCCTTTAGATTTTCATATTTCTCCCTCATTACTTTTCAGGCAGTTAGGAAGGAGGTTAAGTGCACAAGCTTGAATCCAGCCTAAGTCCTTAAATAGCCTTTTGATCTGCCTCACAGAAGTGTTATGAGGATTGGATGAGTTTGTGCACCAAAGCATGGAGCATGGTGCTGGGTTCAGAACAGGCTCTCAGTGAATGTTCGTTATCATTATGATTAACTCTTTATTTTCACTGTGCTCAGCAAACACGACGCCCAGTGCCACCGCCGTACAGTCCCCTCACGACACGTATTCAAGGTCCCACCCTCTTTGGCTTTGCACTCAGACCTGAGAGGAGGAGGAAAGAAGAATGTCTGTCACCTTCCAGGACTTTTATCTGGAACCCCCTTTATCTCTTTCACTGTGGGGATTTCCCCCAGGCTCTTTTGTCCTCTATTTCAGAGCTGATTTTCCCTCCCTTTTGTGTTACATTTGCGTCTATAGGGGGGTAGAGTTGCCCTATTTACAAGAGGAGCTATCACCATGGTAACTTGGTATTTTGATACAGGCAGGAAACAATTCCCAAGGAAAAATAGGTCCCTTATTTTTCAACTTTGGCACGTAGATACATGGGAATCCAAGTACTTGCCCAACAGTCTATAGCTGGTTCAAATGTCAAAGCAAAGAAACAAGTTTTGTTGATATTTTAAATAAGTACTGAGCAACCCCAGCACGCTATCAATGGAGTAGAACATTCTCACAATTAATTTCTGCCTCTCAGGCGCTGATGCTTGCAGGCAACATGGCATACACTTTGGTGAACTCATTCTCTGAATGAAAACATTGGTACCCATGGTCAGACAAAGAGTTGTTGTGTTCGCTCAAATTGCAGAAAGGCATTGAAGGCATTGAAAAGGCAGTGAAAGATGTCATTTGGAGTTTCTGGGATATTTTGATCGTTTATTGAGAGGGAACAAGACAGAGAATTTGAAAGTCAGCCTGTTCTTAACTGTCAGAGGACATGGTACCCGCTGTGTGTAGAACTTACGCACCATGCATGGACCCAGGAGTGGGCTGGTTTTGATTACTGACTGCCTACTGTGTTCTAGGCATCCTACTATGAGCTGCTGACATAGGTGAGTGAGCTGTCACTCCCGCCTTTGGCACTCTTCATTTGGTGAGGAGACAAATACTTACAGCACAACGTGATGTCTCTATAAAGATAGCTACAGTACACTATGGAAGAAGAGAGTGAAGGAAGATTAAATTCAAAGAGCTGAATTTTGAACTGTATTTTTAAGGGTGGCCGGAGATGGAATCAGAGGCAAGAGCCTCTGCTTCAGTTAGATCCTGGTGACACGACTGTATAGTATCTCTCCAGAACATGAACCATGTTTAGTCCCTCTACCAAGCGTAACCTTGACCCTGGCATAATCCAATAGCCTAGGTGTTCCTAGGACCAGGCTTGCAGACAGACCCTGTGCGAAGTCCCATGCTGAGCTATTTCCAGTTTGCCAAATGTGCCATCTTTTGTCTCACCTTTGCTCATTTTGTTTCGTCGGTCTGAAATCTTGCTGCATGCTGTCTCTGCCTCTCCCTCTCCTACAGGCATGCCTTCTCTTACCAACTATTGTTGGCCCTCAAGCCTTAGCTTTGATGTTTCTTTTTGGGAAAACCACTGCTGATGCCCAGGGTGGGCAAAAGGTCCTACTGGCTGCTGCGGTCTTCTCCACTTCCCCTTCCAGCGGTGCTTATCAAAGTGCTTTGTCATGGCCTGTTTTCTGCTCTGACTCATTCAGTTGCACTCACTCCTTTCACTCAGCTCACTAGGAAGCCATCAGCGGTGTTCCGTTTTGTAGTCCCAGAACCTAACTTCGTTTTTATTAAACACACGTACAAATGAATAAAGTGAGACGTTGTCTATTGTAACCGCCCAACGATAGAAAGAATAATGATAATAATGTTTTCTTGGATTTGTTATAGAGGGTCTTCCTGCAAGATATCTTGAGTTTTTTTGGTCATTTAATTATTGAGTTCTAAGAGTTAACTCTTCTGTATACAAATCCTTTGTCTAAATATTTTGAAAACATTTCTTCAAGGCTGAAGTTTACCCATACATTTTCTTTTCTTTTGGGCTAATTAAATATTTTAAAATATGACAGTTTAATTTCTCTATTGGCTTTCTAAGGATTATGTACAAATCTTAAAATGATCACTCAAGTTTTCTTAGAATTACTATTGTACTAGTTCACCTAAACTGTAAGAACATTGCAACTACATAATTTCATTTACCAATTCGATCTTTTGTCTTAATGTTTCTTATATCTTAAGTTGACATGTAAGCTCTACTGTACACTGTTATAATGTTTACAATTATCTTTTAAGTAAGGTGAAGAAAAATACATAATGTTCTCTGTTTACTTCAATGGATCATGTCGGTGTTTTTCATTTTGTCCAGTACATCTGAATTGACACTGGTGTCTTTTCTTCAGCCTGAAGAACTCCCTGCAACATATTTTGTAGTGCAGGTCTGATGGAGAAAATGTGCTCATTTTTATCTTAAAATGGTAACCCTTCATTTTTGAAAAGTATTTCTAACTGGATATAGAGTTCTCGATTGCCTAAGTTTATTTTTCAGCAATTTGAAGATTCATTGTCTTCTGGCTGTCATCGTTTTTGAAGAAAAGTTGACTATAATTTCTGTCTTTGTATAAAACGTGTCATTTTTCTCTAGCTGTTTTCAAAGTTTTTCTCTTTATTATTGTTTTATCATGATCTGTATAGATGTAGCTTGTGTGTGTGTTTAACCAGCTTAGGATACCCTGAGCTTTTTGGTTCTATAAGTTGCACTTCTTTTTAAACCAAATTTGGAAAATATTCTGCCCCTTTCTTCCTCTCCTCTCCCCCTAGGGCTTCAGTAACGTCTGTTAGACCACTTGGTATTGTCTCACATGCCCCTGAAGCTCTGCTTATTTTTCAAAATCTATTTTCTCTCTGTTCTGTGGATTCTAAACTCTCTGCTGATTTATACTTAAGTTCCCTGACACCTCTAGTATCTAGAATTTGCTGTAAATCCATCAGGACAGTTTTCATTTTAGACACTGTATCTTTAACTTTGAAATTTCCATCTCGTTTCTCTTCAGTTTCCAGCTGTTAATTTATCATTACCATATTTTCCTTTAAAGTCATTAACATACTTCTAATCGCTGCTTTAAGGTCCTTCTTCAATAATTCTGACATTTCAGGAGGCTTTGAGGAAGTGTGACTACAGCCCAATATTTGTAGAGACGCTTCTAAAGGCAGATATTTAATTGTGAATTCGATGTCATATTCCATCTCCCTAACCTACTAGTAAAAGGGAAAGAAGCCACTCTTGAAAAAACAAAAGATATTTGATAATTTCAAATGCTGAATTGTATACAATTTGGGAAGGTTTATATAATACGGTATCTCTTTCTGAAGTGAAGATAAGGGATAAATCACTTTGAAAATGACCACTTTCCAAGCTCTCTCTTTTTCTTGAAACAATAGTGTAATAATAATTAAAATGGCAGGGGCTAACATCTGAATTGTTACTGTATATTTAAGATACTGTTCAAAGTACCTCATACATATTAACTCACTTAATACAACAGTGCTATGAAATGTGTATGATTATTAATATCTCTATTTCCAGGTTGAGAACATTGAAACTTAGGCACAATGAATATATGTATGTTCATGTATAACTGAAAAATTGTGCTCTACACTGGAATTTGACGCAACATTGTAAAATGACTATTACTCAATAAAAAATGTTTAAAAAAAAAAGCAACTTAGGCAGGATAAGCTGAAGGTATTCTATGGTCTTTGTTTTTGTAACCAAGAATCTGCTCTGTGGGTAGAGAGTGTAATCTCTCTCCCCATGCTTATTTTTAGCACCTTTATTTTACACGCTCTTTGCTTTTTCAAGCATGTCACTTAATATCATTTTTAGTAGTGATAAGTTACCTAAAATCTAATTTTTCCTGATGCTTAAAAATAGTGTCCAATCTTGGCAAATATCCCCTTCTTTCCATCACTGCAGCGAGCTTCCATTCTGTCATACTTGCCTGTCACTTATACTAATTTTGACTCAAAGAAATAATCTTTTTCAATCATAAGACGTGATCAGCAATTTATGTTCACAGAACAACAATCTTCAACCTGCTTTTAGTTGGTTGTCCTCTGTATTGAATTATGTGTAACGGTGAATTGATGTGAACTGCTCTCCAGTGGAGATTGATTTCACACTACCAGTCTCATTTCTTCTAAGTCTTTAGGTCCTAAGACCTTCCAAGTGGCAATGATAGGCCCTTTCTGTTTTGCTTTATCCTGTCACCAGGTGCTTAAAATTTGAAGTTTCCTTTTTATAAGATATCATAAAAATGTTTGCAACCTTATAAGATACCATTATCAGAATACAGGAAAGCACTACTCTGCTAGACATGAAGAGGAATTAAATAATGGTAGCTCACCAACATTTCAACATCTGCCATCATCTTTGTTCTAGTATTACAAACTAGCAATCGTTAGTCTTAAGTATCTCAGCATCTTGCTGTGAGATTTAATATACATTTAAATCAGTATTTTTAGTTTAATCTGCAACGAGCTGGCACACACTCAGAAACATAGAAATGGGCAACCAATAAAAGGAAAATGGTTTCTTTCTCTGAGATGTTTATATGGGAAAATATTATTAACAATAATGGAAGCTAGTCATTCACATTGAGAGGGCACTATGCCCATAAGTGCTCTTGAAGCAACATGTCAAATTTGCTGGTTTTTTAAGTTCAGATTTGTGTAGTGCCTTATTTGCTGTGTAATAATATCAGTCTCTGAAGTGCATCCCATAATTATACCAGCAATAACCTTTTTTTGTTTGTTTGTTTATAAAAACAAGACCGAGTGAGCAGATGAGATGTAATTTCCTGGAGCAAAGATCTAAGAACTGATAGCATCTTTTTAACTCTCTTTCTATCATTTTCAAGCTCAAGTTCAAAAGGTCAAGATTTCTGTTTGTGTGATTTCCAAACTATGTTGTCCCATAAAGTAATGGAATTAGCAATGATTGAAAAATCACATATATATTTAATGAATAGCACTTAATGGATATGTGAAAATAGTAAAATATAAGCACACATTAATTATTCAGTATAATTTAAAGGACAAGACACTCTATTTCTTTGAATTTTCTGATTAGGTGGGGTTTTATCCATTTGTGGGGCATATGGACCAATTCACTCACCTCGTCTCATTGAATAGTTTGTATTTTTAAAAATATAGACATTGACGAAACACCGGTCTTGAATTTAGAAATAAAAATATTAATAACATTGTCAATAGTCTTTGGAAAAGTATTATAAAAACAGAAATTTTAAGTTACCACCAAATCCTATAGGTGGAAAAGAATAATTTCCTCACCCCCAAATTGATTTTAATTATTCCAAATATAAATTTTAATTCAAAATTTGATGCAAAAAAGTTCTGAAAAACAACAAGTAACTCAGAATTTCTATAATCTTATTTTAAGAGGTGATAATAAAAATGCAAATGTGAAATTGCCTCTGGCTCTCTTAGTTAACAGAATAAATCTTAGCTGAATTATTTATCCCCCTTAATACATATTCATATTCTTGCTGTAGCCTGAAAACTCAGGGGTGAAAACTAAAGGCCTTCAGAGATAGCTAGGACACCATTGGTAAACAGATTAAAACTCATATTTGTCGATGTGCCTTCTTCTAGTCTCTTCTTCTCATTGCCTATGCTTCCCGCCATATGGTACCTCTGTCTCAAGGTAGGCATGATCTTGTCTTCCTCAAATGAACAAGAATCAAATTCAAATTTTATGTTAATCCACTTATTCGAAGAAATTTAACGCCACCTCTCCCACACGCAGAACGACCTGTCTTTGGGTGAACTGTCAACATAATGTAATGGCTTTACCCTCTTCAACCTGCATATCTACTTGGGGTGCTTATTGTATAAGAGAGACCAAGTTTACTAGAGCTTTTTCTACTATATCTTTATGACAGTTGATTGATAGCATGTATATAAAAGAATATTTAAATGACGTTTACTTTTGCCTTTTGCAAGAAATTCTTAGGTCATCCTCTTCAGGGATTATTAACCAATTAACGTTCCTTGATTTCTCTTTGAGACTTCCTGGTTACCAGTTAGAGTTCTTGGGGCTTCTTTTTAAAATTGTTTTAAGCAAAGAGTCAGATTTAGCAGCAGGATTCAGGGGGTCTCTTTTGGAACCTACAGAGAAGGAGGCACAGGACTCCTTTCGCAAGGAGTCTCTTGTTCTTTCTGATTTCTGTCCTGTGCAGTTGCTGGGTTAGTCCCTGGTGAAGGCCAGTTCCCTTTGTTTCTCAACCCATATGATAGAAAGTGGCTATTTAATAACTCCAAGCTTATGCTGGCCCCATTGATAGATGAGCAAGATGGAGCTGAAGTCTTACCTGCAATCAATGACATGTTTTCAGAAACAAATTGATATTAGCCCCATCCATTCTGGCCTGAAGGCTGCATTGTGTTGCCCAGACATAGCTGCTCCAGTTAGAAAACGTGTAAATGGTGGTGGGATGAGGGGGAATTGACAGCAGCACAAGATGCCTTGATTTTAACTCTCGAATTACTTAGATGAAGTTTTGGCTTACAAACAAGATAGATGAATGGAATAATAGGTCCGTTCTCTTCATGGATTTATAGTATTGATCAATGACCAATCAGTATCATTCAAATAAATACAGAGCTTTACTTAAGGGAAAGCTAGAATTGGCTTTGGTTTGTAACCATGCCTACTGAATCCTACTGTTATTGTCCAGACATACTAACAATATTTGCTGTTTGGAATCATGTTTGCTAGCAAATCACATAATATATTTGCTCCTTTTTTTATTTTAGAAATAAATACCACCAGATACCAGTATTGCTGAAAATGCCAGCACATAGGTTCACATGTAGTTGTAAATCTACAATATTAATTGTCAGCCCTGGCACTCTTTTCTGATGTAATGTGGTCATATTCATTAGGTCAAAAGGCAGAGATGATAGATGAATTGCTGAGATCATGGTGTTGATGAAGCCAAGGTCAAAGGTGTGAGCTTTATGTGGGCCACGATTTTTGCAGAGAGAAAGTGGAAAGCCTGCATCTCAGATCTCCCCTATTCTTCTTAACACGTCCCATTACACAGGAGGGAAAATGGTGATAATGTTAAAGAAACTTCTTACACAAATATGCATGTCTTCCTCAGTATCTAACGTCAACTTAAAGATAAAGGGAAATTTTCCATTTAATCAGAGAGTATCTTGGTCTATAGAAAATCCAACAAATCCACACAGTCTGGCTTTTATGGAAATAGATCCTTGTCACTGTCAACTGTTAATCTAAAAAAATGTAAAGAATATTGCGAACTGATTATTGTTTAGCCATTCCCACGACCTGAATAAATCATAATGTATATCATTACTGACATCTGTACTATTTTGTCAATCTTTTGATTTTGCTGCAATAACTAGTTATCTGTTTGAATTTGTATAATTCCAGTTCTCAGGTTGTAAAAAAGAAGAGAGAAGTAAAGACAGCGAGGGAGGTAAGTATTTATTACCTTAGAAGAAAAGGTTTGTGTTGGGACCCAATATATAGTAGCTTCTACTTTGGGAAGTTAAACATCTTGTAACTCTAATCCATCTTGGATGCCCAAAGTCACTATGTGTTGAAACTGACTGATGAGTCTAGGGATGTTTTCGGAAAAGCAAGCTAGAAGTGTTTGGGATTTAAACAACCTGGCATTACGCCTCAGGATATGTTTTCTCAGAAATTTGAAATTATTCTTGACTAAGTCTTTCCAAACCTGGGTAAGAATTTACCAGGACTTGTTGACAGTGATGCCACACTCTATTAGCAAGTGCCAATAATTTGAGATTGCTCTGATGGAAGAGCTTGACCTATTTGGGATCCATGTGACCGTTTTCACTGAGATAACATAAATTAAAGCCAGAGGAGATACTGTCACTTGATACACATGCAGTATTTCTCACACCGTTGTGGAAGGGTGAAATGATGACTGACCTGCCTATGTCCTCTTCATTTCAATAAGCACATAATGGGACAAAATATACCCCCCAGATTGTGACACCTCTATTTTCCATTGCTTACATCAGGCATGCTGATGCCCACGTGCGCACACAGGTGTATATCGTGAGGTCTGTTTCTTTTCCTGGTTCTTCCTGATTCCATTTTGGGTCTGGTTTGTGCTGCTGTCTGTGTGTTTATCCATCAAACAAGCCAGTAGGTTGTGTCAGTTAACTCCCCATCGCCTTCTGACACGATTCTGAGAGCAATCTGAGTGCCGTTTATGCTTTGATGTACAGATTTCCTTTCAAGCTAGTGAAGGTTCCATTACTGCCCCTAGGAGGAATGGATTTCTTCGTCTACTGGAATCAGAGTGGTCTCTTGTCTCTTTGATACTGTTGGGTTTTCTTTCAGGGGCCCTTTCCAATTTTAGCATGGTATCTCCTTTCTACCCTAAAGATCAGTTATTTTCTAAACCAAAATCTCCCTTAAAGGACCGTATAACCATTTTCATAATACATTTATTAAATAAAACAATCACATCAAGTGTTGAATCATCCTATTAACATTAAAACACAATTAAATAGTCATACACATGTGCTTTCTTTGGTCATTAACCCCAGGACTTTATGAGAACCCTTTTATTTTATTTTATATCTAATTTGTTTTCCAGCTTTATTGAGATATAACTGAAGTATAACATTGTGTAAGTTTAAGATGTACAGTGTGTTGATTTGACACCCTTGCATATTGCAAAATGATTTCCACCATAAGGTTAGCTAATACTGTCATCAAGTCTTGTAATTTACAATTTCTTTTTTTGTGGTGAGAACCTATATGATTTACTCTCTCAGCACCTTTCTAGTATGTAGTACAGTATTATTAACTATGCTGTATATTTAACACCCAGAATTTACTCATCTTAAAACTGGAAGTTTGTACATTTTGACCAACATCTCCCATTTCCCCAACCCATCAGCACCTGTTAACCACCATTCATTCTACTGTCTGTTTTGACACGTTTGGTTATTTGAGATTCCACAAATAAGTGAAATCATACAGTATTTGTCTTTCTCTGTCTGACTTATTTCACATAACATAATGCCCTCAAGGTCCATCCAATGTTGTTGCAAATGGCAAAATTTCCCTCTTTCTTATGACTGAATGATATTTCATTATATATATATATATATTTTTTCTGCTTATCTGCTGATGGACACTTAGGTTGATTCCATGTCTTCACTATTGTGTATAATGATGAAAATAATCTACGATCTCAGCCATCTAATCTAATTTTCTCTCAAAATTCTGTACACTAGTTACAAAAATACATATGGTGTGCACAACACCATGGTAGGATTAGTGGGGAGTCAAAGATAGGAAAACTACATTTTAAGCTTTCTTGTCCTAAATTGAATAGGCCAGTCCCTCAAAAAACATACAATCCAGGTAGTCAAGTCAAAAAGTCTGCTGTAAATGAAGAGTGGCAGCTGGCATTTACTTTTGAAAACACCGGTAAATTATTTTTACATTCTTAAAAAATATAGGCACACAAATGGAAAACCACTCATGGTATACAATTCAGTGATACAGTCAATAATTGTTGATCATGTTTGTTCTCACATGTCTTAATGGATTTTATAATGGATAATTCTTACGTCTGACACTCACGTTCTTACGGCGTTAAAAAGTTCTAAGAGAAGAATAAGATGAATACAACTTTGGGTTATCTTTTTCCAATTGAAAACATTTTTAAAAATCTTTGAGATTAATGTAAGTTTTAAATTTGTTCTAGAAGATGGACTTTATGTCCATTCAGTAAGAATTAATTATCTGCTATGCCTCTTTACTGTAACAAACTCTGCCTTATTACTTTCCTCGCAGCCACCAAAGCAAGCACTGAAGCCCTTGCATATATGAGCTAACTGCTGTGGGGGAATGCTGGAAGTAATAAAAATAACTGCACTTTGAGATATCTCCTGGAGTTTCGTTGTCCTGAAGAGCTCCATTACTTCTATTTCAATCTGTCACCCCTCACTGTATCCACCTTTCTGCCATATCTACCTGATTTTCATGAAACACCGGAAAAACACCATGTGACAAAAACACAAAGCAAACTCCCCTAAATGTCTCTTACGGTGGGAATGGAGGCAGTGATTTACACACAACAGTGAAAACAACTTGAAATCGAATATAATAAGCATTCATTGTGGTGTGCCACCTAGAACCTTCTTGAGAATTGAAGAATGTACTTGAGAATGCTGCTAGCAGATAGCCCTACTGACAGCCTTCTTTCAAGACTGTCCCCACTGAAGAGCCCCCAGTGACACCTGCTGGGGCGGCATGCATCCAGTAACTGGTCTACACGGGGCTGCATAGATGCAATGCCTTGCCTCAATTTGGAACAACTCTGAAGGACCACGGTGGGGCTATCTCAGCCTGATGCATCCCTCAGGTCTTCGTGGAGACTGCATGGTAGCTCATCTTCTCCTTCTGCCTAAGCTGGCTTTTGTCACTTCCCTTCCACAAACATGGACCCCAAAGCCCTCGCCTGAGAAAATTTCTGCATGCCAATCATTTCAGAATCTGCTTCCTTTGGAACTCATCCCGGGACATGGTTTTTTGTTTGTTTGTTTGTTTTTTTAATGTATATATTTTCACATGGGACATGTTGTTGATTAAGTCTTCCTCTATGTAGTTACCAAATCTCTCAAGTTATAAGGGACCCTAACAACACTTCTAGACAGCAAACCTGGACTGGTTCTTTACTTGGGTGATTCTGCGTGGTAGGTTCATTTGCTCAGACTGTGGCCTTGGATATTTTGGGATGGGAGCCAGGCATCAGTTTTTTAAAAATATTGCCAGCGATTCTAACGTGTAATTAAGGAACCAATGGCCAATAACTCTGCCACTCTTCATCAAGTCTCTCTGCTCCCCTGGCTGTGCTTCCTTATTAAAAGAACCCTTGCTAGCTCCTTGACTTTCTTGTGTTTGATTTGAGGAATAGTTTTATTTAGTGCTCATCTGAGGAGCCATCCTTCTTCCACTCTGAGACCAATGAGTGACTTTGGTCTCATTGGCTCAGATTATGACTCCTCCATTTTTCAAGATCTCCACAATTTATTTATACATTGCATCTTTCTTAGACAACTAGCGTAGTCAGGTTATAATCATGATTTGACAACAGAAGAATCAACTGAACCTGCCAAAGTCAAGGTAGTATTTTGTCACATCATTTAATTATTTTATCCCACTATTAAGAAGTCCATCATTACAATAAGTTATTTGAGAAAAATGGAAGTTATCAAGCAAATGAATGCTAAAACAAAAGAACAAACTAATAATCCTATCTCTGTCCTGTCTCTCTGGGTTGTGACTTCAGGAAATTCTGGGATATCTAGATATGAGCTTTCCTTACATAATAGATACATATTTGAGGCTTCAATCTTAAGTAGTATCTTTTTGATGATACATATGCTGTTCACTTTCCCAAGGTATGAATTTAGTATTTGAAACCTAACATTCATACTGCCCTTTACAGTTTATAAAATCTCTTCACATCAATTATCTCATTCGACATTCTCCAGTTGTGCCGAGTGATTTAATAAACGGGGTGATACTGGCATTTGGTTCTTGTACGGAATGGAACCATGATTAACAAAAAGCAATTTGATAGATTTGCTTCTATGCCCTGTACATCCAGTTATTAAGGTTTAATGTTGCATGATGACCTAATTTTTGAAAGATTCCTATGCATGCAGTCAAAGGGTTTAAGAGGAATGGTACTATTAAGAGGGAAAATACTAGAAAGTAGCTTTGGAATTAGGCGAGCCAAGCTAAAACAGATGACTCTGCTCACAGAGCTGAGTTATTAAATCTGCATATTTCATGCCCAAGTCCACAAGGAAAATCTCCAAACTAATAAAGTTTGATCTCTTTAGGATCTATCATTTCCGGGCCATTTAATCATTTTTCAGAATTTCTGTAGTTCCAAGTGTTTTGGATACACTTGGATGTGCTTCACCTTGGCGATTAAGGAGACAGAGTTGACAGGTGTGGAAGCACTTTGGTCATTGGGACTTGGAGTCATGGACTCTTTGGCTTCAATAAACTTGACTATTACGGCCAAACACATCATATATAAAACGTATTTAATACTGCTTTTAATAATGGTAACGGAGTTTAAAACCTAGACTGCCAAAAACTAACACTGAGATTTTCTCCAACTCAGAGATAAAATGAAGTCTTTTATCAAGGCAAGTGTATACATTGAAAGGTGAAAAGAATATGTATTGTAACATCTTAAAGTTCTTATGAAAGTTCCGACTGAACCTGGTTAATAATCTTTGGAAAAAAATAAGAGATGACATTGAAAGTCAAAGTGAAAAATCTTTTTTGAGGATGAAAGCACTATCTTCTTTTGTAAATTATGAAAGGACTTATGGGTATGTCTTAATGACAACAGATAACAATCGCTAACTTTTATGAGGTGCTTACTATGATCCAGATCACAGGCACTGTCCTTCCCACAGCCCTGTGATGTACAATTATTTCACAGACAAGGACACCAAGAGACCAAACTAATTATTGGAGGATGAGCAGCCATTGAAAGGCAGAAGCAGGATCTGAACCCAGGGAGAAACACACTGATCTGCGCCTTCTGAGAAAGTGTCGTTTCTCCTGAAGGCTCCTGAGGTTGTTGCCGTGTTCTGGCAGGCGAAAAGTCAGCATATCAGAAAAACAAACCAGCTACGTTGGATAAGGAAACAGAATAAAAGATTCATCTTCCTTAGTTGAGAAGAAAATGAGTTTCTGCTAGCAGACTAAATGCTCCCCCAGAGCCTAGAGATATTACTTTGATTTCCAGACTGGTTCAGCTTACAACTAGAAAATGAAACGTTTGCAGCAAAGATGACAGGCAGGTCTCGCCTGTATGAATGAGAGATGGCAGAAGTGGATGTGAGTGGAAGGATGCGTGGGGCAGCTTTCCAGGTCCTGGATCCATAGGGCACAGGGCTGCCTGCCTGGGACTGGGGAAGGCACTGATGAGTAAGGATGCCAGGAATGTACCAGTCTTGGTGTAAACAGTTAGAGAATAGGACTTAGGGAGTCTAGGGAACGATTAAATTAAAAAAAAAATCCCCTCTCATCCTGAGGTCTCTGATTCCCCTTCCTCCCACGTACGTCCTCACTGACATGCTCAGTGTTTCCTAGGATGTGTGTGTTTCCTTGTAACATATATGATTTATCTTCAAAATGTAAGTTGAACTAATTTAAAATTTTAACTGAGGTACGTAAATTAAAGACACTTGACTGTCGTGACATCCCCAAATGGCAATCCTATGTGGCGCACCAAACGTAGAAAGGACAGTGTGCAGTCGAGACTCTTCCCTCTTTGTTCACCCAGCCCTGGGTTTCTTCACTCAGTGTCTGCTGCCGCCGAGTGATAGAGACAGTGTGCGCTCAGGAGCCAGACAGTTGGGCTTAAATCTTGGCTCTGCCACTTACTAGTTGAGTGTTTGTGGACAAGCCATGGAACTTCTGCTATGGCTTCTCCATCTAAAGAAACTGGGGCAAATAAAAGCGACCTCACATACCGTAAGATGTATCTCATAGACTGAAAGACATTCTGATGTTAGTGCTTTATTGTTGTCACCAAAAGGCGTCAGTGTGGAGTTTTCACACAACTGTAATCGAGCAGGACACGATGGGGCCTCCCCGGACAGACCCCTCCATGTCCTCCACCTGCCTCTTGTTTGTAGAAAAACTCTAACCTCCTAGGCCTTTCCCGAGTTCCAAAGAACAAGTTTAATCAGAGAGATGAGAAAATGTAGAAACAAAAGACAATAGTCAAGCAAGACAAAATAGTAATCGTTTAGTCATTAAACAAAGTCACGGACCTGCAGTTCCTCCTCAGGGGCCATAGATAATATTCTGAGTCATATCCTCTGAGCTGTTTTGCAGATACTGAAACCCTCACCAGGTGGAGAAGCCAACTGTGTGCTGCCTGCAAACACGTAGACCTCAGACCAATTGGAACCAGAGGACTAGCTGATCAGAGATTTATGGATCAGATAAAGTTCCAGTCACAAGTTAGACATGGTGGCTCCTTGGAACCATGTGATCAAGACAATCATCTTTGAAAATAGAAGTTTACCCTTTTCTCTTTTCCTTATATAATCTCGGAGCCAAACCTGGGGAGTTGGGAGTGGGTTCTCTGGGACATATGTCCATCTTCTCCCCAGGACTGCCGGTTTCCTCAATAAAGCTATCTTCCCTTGTACCCAACATTGGATTCTTGAATCATGTGCCGCCAAACTTGGGTTCAGTAACACAACTACAGCACTCCACCACCAGGCTGGGACCCACTCAACAATTGTATGATGCTCTGTGATCTTAGAAGCATCACTGGAACAACTGGAAAAGTGGGGGAGAAATGATAAGTCTATTAGAAGCCAGGGAATAGGGTAATTACTGTAAGGATTAAATGAGCCAATATGCCAAGTGGCGAGACCAGTGTATTTGCACTTAGAAAGGACTCAATATTGTTAGACTTTATCCATGTCATTGAGTGTGTAGGCGTTTATGGGTACATATGAGCAACAGGTTGAGTTCAGTATGTCTATGGGCCGTATTTTCTCTGAATACAAAAGAAATCAATTTATAGTGTTCATATAGGGCCTGGGAGGTTAGGGCATTGAATCAATTTGAATTACTCTGAAGGTCATAGAGATCCTAACACAGTGATGTGAAGTCTAGAAGGTGGAAAAACCCTGAAGTAAAAGAAGTTTCTTTCAGTCTGTGATTGCGGATGCCTTTATTGATACTTAATGATCAAGATGGAGTCAAAACAGGAAGATAAAAACAATTTCATGAAACAAGAAAAACATTATTAAAATACAGTCTCAGGCAGCCCCCCAGAGAAGCCATTTAAAATGGAAATAAACTCAATTAGAAAATATTCTCACCGAACTCAGTCATATTTCTCTTCTGATTTGGGTATTACTACACTAAATGTCTTCACTACACACAATCAAAAACCCTATTAGAAAAAAAGCAACAAACTCTAAAATTATACTATGCAAATTATCCTTCCCACAAAGTAGAAACTGAAATAGAATCATAAACTATCACTGATACACATATATGTATTAACGTATCAGATAAAGGTAACATTCCTAAACGTGAGGTTTCTTATTCAAAGTACGTTGGTTGTGGAAAAAGACCAAGACAAAAATTACTGTAGAATCGGACTGGTATCCATTTAGTAATTAAGTTTCACCATGCATTCCTGAACACATATATACTTTAAAGAATTATCCTTGAGTCAACACGTTCAAACTTTAAAAAACTGAATAAATAAATCCAATATGTTAAACATATATATTGATTCAGAGTAACAGAATACCTTCAAAATATTGGTCCATCATCATGTTTCTGATTCATAAAAATGTTTCTAGTCAAGAGAACTGCTCGTCCCAGCCCATTCCCCACCTAAGAGTAGGCACTTAAAATAACCAGTATCATAATTCTTATGTGGACTTATATTTTGTTAAAACAAGTTATAAATACTAAACATATTCACAAACTTTTAAGTGGTACCTATAGTCAACACAATTGTTTGTTGCAAGAGAAATTAAGGGAATCTGAATTCCTCTAAATCCACAGATAATCTCCCCAAATTTATTTTAGCTGCTGTAGCATTGTCTCTTTCTCCACCCACTGAACTCTTCCTTAGACCAGTTAACAGAGAAAAATGGTGGTGCATGAACTTTCATGACCAACCTTACAGAAATGTGAATGATTAATCAAAAAGTAATATCTATAGTATGACTGAAGTTGCTACATCAAGAAAAAGACAAATAGTTTTGTTGTTTTCCTCCTCCAAATGCCTTCTTAAAAGAGGCCAATCAACTGATCTTTTCCAAGAAGGAAGGGTTTTGTTTGTTGTTGAGCAGATGGTAGTAATCAGGCATCTTATATTTGTATGACCTCACTATCGTCTCCTATGGGTCAAAAAAGTGACCGTTCAGGGTAGTTTGGCTCTCTTAGGTCTGCCAGGTTTTCCTTTGAATATGAAAGTGATAGCTTTTCTCTCCCAATGAGGAAAACTACTTAAATGAACAACTGTAAAGCTGCAAGGTAAAAATGAAAGGGGAAAGATGGCTTTTGCACCATCAAGGTCAATTCACATGCCCTTGGCCTGGAAATATATTGAAGAGCAGTGCAAATTATCAGTGGGAGTGTCACCTTGTGTGCCCAGTTCACCGGTCACCTCTACAAATAAAATACATGGATGGAGGTTACTGGTTGCAAAGATGGTGAATTGCAAAAATTTATTAAGACTGAGGTGATGTTTTGGCCAATCCTCTTTGCCTGTTTGAAAATGGCAGTAAAGTTAAACAAATTTATATGTTGTTCACAAGGATATAAAAGACAAAATTACTCAACAATCCTTAACAATAAAGAGATGCACCAAGCTGTATCAGGCAAATGCTAAAACAAAACAAACAGAAAAAGGAAGACAGGTATGGTTACATAAAGGACAGACAAAATGGAATTTAGGGCCAAAAGCACTAAAAGTTGCCAAGCAAGATATTTCCCACTGATAAAAACTAAAATCCAAACTAGAGGACAGAACAATTTTAAGCACATATCAACATGGCCTTAAATACAGAAATCCAAAAGGCTAGTAGGAAATGTTAATAAATCTCTCTCAGGAACTGATAAACTAAAAGTAAGTAGAACACTAGGTACCTGAAGAACAAAAGTAACAGGTTTAGAAAAATGTGTATCCTATAATTGAGTCAATAAATATTCTATATCAGTAAATCTAAAAGCTAATTTTTTAAATGGAACAGAAAATAGATACGTTTAGCTACTCTGCTGAAGGAAAAAGGAAAAAAAGCGAAGGAAAAAGGAAAAAAATCAAAAGAAAAAAGAAAAGGACACATAACTTCAGATATGAAACATTTAAAAAATACTACATGACACTATCAATAAATTTTTTAAAAGCTAGATAAAACAGACAATTGGTCAAAAAGAAGCATAATGCCCAAATACATCAATATCTACTTGGGAAAACTTATCCCCACAATGGCAAAATTGTAGAAGTCTAGCAAATTTTTATGGATAAATAATTCCAGTTTATATAAATTATTATAGAGCACAGAAAAAATGGCAATCTTCCTAATTCTCTGGCCTCTTCTAATAAGAGACCAGCATACATTTAGAACTAATAATGAGCAAGAATAGTCGAAAAACACAAAGTACAAAAAGATCACATGTAATTTAAGAGTCCTAAGTAAAATGGCAGCAAATCAAATTCATCAGCCCTTTAAATGAGAAACATTATCACCAAGTTAGGGTTTATTCCAAAAAACTTTGATTCAATATTAGAAAATCTAATGGCATACTTCACTATATTAATGAATTAATGTTTTAGTATCCTTGCAGATGAAGGAAACGTACTTTAAAAAATTCATCAGGTACACTCATAAAATCTCTAAGTAAGCTGGCTATACCATGAAATATACCTACACCTATAGTAAATGTTATAGATAATGATAAAATATACAAAACCTTCCTACTACAGAAACAATGAAAACTTATGATTGACATTACTACTCACTACACAGGAAATAAAGTACTGATTTTGGAGTGAGGGAAAAAATGTCTCATTATATGCAATAATGATTATCAGAAAAATCCAAGAGAGTCACTAAAAAGTCATTAGAAATAACACAGTAAAATAAGACAGTTAGAAACAAGAAAATGAAAGTGGATAAATTAACAATACAGCAGTAAAAGAATCATTTGAAAAAAAATGCAGCAAAAGTAGATCCCACTGGTAACAATGAAAATTACACAACAGAGTAATAAAATAAGATGTTTAATGAAACTCTATGAAAGTGTCTATGAGATCTGAAAAGTGAGAGAGATTATTAGATGGGATAATAAATGAAGCTATTAACTCTTCACTGCTCTGTACAATCTCCAAGAAAAGTCATTATGGAACTTGACAAAAATTTTTCTAGAATTTATGCACAAAAGGAAGATAAAGAGTATAAAAATTTTGAACCATGGGGGGAGTGGCTTGTCAGAAATGATATTTTAGTATACAGATTTAGTAATTTGCAGGAATTAAGTAAATCATCAATGGGACAGGATAAGTGATCTAGAGACAATCACATACTTCTATGGAAACTGTGTATATGGTACAGGCGGCTTTTCACATGAGTTGGTTAACAAGTGGTGTTTGGAAAACAGACCATGTACCTAGACGTTTTTTTAAAAGTTAGATTTCTATCTCACACAAAGTAATTGCCAGGTGAATTAAAAAGCTAAATAAGGGCAAAACAAACAAACAAACAAAACCCAGAAAACAACATAGGATAATAATTTTATAATTTGGAGTGAGAAGACCTTCTCAAAAATGTACAGTTGAAAATACAGAAAACAAAAGCTTGCCAGTAACACAAAATACCATAGATAAATTTACGAGATTAGCAGAAGACCAGGAAAAATAAAATGCGTATAACAAGTTCTTACTGATCATTTGGAAAAAGCCAAATAATTCAATCGGGAAATAAAAATAGGCAATTCAAAGAAAGACAAATGGGTAATAAACGTAAGAAAAAAAATCACCAACCCATCTCATTAGTGATCAGGAAAGTCATAACTAGCACGAGGTTATCTTCCGTTGTCTATCACACTGGCAAAACCTTTAAACGTGTGTAATGTCCAAGACTGCTGAGGATGAGGAGCTGTAGATTTTAAATAGTGTTGGGGGAGTGTCAATTGGTATAGTCTTTATTAGGACAATCTGGCCATGTCGCCCTAAAATTTAAAATGCACACCTTTTTATCGTGGAAAATAACCCATCTCACAGAGGTTCTAACACGTTGTATTTCAGTTTTTTATTGGCAATGTTGCGAAAGCGATCCAAATCACAGACACGACCTAGGAAAACATATTTCTGGATGGGGTCCATGGCCCACATTCATAAATATAGTGTTCAAGGTTTTATTACATCACATGGTTATAGGCATTTTTACAGTGTACTTGAAACTAGTACTGTGGCCTGCCTCAAAGGCTACCTTCCAAAGGAAAAGGAAACAGGCCTCAGCTAGCTTGTCTTACAATTTGTGGTTACTATTTTGAGCAGCATGAACTCCTTTTGCCAAAGAAGAAAGTTGCTGGCTTTCAGCTAAAAGGCACTTTGAAGTAACATTAAAACATTTATAATTTCAGCCATATTTAATTAACTCCTGTCCACAGGCTTTAATCTAACAACTCCATCTCCATGCATCTCATTTAGAGAAATACTCCCGTACAAAGAGACACGGAGGAGGATGTTAACTGATTGTAGTGTTGTTTGTAGCAGTGAAAAAATTGGAAACAACCAAATACTTAGAAAATAGTTAAATTCTATGTTCATAGTAAGGTATATTATGTAGCAATTAAAAAGAATGAGGTAAATATGCACACTAATATGGAAAAATTTCTAAGACACATTCTTAGTGACAAAGAGAAATTCTAGAAAACACATCATGAAAACAAAACAAAGTAAAATCTTTATAGAACTGTGTGTGTAAAAATGCTTTTTTTGGAAAAGGCTAGAAATTACACATCAAACAGCTAACAGAAATTCTTCTTTATCAGAGTAGGGGGCTTCTATCTTTTATTTCTTGGTTTTTTTTTTTAATTTGAAAGTGGTTTCATTAAGAAAATACAGTCATGTATCATTCCTACAAAAAAGGGAAGTTTCGAAAAATACTGTTTACATTTACGGATTGTGTATGTATAAAATGCTTATTATTAATATAATGCTCACTATATACATACAAGCATACCTCAGAGATACTATGGTTTCAGTTACAGACCACTTCAGTAAAGCAAATGCTGCAATAAAGCAAGTCACACAATTTTTTTTGGTTTCTCTGTACATATAAAAGTTATGTTTACACTGTACTGTAATCTATTAAGTATGCAATGGCATTACGTCTAAAAAAATGCACATACCTTAATTAAAACATACTTTATTGTTTAAAAAAAAACCCGCTAACCATCATCTGAGCCTTCAGTGAGTAATAATCCTTTTGCTGGTGGAGGGTTTAAAATATTTAAAGAACTACCAAAATCTAACACAGACAAGAAGTGAGCAAATGCTGTTGTAAAGGTGGCACCAATAGATTTGCTCCATACAGGGTTGCCACAAACCTTCAATTTGTTTTTTAAAAAAAAAAAAAAGGCAATATTTGTAAAGCACAGTAAAACAAAGGGCAATAAAATGAGGTCTGCATGTATCAGATAGTCTGTGACTGAATCTCAACCTTAAGAAAGTAACTGGAATTGTTTGCTTACCTGAGTGCTGTGAATTTTAAATACCGTGATGTTTGAAAAGATAGTTCAGTTTTCATTTGGCTGCACAGCAGCGCAGAGGCACAGTCTAAAGTTCCATTTAAAAAAAGACTATTCCAATTAGCAAATTTAGTAAGTGTCATTATGGAAATTCCCAGAGGCAAGCTCTGGCATTTAATGATTAGAAAAGTAACACGAAAATATTGCTTACAGAGTGAATCCATAGAAAAGTAAATTTTACTGTCTCATGTAAAATCATCTTTAGGTTAAGCAAAAAAAAAAAAAAAAAGCATCGAATTAATTAGAAGGGGTATGCTGTGCAAGTTTTTTTCAAAGTGTACAACGTAAGAATATGTGGTGTGATAGTGACCAGGAGGAATACAAAAAAATGCAAGGAGAATTTTGTCAAGTTTCTTAGAATTCATTTATGAATTCCTTGTAAGACATGTGAAGCATTTTACAAAACTGAGTAAGCCGGCTTCCCTTTTTTGTGCTCTGTGACTGTATCAGGCTAATACTGTGCCGTATGCTTGAAATTTGTTGACAGTGTGTAGCTTAAGTGTGCTCACCACACATACACAAAAAAGGTAACTCCGTGAGGTGACAGATGCTAACTAACATGACTGTGGCAACCGTTTCACAATGTACACATACATCAAGGCATCACATTGGACACTTGACACAATTTTTATTTCCATTATACCTCAATAAAGCCTGAAAAAAAAACATTTCAGCCCGTGAACGGGAGCCACACCAAAGTATACTTCAGTAGGTACATAAAACAATGGCTTCAAAGAATCACCTGGAATTCCTGGCGTCCGCTGCCGTTTCCAGGGCCAGTCCTACAACTTTTCACTAAGGTTTTCCTTGTACTTGGTGCTCTAGTGAAAAAGGCCCGTTAGAGTCAGTGTAACCATAAGCCTGAGCAGAAGAGAATAAAAGCATAAATGATGTTAAGAATTACACAACGTTCACTGACTTTAAGGATGGGATGCGTGTACCACCTCCAGTGCAGCATCTTCCCGCATCCTTGATGTCTTTCTTCTGTGCTGAGAAGACTGACAGTGGTTCCCTCTGATGCTCACTGGACACGGCTGCCCCGTAAGGGTTTCGACGGTGAACAGTGCAAGAACAGATACACACTCTTCTACTGTGGGTCTCAACGCAACTCCAGTACTCGGGATTTTTGCCACATTCAAAGCAGCTCAAGTAGGAAAGAAAAAGTTCAAACCAGTCACCAGTTCCAAAATTAGCATTTTATTCAGAACGCTGGGGTCAGAGGTGTATCATTTATATTCTGGTACACAATACAGAGGCAAAGCTGTTGTCAGAAGTCTGTCCAGTTTAAAAGCTTTTTTTTTTTTTCATTTTTTTTTTTAAAAACACACACTTAGTGCCACCAGTGTCAGGCCACCCCTTCCATTTCTTGCCTTTCCTTTTTTTTTTTTTTTGGTACAAATTATGTAAAACGTTTGTGCTAGGAACTTTTCTCCCTCCCCAAACCAAAAAGAAAATAAAAAATAAAAAAAAAAATTAAAAAATTAAAAATTGAGTATTCTAACTACGGCTCAACAATTGAATCAAATGTCACTTTGTTTTGTAAATACTTTATCCATAACGAAAGATATAAACATGCAAAAAACCTGAATCCAGAGTTCAAATAATACATACACATGTTCTGAAGTTTCTGCACTTCTCCATAGACTATGCCAATAAAACATTATGTACACATATCATTTTTACAGTGAAGTGGAAAAAATACAGTAAATAAAAAAAGTGTACATGGATTAAGACCCAAATGTGTCTAACATTCTAGTTTATGAAAAAATTCAATTTTGCTACAAATTGGTGATATGAAAACTCCCTTTATTTGCAACCAGCTGCGTAAGTTTTAAGATTTTAGTGAAAAAAAAAAAAAAAACCAAAACTAAAGTCTAAAACTAGAAGTAATGTACATTTTCCAATCTCATGGTCTCAGCCCCCAGGATTAAGAAAATCGCCCCATGAGTGGTTGGTTTGTCTGTTTAATTCTGTATTTTAATAAAAGCAAAATGCAATGTAACACAAAGCGTGTTGAAGCGTATCATGGTTGAACTTACTGCTCCCACCACAAAATATTTTGTCTTGTCCTTATCGTTTCAGAAATCAGTACCATTAAAGCCTTAAACAGAAAACTAATTCCAATCTGAAAAAGGTACAAAAAGGCACATAAAATCCCAGTGCTTCTGTACTGTAAAATTCAAGTGTAACTGAGCTCAGTGTTTTTCCAAACAGCATTGGATCACTGATATTCCCTCTGAGCCCAAATTGGTTCGCAGCCTATGCCAAAGCCTCCAGCAAGCACTGTGCTAGTAGACTACAAGGTTAAAGCCTAGCTTCTGAATGCTTTTTGGGAATATCAGTTGAAATTGTTTGTACTTGTCCAAAAACCAAGTTCGCCCTGAAGTTCAGTCATCACCTCCACCGTACATGTCAGCGAGTTTCTTGAAGCGGGGCCCCCAGTCGTTCAGGTAGTCATAGTCCTGCTCGCCGCCACTACTTGAAGAATTGAGGGAGCTCAAGGACCCGGCGGTGGAGCCGCTGCCTTCATAGTCAAACACCAAGAGGGAGTCGTAGGGCGGAGCCGTGGGGTCACTGTCAGCAGCTTTAAGGCCCTGCAGTTTGGGAGGCAAGGGAAGGGAGGGAGAGAGGGTCACGATTTGCAGATCTTCAAGCTGACACCAGTGGTCCCCCGGGACCCGACGCTGACTTGTAAGTTTCCACCTGCGGACCACAACACGTTCAACCCACAGAGCCTGAGGTTAGCACCAGACTGAAACGAACTGATGTCTTTCCTCTGTAAAGAGTCCAGCCCAGTGAGGCCAGACACACAGACAATGGGAGGGGTTCACTAGGGAGTGCGTTTGACGGGTGGCAGAGATGAATGGCCCCCTGCCTGAAGCTGGGAAGGGAGGATCTTAACTGAAGTCTGGTAAGGCATCTGCATAAAAGTGCACTGGGCAAGATCGTTTTGAGTAATTACCCGTGGGTAAGTCACACTGAAATAATACAGAGGACTGTGAGATCATGTGACACGTGGACCCTAGTCTATCCAGAATCAGAGTCAAAGGATTTGGACAACAAACTCGTTTAACATGACTTATATGCCAGGCAACTTGTGAAAAGAGAGGGACAGAGAAGTGAGTGCCATTTGGTTCTTGCCCTCGACAAGCTGACAATCTAACATAACAGGCATGACTACAGTATGAAATAAACGATAAGTAAGGAAAAAAACCATGAAGTCTAGGCAAAAATCAGAATGCTGAAAACAAAATCCAGACCAGAATTGAGAGCTTGGAGTTCAAGGTGGAAGTAGCATTCCATTTGACTCAAATTTGGAAAAGGATATTCTGCCAATGTAAAATAGCAAGTATATACATGGCTTTTAAAAAGAATTGAATAAAAAAGAACCAATGAAATTATTATCTGTAAACTTAAGTCTTGCTAAAAGGTGCTTTTTTATACAGAACTCATGGCTTATCCATAATCATGCTCTACAAAACTTTAAGGATTTAATACTATGTCCTTTTGGCATTTTCTCTAATTTTTTTCCCCAGTTCCATTCTAGTGCCCCAAGATATACCCAGATTAGTATCCAAACAATCATTCTCTTTTTCCACAACTCTGCTTTTTAAATGCTGGTGGGCTTACCAGAGGCTTTATTTATCCAAAGACATGATGGACTATCTGCTTTTAGATGGATCCTTCCAATCAACATGTGCTTTATGAATACATATATGTGTTCTTTTAAATCAGTATGTGTTCATGTATTCATTCTTCCCAGTTTACAGAGGAGGAAGAGGGAACAGAGCATGAAAATTAAGGTGAGAGTCAGTATGTGTAGTGGTTAGGAGATCAGACCCCGGGGCCACACCTCGGCTCTGCGCAGCACCGGGACCTCGGCTAAGTTCGACAAGCTCCGTTTCCTCATCGGTAACTGCAATCATAGCAACAAGATCACTATGAAGATCAAACAGAACAAAGGGACCCAAGGGCTCACCACAGCGTCTGGCATTTGTTAGAGCTCAAGGAGTATTAGTTTATTTATTCATTTTTTTTAAGTTTAGAGAAAAAAAATCTTGCTTCGGGATTTGAAAAAAAAGAAAAACAAATGTGAAAGACATCCTATTTTAAGAAACAAAATGGCAGCTGCTTGGCTTCGACCACAAACCAGAAAAGAAAAGTACACACTACCTCCTTCCCATCCCCGAGTCCGTCTTACCAACCAGACTAACCATCTGGTTCAGCACCACTCCTCCTCTTCTCAGGTACACTAATGACAAGCCCGGAAACGCCCGTGAGAAACAGAGTACCGCAAACTACTTCCACCTGTAAGCATCAAACGACTTCAAGATATAAAACCTAAATAACCTGAGATAGGATTTTCTTGATCACATCTATAGAAAAAGCTACAGGGCAATTCTGTTAAGACTGAAAACCACAAAATACAGTTTCTGCAAACTCCCAACTCCAGTTTGTGGTGGATGGTGTTACCGTCCCGGATGATTCACTGTCCTCTCCCCGTGGGCGGGTCACATGCCCGCGCTACCACAAGTGCCACCCTGGGGCCGTTCACTTCCCCACCCCACCGTCAGGCTTGGCGAGACCTTTAAGGGTGCTAGTTAACATGCCCCCACCAAGCTCCTCCTCTCCCCACCTCAGCCAGGGGAAGGGCCTGCCCCACGTGCCAGTCTCCCTTCTGCCTGGATCCTGAAACACAGACGACACGTGGATCATGGTGTCAGCACCAAACTGGAAAGAAGGGAAGGCTAAGATTAACCCGAAGGGTCAATGGCAGGGCATCAGGATGCCTGGATTCAGGGGAGATGGAAGCGATGCCTGTCTACTGTGACTTAGAATAAATGCTAGAAGCTGCCTGGTCTTCCCTGGTGGGTTAAAGGGCCCAAGATTCTTCTTCAAATGTCTAAGATACCCGATTCATCCCTTAAAAAAAAAAAAAAAAGGACACTGATGATACCGGTAATTACCACTGAGTCTCAAAAATATTTCTTAAAATTTTTTTTTAGCTCTTGCCTTGGCTTTCTGATCATCCTGGTGGTTTTTGAATCTATGCTTTGTTTCTTTCTTTTTTTTTTTTTATTAAAAGAGGCTAAGGCTATAAAACGCATTAGAGGTCACTGTGCTATGTGTCAGAGATCAGACACTGTCTCAGGTTTCAGTAATTACCAAAGGGCAAAAACCACTGAACTTTTCAAGAATTCTCAGGCAAGCCATCCTCCTAGGCTGAACGTTCAGTACGTTAAGTCCCTGCCACTTGGGTAGCACTGATTTTTACCTGAGGATAAAATATGACTCTTCCGGGCGAGGCGTTCTGTAACTTCTGGGTACCATTTTGGTAATTCTCAACAGATCATAGTTAAGTGCTGAGAAACGGACAGAGACAGGCAGGCAGCCAGAGTGAAGGTACAGAAGAAATCCGGCGTGGGTGGTGCACTGCCTCTGGCCCTCCCCTCTGGGATTCCTTTACTCAAAGGTGTGGACACCATTTCACATGATGTATGACACGCTGTTGCCAAATTTACCAACTATCTGCATGTGCTTCTCTCTCCCCATCTAGGTCTGACTAAGTCTAGAGGAGTATGTGCCTGCTTCCCCTTACTTGGACGGGCAGACCTTGAACTCTGGATAAATCTGAACTGTTTTCTATAGTGAGCTGTCTCTAACATCAAAGAGCGGTGGCTCTGGCTGAATTCGTGCTGAGCTTGTATTTATAGACTTCTGGTCCTGTGCTTTACAAGTGGAGACATGCTTTTACAGGGACTATAAAACCCACATTCCTCACTGCGGGACCACACGAGGGCTGTAAGAGGAAAGAGGTCCTACTGATTCCCTTACGTTGTCTTCTATTGTCTCAAACGCACTGCCTTAGTTCAACGCACCATTATACCCTGTCTGGACCACAGCAAAAGCCTCTCTAACTGTTCTCCCTGTCCCCAGGACTCTCCCTGCTTCTTTCTTACGAACTGCTATTGGTTTCTCTTTCTGATTTGATTATTTGATGTCACCCACCCCACCTGCAGGTAAAATTCTTTAACTGCCGTCACCTATAGGAGTGTTTCCAAAGTAAGAGAGGAGTCCCCCCCGGAGGTACGTAGGGTGATTTTTAAATGGAGCACAGGCACTTTAAAACAATTATTTTTATTAAAAAAAAAAGTTAAAAATTGATTAAAAGCTTAAGTAAAGAATAGATGAAGTTTGCAGACATGGAAAACACCAGAAGGCATTACTCAAATAGCTGATGTTGGGGTAACATATAGGAGAAAGCCAAAACCTTTTGGGGAGCATTTGGTGAGCCCAGACTGTCCACCCACCTTTTCCCTTTCAACTGTTCTCAATGCCAGCGACCACAGCTGAATCAGTCACTAAATTATTCACCAAAACCTTCTCAAGCCTGAAAAATGTCACATTCATAGGTGCCTCCTGCTATTTACATATTTATTTTCTGCTAGCTGAAATGTGATTCCCTTTGTTTGAAATGTCCCATCTCCTATTTTTCATCTGATCAACATCCATCCATCCACCTGTCCACCCATCCATCCTTTAAAGCCCATTAAAAATGTCACTTCTGCTTCATGGAACTTTTTCCCCAAGCCACAACTGAGAGTAATTCCTGTGGTCTCTCTGGTCCCCTTTACTTTTACTGCCGAGTTTCGTTGACACCGAATCATGACATACCATCTGCAGAGGTGGTCTGCATTTATTTCACAACCTGCTGTCCAACACGGTGCCTGACATCCACCAGGTATTCTAGAAGGTAAATTTGTACTGTTGTCCTGGGCTTAATTTTACCTCAGTATCTTGTTCATACTTTTATTTATACCTTTTAGAAGAAGCTAGGATTTAGGTTTAAAATGTCCATGGACGTAACAGTATGATCACATGACAATGGAATTCTTTGACTTATTGATGCCAACATCATTATGTCCCTTTCTGGGAGAGTCACTTTACTTAAAGCTTTTTGGGGGGCGGGCAGTGGAAGGAGAGGTTTTTATTTGTTTTATTTACAATTATAGGGCAGAAAGCTTTTACTCCTGATTATCAGTTGTAATGATAATTAGTATGACACTGATAATAAAGAGATTTTATTATCTGACAAGCACTGTACCAAGCACTTCATGCCAATCGCTTGACTGACTCCTCACGGCAATCTTGAAAGGAGGGGCCGTTACCATCACTCCCATTTTCATAAATAAGAAAACCAGACATCCAAGAGGTTAAATCCAAGGACTCTGACCTTGTACAAGGTAACAGAGTGATTAAACGAGGCACCTAAATTTGAGCTCAAACATCCAACTCTTGTAAGACTGGACAGAGATATTTTAAAAAGAACATATTAAATTTAATTAATAGGGGAAAGAAGGCAAAAGCCTTAAACTGTAGTAGTTTTAACCAAGTTATTCTAGGAGCACCTTCCATAAGTTTTTAAATAATGAATCAAAAGTCATTCTCCTAACAGAAATACGCCCTTGGTTTTTATATTTCTGCGATAAACAGGATTAGGAAAGTTACTGGAGGCATGCTAATATCTACTGTCGGGCTGAGATTAAATGACTTTATTTCAACTTTTCACCTTCTGAAGGTCTTCTTTAAAAAATCTCAAAACAGAGGGAAATTCTGTGGTGGAAATTCAAAGACGTGTGATTCGTTTTACTCTACCTGTCTGGAAATAAGTTATCATTTTTGAGATTCATTATTTAAAGAAACAAACCAGAAAACGTTCTCGTGCGCTTACTTACCTTCGCCTTACATCTATAAAAACACTCCAATTATAATCACTACTATATTCTTGTCCCTTTGGAATATTCGGTGCTGTGCTAAATCAAACAAAACCTGGAGATAAAGAAGTCTGTTTATATTTTAAATGTATTTGTGAAATGTACTTGAGTTCTTTCTAAGTGCCTTCAATTGTTTTAAAACTTTACATGTATTTATTTTTATCTGTCCAGTTATAGAAAGACATTGAACATGTCTCCCTGGGTGTCTTAAATGGAGGAATTTACGTGGTGTGTTTGAACGCTATCTCCGGCTTAGGCCTTTTGACAGTTTGAACCCTTTGAACTTTCCCACAAAACCGACGATCACATCCCTGGACCCTCTTTTTAGTTGTTTTCTGTGACCCCTTAAACCCCTTAGACTTTCTTTCTGCGTCCAAAGGTGGGGCAATTCTAGGTACAGGTTTTTGGTTCCCCTTTCTCCTCTACATCCTCTATCTTACAATCGCATTCAATTTCAAAAATTGAAATTGAAGGAATGATTTCCAAATGCGATCCCTTTGTCCATTCATGTACTCACCAACCAGTGTGCCCCCACAATGGTCCCCCCGAAGATACACCTCTTCCCCTGGACCATGGGAGGGCCCTGAGGGGAGGCAGAAGGGAACCTTGAGAAAGGAGTAATGGAGGGAGCTGAGTCCTAGGTGCACTGAGATGGAGCCCACTGTTACTGTGTGCCTGACCCTTCGTGGGCTGGTAAAGACTTAACTAATATCTAGAAAAAAGGGCAAAGGACATTCCAAGCAGGAAGAACAGCATAGGGACAGGCCCTGGCGTGGAATCACAAGCTAAGATCACTGTCCTGGAAGATGCAGGTAGGGGAGGCGCCTGAGATGAAGCTGAAACACCAAATAAAAACCAGACCCAGTGGGCATCCTGTGCCCAGTAAAGTCAGAGCTCCGATCCTGGAATGTTTGCCTGGTACAAAGATGGTGCTAGCAGCAGCGCAGGGGATTCACACAAAGCGAAGCTCTGTCTGTTGTCTTTCATACGTATTACCGGCGCAGGGCGTACACCCAGCAGATAGTCGGTACTTATTTGCAGAATGAATGATCCTAAGCCAAACTTGGGATGATTTCAAAATGAGCGATTTGGAACAAACACAGGCAATTTTCGAATTATGAATTGGACTGTATTCTAGAAGTTAATCTGCAAGTCAGTTGTTCGGAACAAACTTTTCCTGGTGGGTATTCACATGTGTCTGTTATGACTTCAGCCACCTTTTAGACTGTGTGGACCTGGGCTGTTTTTAGATTCGTTCAGGGAAAGGAGATTCCAGATGGAAATCCCTACTTTCTCTTCCTACTGTGGCATTTAGTTGGGCGACTGGACCTTATTACCAAGATACTTCACTTGCTCTAAGGCACGTTAAAAAAAACAAAAACAAAAACACACCCATAGACACGAACACAGAGAACTCACAAAACACACAACTTAGAGCAACCGGTATCCTCACTTTTTGCATGTGATCAGCACCGGGAGGCCTCTTGGTAACCCCTTCCCAGAGGCAGAAAGGGGCTTCCCATAGAAGGGGATGTCTGGGCTGAATCTGAAGGCTCAATGGGTGTCTTACTGATGGTCAGGAAGGAATGGCTTTGCAGGAATTAAGTCAGAGTTAAAACTGTGATGCTTTTGAGGAGCTAGAAATAGTTTGGGGGGCTGCAGCACAGGAAGGGAATGGGGTGGGGACAGAGGGCAGGAATCAGATTACAAACAGCCTTATCCCTGACGCCGAGGGCCTGAAATCTACCACTGAGAAGGGAGGACTGTCAGGGATGGGATGGAATCCCACATAAAGTGCCGCTTCAGGGACTGGCCGGAACGTTCAGTTAAGATTCTGTGGAAGGACACGGAAGCCAGAATTGCCGCTTTAAAAAAGTGCAGTTCCTACACCTGCGTTCAAAAGATTCACTGTGTCTTGAAACCCGATAACCACAGGGATAACTAAACAACTTCTCATATGACAAAAGCTACATGAGAAGTGGCACCATCAGGCCCTCTTACGTATCAAAAAGGTCTAGTTACATACATATTCCTGCTAATTTCCCTAACCAGCCCTATATATAAATAAGCTGGAAAAGGGAAAAGTCAGGGCACATTTTTGTACGTAAAAGAGTTCCCGGCACTCTGTTTTTTCCTTCCGTGAGCTTCTGAATCACGTCTGCTGTAAATAAACCTGTTACCTATTTAACAGAAGTGAATAGATACTTCAAAAAGCAGCGTGCATTTCAGAAATAGATAGTAATGAATATCTGTAAAGACAGATAAGCTAATTCTGTTTCAAAGCTTTTTCTACAAACTGTAGGACCATCTAAAAACTGAAGGTAGATTATGTAGACATAACATATGACTATTTCAAGGAAGCCCAGGAAATGAGTCTTGTCAGCACATGACTGAAGGCAATAAATACAACAGCAGCATTCCACTTTGTAACGGACTGAGACCAATTCTGATCTTGGAGATACTTAATGGGAGGCTACGGCCAAAGAATATGAGTCTAGCCATATATTCACCATCAGTATCGATATGTATCAATCTCTGATATGAACAATAAAAATTCAATAGGAGAATTGCGGTAAAACCGTAGATGTGATCAAAAGAAGCAGCGTAAGTCATTTTACTTCAAAACTTAAGGATTAAATGTAGCAGAATGCTTGGTCAGTAATGAAACAGAAGAAAGGCACAATAATTTTGACAGTGAAAATCATATCTGTTATATTCAATAGAGAATTAGCTGCCTCTTACAGAAGCTCTTAAAACTCCTCAACTAGACAAGTAGTTAAATCACTTAAATAATATTTAATTTAGCTGTTCTTCCTACTAATCTCATTTGCTGGAACTCTCTCCAGTCATTGGGTAGGCAATGAATTCTCCTCATTTGTAGGATTCAAAGGGTACAGAGTGAAGAAAATGAAAGTAAACTATTATTACAGATACCAGGGCCAATAAATGAAATTAGAATTCACTATAATATTGTTAGCCTATTTATTCCTTGTAATCTAGGGGAAAATCCTTTTGGAGAGTATGCGGCTAACACTGATAATATATATGGATGTCAGTTACAAACGCAGAATATTAACGGACAGATCTCTTTTGGGTTGATCAAATCTACCACCTCTGCTCTCTGTTACTGAAGCCACATTTGCTGTCTCAGCAAGATAAAGGAAAACAACATGTTTTAATGAACCCCACAGCTGTATTCCAAGCAGGTTGTGGTCTACATGGCACTAAGAGCGTAAAATAAACACCCTTAGAAAGAAAGCGAGTCTCTCTTCATACCTCATTAATGAAGTCCCCGATGTCCCCAGGGTGCGGGGCTGCAGACCGAACCGGATACTGGGGCTCGGCGTGGATAGGTCTCTCATCCAACCGGCGGATTCCTACAGGCTTGATGGCGTCCGGCTCCACCGTGTCAGGCTGCTGGAGCTGGCTCAGATCGTAGTCCTGCAACAGAGAAAATGCGAGCCCCATGGGAGACGGGCATTCAGGTGGAAAGGTGCAACCTTTGTTTCTAAACACGTACCCAGGATGTATAGAAATGAATGAAACTGAACATAATGGAAAAGTTGCTACTGTGAGTTTTTCATGTTATGATTAAATATTTCTTTCACGCGGTTCTTTCTTCTGCGGTTTTCGGTTCTCCAGTCTGTGCGCCATCTGCTTTCCTATGTTCCTCGTCGGTTTCCATTGGGAACAGCAGTGAGATGAGGTCCCACTAAAAAAATGACTAAAAACCCGACTAGAAAATACAGTCGTACCAAAGCAGCGAAAGTACTAACTTCATGTTGATGGGGTTCAGGACACACTAACCCCAAAATACGGCACTGGGGCATATTAAATATCTGAAGCTGAAGGAATCTTGAAAAAAAACGGCAGAAACAGGAAGGTCACTCTGACCCCCGCACCTCTCCCTTCTTCCTTCCTGAAACCCCAGGTGAGAGGTCCCCTCCTTGCTCCAGGAGAAGGTGCATCCTCTTTACCACCAGAGATGGAGAATGTGGGACCAAGAACTCTGCCCAAACAAATCTTGTTAACTAACCCCTATTATCCGAATTACTTCTTCACTGATTACTACTCCAGTCCAAACTCTCTTGTCCTGTCAATTCTTCACAAGTGTATTGTTTCCTTGTCTAAAAGGTATAAACATTTCCTGTCATTTCTTCAGGTCTTGTGAAGACTCCCAGGCACAGGTCAAAGTTCCATCAAATGTGTATGCTTTCCTCCTGTCAATCTGTCTTTGTTGGTTTAATTTTCAGACCCAACCAGGGACCCTAAGAGAGGTGACAAAGATTTTTTCCTCCTCTACAATGTCACATTGCTTTTATTTAAAAAAAAAATTTTTTTTTTTGATGTGAGTGTATTTTCCTTTACTTAAAGGATGGCATTACCTCATCAGGATGGTTTCAAAACCACTTCATTCCTCACGCCTTTCAACGGTCTAGAGTTGGCAAACGATTGTCTGTGGGCCTCGTCTGGTCTGTGGCCTATTTTTCTTAAAGAATGGCTTTTACATTTTTAAAGGATTATTTAAAAGAACAGTAACAACAAAGAAGAAGAATACGCTACAGAGACTGCACGTGGCCCACAAAGCCTTTCTATCCAGCCCTTTATGGAAAAAGTTTGCCAACCACTAGTCCAGAGGTGGGAGCCAGGGAGCGTGGTTTCTCTTCTGACACAGCCCTGTGGGAAGGTCTTAAAAAAACAGCCGTCTACGCTGAGAGGCAGAGTAGAACTCATGAAGAAGGATGCTCTGGGCATCGGCGGGACCCTCAGAACTATTTTTGGCTTTAGTATCAGCCAGCTGGACAAGGAATGTACAAAGAAACTAACCATCATGTGGAAATGCACCAAAATTTTAGGTTTGGGCAAATACTTTGTAGTTTTCAAACCTCTAAATTCTGGTGATATAAAATGTCACATCCCCAGCTTAACCAAAATTCTCTAATTCAATGTTATTTACAGAAAGTACAGATTTTCTGGTGTTCTTTTTAATTCAGGCTTCATCTCTGTCTAAAACCAGCTCCAAACTGTTGATGGCATCTCTATGGCGGCTCTGATTCATTCAACGCTTGAATATTCACCTTGTTGTGGGCAAAGCTCCAGATGCTTCACACAGGTTTGCTCATTTAATGTTCTGAGCAACACTGTGTGATATTAAGTTTTATTATCCTCATTTAATAATGGAGGAAACTGAGTCTCAAATAACCCAGGTCACTTGTCAATGGCTCCGGATCCACTGAGAGACAGACTCTGACTTCAAATGGATTAGACTCCGAAGTGTAGCTCTTTGCAGTCACCTGGGAGGGTGTGTCAGGTCGGAGCTACAGGGTTGGATTTAGGAGAAAACAGAGTAGGTGGACAAGGGAGGGACAAGAGTGTGAGGAATGGTTAATATAACCCAGGAGACAGACACAGGGGAGAAAGGTCACTGACATTCAAACCTATTACGTACCAGCCTCTCGGTAAGTCTCTTCTCACTGATACTTTCTAACAAATGCTTTATTGGCATCTTTTTAGAATGAAGAAACAGACTCAGAGAGGTTGAGTAACTTGCCCAAGGTCACACAGCTGGTATCTAATTGAGATGGGAATCAAAACCAGGCGTGTCTGACTTCAAAATGTCGACTGAAAACTGAACTCTGTTCACTGAGATACCCTCGTTCTGACAACCCTCCCCTAAACAACTCTTTATCAAGAGCTTCAACTAACCTAGCAGGTGAAGACACCCAGGAAAAGCTCCTACTCGGAAGGATGGACAAGGTGAGGCAGGTACACAGAGTAGGACCAGCCAGAGTGGACTGGAAACCTGGTGCATCGCCACGTATAAGACACTCAGAGAGGGAAAGAGCGCGTTAGGTTTGAGCCTTGAATGACACGTGGGCTTGGGAGAAAAGACCTTTCTGGGAGAATCAACAGCATGAGCAAAAGCACAGGATTCTGCGTCCTCTTGTCAGGATAGATTATTTTAAAGCACTCATACAAAACTTGAGTGAAAGCATCTTTTTAAAAAGTTTTTTAAAAAATGGGGGAATAGTTAGGTTTATTTACTTACATTTGTCTTTTTTTTTTTTTTTTTTTAACGGAGGTACTGGGGATTGAACCCAGGACCTCGTGCATGCTAAGCACTCACTCTACCATTGAGCTATACCCTCCCCAAGTGGAAGCATCGTGGCCTTGCACACATATTCTCCATTTTAAATTTTATAGCATTTAAGAGTGGTTTATAGACTATCTTAAAGCAAAGGCATACAATGATATGACAGATGCAAAAGCCTTTGAAATGTTAGTATTACACAAAATAAAAAGACAGATTCATTGAGAGAATTCTGAATGTCTCCACATGAAGAAGGATGTTTTTCCAGGCCATGTTTAGTTGCATAACTACCCGGCTTAATACAGCGGGGTACACCGGTAGTAAGCGTGTCTTCTGACGTGATGGAAGCTTTGTGGAAAGTGGAAAACTGATTTTAAGTATACTGACAATGACGGTTAATAAATATTTCTACACTAAGGCTGTAAAATGCTTTATTTGCAGTCTGAATTACATGAAATTAAGTAACTGAATCTTATGTTTAAGGACTGTCCTTTACCTGCTGACAGACCCCTTGACGGTCCTCAGTCTATGAGATAACTCTCTGTAAGAACACAGAGCGATTTATCTGGCTGGTGACACAAGAGGCATGTGGGGTTTGCTCGTGTTATTTCTTACGTGGAAAGAACTTGTCCACCCTGATTTCGTATACAGCTCCCATTATATCTGAAGGGTACCTGCAGAAATGCATTTTGTTTGGTTGACAGTGGTTATAAACATTTTTCAATTAAGTTGTCAACCTATAGACTTCGGGATCTTTCACTTGAAAGTAGGAAGTTCTGGTGTAAAACGAGGCTCGAGTTCTGAGACAGCAATTCGTTGGTGCTGAGAACATCCATCTCCTTTGGACAAGACAGCATCTCCACCTGGCCTGCTGCACTTAATGGTGTATACATATAACAGCATATGCATTTACAGGTTCTTTTCTTTCTTTCAATAGTCCTTTCCTACTGCCTTAAGAACCAGAGCAGGAAGAGACTTAAAATGTTTACAGTCTTGGTTCCTCCTTTCTACCATTGATAGGTCAGGCCCGTAGAAAGTGTTCCTTAAACAATGTGTTGAACAAAAGTCTCAGTGATGATATTCATGGCTGACGTGCAAGAGAGCAACCAATTCAAGAAATGTGCCTTGGATCGCATGACACGTCCAGGCAGCAATTCACCACGGGGAGGAAGGGAGAGACCCCGGGACCCATCACTGAGACTCCCTGCCATGGAGAGTCTCCCCATGACGATGCGAACGTGTCAGGTTCCTCAGACACACTGGTATCTAAAAAAGAGGCACAAACCCACTGATTTACAGGAAACTAGAAGCTGGGTTAAAACACGCCGCTTAACTTCTCTCTGGGACCATGTCCCCTGTCCGTTGAAAATACAGGATATAAAAATCTGACAGTGTGCAAAAGTGTCCTCAGGTCACAGGGGTAGGTTTTTCTGTCCACATCCATCTGTGCCATATGGCAGAGTCCTGACCTGAGGTCCAATTTGAAGCCTTTTGATAAAGGGTCACTCTCTGCAAACCTCCTAAATTATACATCTTTACAGTCCCATGATGCTTTACTTAAACACACAAATTACAACATGTAGGATAAGAATTATAAAGAGAATTACAGAGACCGAAAACATTCTCAAGATCACTGGGTTCATGGCCTTACTTCTGAAGATCATGAAGAAACAATCCCAGAAGAAATCTTTATTTGGTTCCTAAAACTCTCTAGAGAAAAAGTGGATGGAAAAATTCTCTTACGATTGTCAACCTTTACAACATTAGCTTCCCAGCGAAATTCAATTTTCAAATGAAGGCCACAGGAAATCTTCTTTTAACTAATGTTTGGAATGTGTGTTATTTAGTAATGATCATGAGAAGTAGGCATAAAATCAGGGTTTTTAGAATATTAACACTGCAAGTAACTGAAAATGCTTTTTTTTTTCCTGTCTATGATTTAAAATGTTTTAAAGGCGATACAATTCTGGGAGAGTTAGTAAGAAGTTAATCAACAGCTAAAACTCTGGCTCTGCCTTTTCTCATTAAATTCCACTGACTTGCAATGATTTACAACTGGTTCAGAAAAGGATACCACGGATCGACCTTAAGGCACTTGGTTATGTTTAAATAGAATAAAATGCTGCATCAGTATAATGTGAAATTCTGGAATCCCAGGCAAAAATGTCAGGAAGCCCCATGGCTGGTAGAATCTTTAGAGTCGTGCACTTATGTCTGTCTTAGAGAACGATGGAAACATTCATTTACCTTTTCACAAGTAGCTCAACCTGATGCCGGTTTCATCTCTGAGAATGTGAAAGAAGGAACCAGCCATCATCTGTCAGGAATGACATAAAGAGGTTCCCCATGTGAGAGCTCATACTCTTCAAGCAAAAGTCCTTCCAAGTGGGTGTTGTTCCATCCCATTGATTACTGCCACTCGGAGAGGTTAATGATTTGCCCGAGGTCATGGACTCAGTTAAATGGTGTGGAAGGAGAAAACAGAGACCACCAGGGCAAGCTAAATAACAAAAACGCTGTATCTTGTGGCCTGGACCAGTGAAGAAATGGACAGAACAGTTTGCTGGCGGGGGGAGACATGAAGGGCTTCAGGTGCTAGAAGCGGAGTTCAAGATGGTTACGCTAATGAGACACTGGGATCCAGGACTCTGCTTTGTGCACAGCTGGTTAAAGCCTCACCGACTTTGAGTCAGAAAGGAGTCTTCACGTGGGTCCAGCAGCAGTCTGGACCATGAGGGAGAGGGAGGGCACTCAGAGTCCCTGGTTTGTCCGCCCCCACGGGTAAGGACCAGTGATGGAACACCAGGGCCAGTTTTGCTATCTCCTAGGCAAGGGCTAGTTCAAGTAGAAAGTGTTTCTTTTATAGTAGAGCCAGGGCAAGTAACTTTAAAATTCCCATCTGGATGAGATAAACATTTTTAATGTTTCAAGACTGGATGACGGAGAGAAAGAAAAATACTAACGTGAAAGGAAATGGACAAAATTCGGAAGCAAAAAAAAAAAAATGTTATCTAAAAACGAGCTGACTGTGGCTCAGGCAGGGGACTCCAGAAAGACAAGAAAAAGAATGGAAGTTGGAAGAGGAGAACGTTATCTCTCTCCTTATATAGCTCCTGGCATTAAAATAACTGAACAAGGGAGTGATAAGGTATCAATCCATTACCATACAACTGCTGACAAGGAGGCTGAATACCGAATACCCTGCAAGCTTTATGCAGATTACATCACAACCCGATTTTCCGATTTTCTTTTCCAGCAAAATATAGCTATGGCAGGAACGATCTCCACAGGCAAACTGACGTGGAAACCTAAATTGATTCTATGCATTATTAAAGCCCCCCCTCCCCAGCAGCAGATTTGTTAGCAGCTTTTCTAGCTTGAATCATAAACCTGATAGAGATAAAACCACTTGGGGACTTAAGATACAGATGAAGGTCCCCCATCCTGCGTTCACCTACACCTTTATCTCATGGGAATCCCCACGACGGCGGGGAGCTGAGTCCCCATTACACACGTTCATCGCTTCTGTTTCCGTGGCTTACTGTTCATGCTGCCCTGTCACAGTGTCTTTTAAAATTCTTTGTAAAATTCTGTTTTCAGAATTCTGGGTGAGCCAAAGATGCTTTTGTGTGTGTGTGTGTGTGTGTGTGTGTGTACAAAATCGTGGTTCTGCCTCAAACACTGGCACTGTTGAAATTTTTACCCCAACCTACTTCCCATTGTAAAATTATGGCACATTCTTTTGGAAACATATGCAGTAAAGACAATTCAATCTGATGTGGATTCAACAAATACTTTCTGAAGAGTCTCCTCGGTCATAGACTTGGTTACTGACCTCACAGGGCTTTTAGTCTAGTGCCTTTTAAAAGGACACCCTTAAAGATCATGAAAACATAATAAAGTATTACAAAAAAATATGGAAGGTGAAGGTGTAGGCAGCTGTCAAAAGAGGTGCTTCTGAAAGAAATAAGGATGTGGATACAAAGAGAATTTCTAGCAGAGTTCAGGGCTGCAGAAAGATGACATTTCTTCCGAAATTTGGGATGTCTTTTATCCTACTGTTTGTAATTTCCCATTCTTTCCATGTAATTCAGTTACAGCCTTATAAAAATGGACCTATTTTCTTAACTCTTACAAGCACTGTCTGTCTTGGGAGACAAAAAGTATAGTCTTCCAAATGCATCTTTAGTAACATGCTCACCTCCAGCTCCAACTTCTCCTTAATAAAATAAAAATGTCACCACTCTGACAAGGTCAGAGTCATTCTTTCTAAGCACGGCCTATTATTCTATCTGGGAGGAAATCTAAAAATAGGTTAATAAAGTCATGACAACATTGGGTTGGGAACATGGCAACAGAGTGTCAAAATCCTTCACTCCCGTATGCCACATGGTTTTGGAAATTTCCGAAAGGGACATATTCTTTGCTTTAAGATAAATTTACACATGAAGTCAATATGGAAGACAGAGTACAGTATTGTGATTTAAAAACTCAATTCTGAAATCAGAGCACCTTGATTCAAATCCTGGCTCTACTGGAATACAACTGGGTGACCTTGGGCGGGTTACATAAATTTTCTGGGCTAACCTTCAAGTGCTCAGCCTTTGGACAGAAAAGTGAATGAAGACTTCATTGGTGGAAAAAGTCTACAGCAGGGATCAACTTTCAATTTCAGGACCAGATAGTAAATATTTTAGGCTTTTGGGGCTATCCAGTCTCTGTTGAAATACGTCAACTCTGCTCTGCTTTGTAAAAGGAGACACAGACGAGACATAAACTACGGGCACGCTGTGTGGCTGTGTTCCAATGCAACTGTTTTTATAAATACAGGCAGTAGGTCGATCTGGCCAACTTGTAGAACTTTGGCCAATACCACTTAGTATCTTAGCTTTCTTTCTTTTTTTTTTTTTCTCTCTTTTTTGTTTTTCTGCATACTGGTAACATCTACTCGGCATACAAATCTTTATCCCTTTATTACGAAGATATTGGCAACTTTCCACTCCTCTAAAACGAAATGTAACAAACTTATAATTCGTCAGGAAGAATGAAATTTAAGATGAATTACATAAAATATTGTGCTGGCTTATGTGAAGTGATAGGGGTAGCAAATAAAAAGCCCCGTGCAAATCAACTGCACGTTCATAATATTTACTGCCCCGCAGGGAACGGGCACTGACCAGCTCAGAATATATGTTGTCTGTAGGCAGTGCGAGTCACCTGGCCATGAGGGCTTTCGAGAACAGCATGAAAAAAGGAACAGCAACGTGGTAACCCAATTCCCAGTGAAACTTTCCTCTTGTGAAATCAGTGTCACTCTTTTAATAACTAATACACACTGTAGTGTTTGCAGGTGGGTATAAATGGACGAATAACTTGGGAACATACTTAAGAGAGTGTGCTTCAGACAACAATGAAAACGTTGAAAGTGATCTCTATAAGTACGTCCAGAGTCAGCCATCTGTTAGTTTCCTTATAAAGCAGAATGATTTTGTAAAGCAATTATTTCAAAGAATCAAATAACTGGTTTCACCCTCTGCTTGAGTCAGAGGGGGCGTGCTTGGTTGCCCACACTGGGGCTGGTTCCTGAGACTGGCAGGAAAGCTACAGAGAACGTCCTGGTTCAAGCAGAGATCCCTGGGCTCAGGGAAGTGGCTGGTTTGGTCTCCATGGACTTTCTCGTACCTGTGCTCCGTTCTTCTGTCTTGGCATCCAGCCTAGATTTTAGATTTTAGTTTCTGCTTCCCAGATTATATTCTCAGATTAAAAAAAACAAAACAACAAAAAAACTTGGCTCCTCACATTGCCTCTTCAGTGTCTAAGTTTGTCAATGTCAAAATGTGTTCAATTCTGCAAGCCATGCTTAATGAACTCATTCGATCTTGTCCTTTGCTTTAAAACCAGATTACCGACGGTCATCTAATAAGCTGTGGCTAAGTGCCCAGTCTCGCTGGTCCTGCCCAGTAACACCTGCGTGCTATTGACCAGCACGAGTAAAGAAAACATCGTTCCTGTGACAGCCAGCGCAGTGCCTAAGAACTGAGGCTCTCCAGTCACAGGGACTTGGGTTTGAAAACCAGACTAACAGCAGCACATATACTGCATAGAGTTGTTGGGAAGATTATAAAAGACACATGAACGAAGAGCAGAGCCCAGTGTCTAACACAGAACAACTATGTAGTGAAATTCCAGCATTTATGAATGTGATCATCATTTCCTGAAGACCTCAGAGATCTCAAAAAATGCAAGTGAAGTCAGCAGGGTGTAATGGTTCAATTAACCCTGCAGTTAGACTTGCAAACTAGGAGATTCAGGAAGAGGCCCCAACGCACCAACATTCTGTGAGTGCCTGCCAGGTGCCAACTGTCCTAGATACTGGAATTAAAAAAAAAAAAATCAACGCAGCAAGTCCATGGTCTCACAGGGCTTGAGGTCGGGACTAGGGCTGCACACAAGATCCCAAAATAGAGGTGGACGTGGGATGCTGTGGGAGCCCAGAGCAGAGACATGTGATTCACCCTGGGACCCCAAGAGAAGGTGCCTTGAGATGGAATCTTGGTGGCTGAACAGACGTAGGCAGGGAAAGACCATGGAGCAAAAGTGGAAAATAGCGTGACAGCGGTTAGATTCACAGGAGGTTCAGTTCTACTGCAGTTGAAAATGCAAGCCGGAGGGGCAATGAGAGGAGAAATGATGCCATCAGCCCCCATTCCTCAGAGTCAAACCCCGAGGCACAGAACCGTGGGTTCGCTCTCCAGGGAAGGGAAAGCCGCCCTCCCCGGTATCTGGTGAGTCTGACACACAGTGAGCTGCTCTAGCTCCTGCATCTCCTCTGTGTCCAGGGACCCACTTCTTTCTGACCTATCTGATGGGTCAGAATGATGCACTTGGTCTAGCGACCCACTGTGGGAGGGGACTGTGAGAAATGCTCTTCTCAACAAACCTCAGAAAAGATTCTCTAAACACAGGTACCCAGCCTGGGTGGGCAGAGCTCTCCAGCTGGTCACCCAGCCCATTTATTCTCCTCTCAAGGCAGGAGTGGAAGTGATGTGTGTCACTTCCAGGCCTGGCCCATAAAATCTCCCACAAATCATCTTCCTGTGCTCTGTCATGTATGGCTAGGGTGACCTTGGAAGCCACATGTGGAAGACGGGGGAGCCACTGACCCTCTGAGTCCCTGAGTGACTGTGTGGAGTGGAGGGGACCTTCTCTCCCCTTTCAAACTCCCAGGACCCAAAGCCCAAGCACTGCCACATAAGCAAGAAATATACTTCAATGAGGCTTAGGTCACTCCAGTGAAATCTTAATTTGTTCCAGCAGCTAGCCTATTTTAACAGCCACATCTGCCTAAAAATATCAGTGGCTAATCCACATTCTTTTTAAAAAAAAATCACTATTACAGAAAACCATCCCAAGGTTTCAGAGCAATGTAGTACCTCCTCCTCACAGAAATCTGTTTTTGTTCATCCAAACTGCAAAAATTATTGTATAATTGAATCAGAGTCTGCAAAAATAGGTATCTACAAAGGATAGGCTGATAACAGAAATCCAATTGCGAATAAAAGGAAACCAACAGTGATTGGAACATGCTTGCTGCTTAAAGAAGTCTCTGTTTAGCTTCCAACAATTGTTGCCATGTCAGAATGCAGGCTAACTTTCCATTTTTTCAAAAGGATGGGGAGAACTAGAATTTTTGTGAATTTATTCACAGTTTTTAAACTCTGCAAGCTGAATAAAACACAGCCATGGACTTTTGATGAACAGGCCTCCCTGCGTATGAATTGTGACCATCAAGTGACCCAGAATCCAGCTTTCACACGTGTCTCCAGACTGTCAGGGCTGGTAGCAGGTACTTTACCTGAGAGCTCAGAACCATCTCTGATGCAAAAGAAACTAGCCCAGAGCACATCTCTAAGATTCAAGAAATCAAAGTTGGAAATTCAGAGAGTCCTCATGGTGCTGAACTGTGAGAAGCGGGGGGCCCAGGAGGTGCCGGGTCCTGTCACAAGTGACTGAGAGAAAAATACGTAGCCAATCGTGATGCTGCCTTCATCTCAGCAGCAGCAGCAGCAGCGAGTGTGGGAATTCAGACGCGGTACCCAGTGGATGACAAGGGCCAAGAATCCAAGAATGATCAAGAGATGGTGTGGTATCTTGAAGGAGCCACTCACACTTTCCGTCAGGACCAGCTCAGACCAGCCTCGGCGTGCATCTCAAACGAGTCGACTCTGCCTGCGGGGATGACAATCCTGCCCCTTAAGGCTGCCACAGCCCCCCTGAGCCACCGGCCCTGGTCACAAGGACTCCAGCGTCCACTGACCGTCATTTGAGAAACCTCCCGATGTGACAGGAGCTCCTTCTTTCACAGGCCCAGAGTCCCCCAGACAGCCCAGCGCCTTGAGAATGAAAAGTTTTCCAAGTTAAACTTTAAGAGCAGAGAAAACTGCTGTATGTCCCGCAGTCTACTTCAAAGAGGGGGACTGCCTTCTTCCGATAAATTCAAGTGACATTCTGAAAGGCACTGTTTGAATCGCCAGGCTGAGCCCAAGCTTTTGTCAAGGATGGTACATCTCATGGTAAAGATACCATCTTCTCTGGGCTCAGGCCCACTGGGATCTAATCCCCGGGTCACCACTTTCTAACACTGGACTAGGGGAGGCTCAGATGACAGTATGGCTACAAAGCACTTGGCACAGTGCCTACCGCACAGGGCGTCCCTCCCCCCAGACAGCAGCCTTCGCTATTATTATGGGGAACGGAGCTGGGTAACATCAAGAGGTTGACGCGGTGGCTGTTTACAGTGAGCACCAGCGAGCGCCATAAACACAATACACACTCCATAAATGTTGGTTTAATATAAGAGGAGCAATTGTAATTAAGTCTGAGCTTTAAAGAGCAGGAAGCTAACAGTTTCTGTTTCCTGTCCTGGGGCTAGAAGGGGATGGTTCCAGGGGACGTGAGCTCTCAGTTGTGTATATTGTACTTTCACCCTGATTTTATTAGTGATGCTGATACACAAGGAACTAGATACGAAGATCATTAAAAGGGATACAGTGTCTGCAACCAGCCCCACTGGCCAAAAGGGCACTGAAGGACGTTTGCTAACGAGGGTAATTAAACATGACTTGATAACCACCCACAGCCCCGCAGTGAAACAGATAAAGAAGGGCCCTCACCCTCTGAAAAGAGACCAGGCATTATACTGAGGCTGTCCAACTGCCAACGGCCCCGGGACAGGATAATGGTCCTGTTCGGAGCACGTCTAGAGCCAGTTTCAAATGTGGGCCCGACCTTGTCTCCTGACAATCAAAATCAGAGCAGGACGCCCACATGCACTGAGGAAAAGGCTACCCTACACAAGACAAGAAAAAAGATACAGAGGTGGGGATTTTATTTTTTTATTTTTTTGGTTTGTTTTATTTTTCTTTTCTGAGGCCCTAGATTTTTAGCTATTTTGTTAAAGAAATTAGCAACGTACCGTTTTGGCATAGAACTTCAGCAGAGATGCTTATCAACAGCCGGGAAGGTAAGGGCCATTCCTTGTAAAGGACTCTTTCGCTTTGTTTTCTTTCTAATCAGTTGGTTCCTCAAGGATGCTTTCTCTTGGCAGGAAGACTAGGAATCCTGCCTAGCCGGCTTTAGGTGAGGCATCGTAGCCTCCTGGGCACAGGAGCCTTTGCATGTAACCACAAGCATTCACCAACTACCGAACCTGACCTCTGAGATCTACCCACGTTTTAAAGCTGATGATTCTGCAAGACTGCATGGCTGAGACGGCCAGCAGCCATGGCCTGATGCTGACCAGCTGTGTCTGCCTCCTACGGTACAGTCTCCAACTACATCTAGAGGTAACACCCATGCTCCATACAATACCAGAAGGGTCTAATAAAAATCGACTAAAACTTGTCTACAATGTGACATGGCACCAATTCCATTTCAGAGGCTCACTCTTGTAAAGAGATAATGTCTTCTTAAAAAAATAAAAAAGTAATAAAAAAGTATGAGCCAGAGTCTGTTGCCAAAAAGGCTTAATGCACGCTGCAAGGAAAGAGAATTTCTAACAGGGAGCCACGTGTGCATTATGGTCAATAGTATACGGTGTATTTCATAAAACTGAATGTCTCAGGAATTGACTGTAATTTTAAGATTTAAAGGCACTGGTATCTTATTTAGAAAATGGAGAAGCATTTGGAATAAATTCACTTAGAAAGTAAGAGTACCGAGTAAAGGGTTTCTTTCTGTAAAGGAAAAAAAAAGTAAGTAATAAAGTCAACTTAAAAAAAAATCTTGATGAATTCAGTTGGAGAAATCATCCTAACAGAAATGAAGCTATTATTAGAAAACTATAGTAATGGAAACAGCAAGGCACTGGCCCAAGAAGAGACCAGTAAGACAAACAGTACAGCGCAGAGCGTCCCGAACCCACCCGTGGACCTGCATGCGTATAACCACTTTACGACCAATAAACCACTGCAAGGCAGTTATCTTTTTAAGGGTTATCTTTTTTTAGCAAACAGTGCTGGACAGCCACATAGGTCGAAAACAAAGGAGATCCCTGGACCTTATCTTATACTGTGTGAACAGTTCATTACAGACGGATTACATACAGATCACAGACTTCACGTGATAGATGAAACCATAACGCTTCAAGAAGAGGAGTTTTTTTTTTTTTTAGGAAGGGGGATTCATTAACTCAGGGTACTTTTCTTAAATAGGTATAAATGCACTATCCATATTGGAAAAAACGGATAAATTGGACTTCATTAAAATGAAAAAACTTCTGTTCGTCATAAGGTACCTTTAAGAGACTAAAGAAGCAGCTACAGAACAGAAGAGATTGATAATACATGTATCTGACCAAGAACTGATACCCGTAATACATAAGGACCTCCTACAAATCAGTAAGAAAAAACAGACCAATAGAAAAGTAAGCCAATAAGCGGAACAGAAACTTCACAAGGAAGATATCAAAGTGGCAAGTGAGTCGGTAGGAACATCCCGATTAAGTCACAATGAGGCACTCGCCATCAGAGGGGCTGAACTTCTTAAAGACTGAAAACCGCCAAGTGCCAGTGAGGATGCGGGGCAACTGGAACGCTCACGCGTGTCTGCGGTTAGGGCAGGTGTGAATGGATACAGTCACTCTGCAAAGCAGGCAGGACTGTACAAAGCTCGTACATACGCACATTCGAGGACCCAGAGATTCGATCCCTGTGCACTGTACCAACAGAAATGCCCCAGAACCCACGCACAAGAACTTTCATAGCAGTTTTGCTCATAAGGACTTGAGCGGATCAGCTCTAATGTCCTAGTGTAGTAAAATGGATAAATAAAATGTGGTTAGCTCTTACATATGAACAGTATTCGGCAAGGACAAAAAAATGAACTACTTCTAGATACAGCATGGATGAATCTTACAGATAGAATGCTGAGTAAAAGAAACCAGAAAAGTACCTACTGCATAACATCCATTTTTACGATAAAATCCCAAACCAGGTAATGCCAGTCTATGGCGATAGAAATAGAAAACACAGGGTACTTCTGACAGAGGGCATCCTGCCTGGCAGCGGGTACGAGGGAAGCTTCAGAGGGGATGGAAACGTGCTCTGTGGACATGAGTGGTGGTTATACTCTTAAGCCTGGAGGAAGCCTTCTGCTTCTGGTTGGGAACAGAGAAAATCGTGAGATTCTCATTTGCACACTATGACAAGAACAAGGCAGACAGGTCACTAACTCACAGATTTCTGAGGCCATCAGATAGCTGAGGACACAAGGAGACCTAACTGGATGAAAATAAAGAATGTGACAAGCCATTTCTAGGAGAAAAAAGACCCACAGCGGCTCTTATCCCAGGAGGAGTGAGAAGGAGAAAGTCATTAAATGGTAAAAGGACAAATCACCCTGACTTTGAAGGTAAAATGTTAGTGGCCATGAGTGACAGTGACCTAAGTTAAGGCAGTGGCCTTGAAGATGTTGCAAGTGAACGGATTTCATGGACCACTTTAGAGAGGGAGGAGACAGAACCCCAGGTGCAGGTACAGCATTCCCACACTTCATATTTTATTCCTCCGTTATGAGGTAAAAATTAGAATGAATAAAAAGCCTATTATGTAATTTTGTCACAATTTTCAATAATGAGAACTGCAAATGGAAATCATTACAGGATCAGAGATGGGCGGAAGCTCTTGCTCTAGACTAAAATGCCATCAAGGAAGCAAAAGTCTACAATATGATGTCACTGGAAGACCAGTACTAAAGAAATAAATGAGCCACTGAGGTCAATACAGAGAAAGTTCCAGAAAAATCTTTGGACTCTCAAGAAAGTGGGTGGGGAGGGGAGGGCACCACTCAGTGGTAGAGCGTGTGCTTAGCATGCACAAGGTCCTGGGTTCAATCCCCAGCACCTTCATTAAAAAAAATTACACCCCCACTCCCCCCACCAAAAAAACTACCAAAAAAGTGGGTAGGAAGCAACAGGTTCATGCCCAAGAGTTAATCTGGGAGCAAAGAAAACTTTCAGGTCAGGGAAAGAAGAGGCTGAAGATTTATGATGATAATTTTAATAAATCTTGCACTAGGTAAGTTTCACCATTTGGTCTCAAGCATCCATCGAAGTGGAGAAACTCAATAAAGAAAGTAAGTCTTTCCTAAAATAACTACAACAATAAAAATCCATGAAAGAATTTCTTAAAGGAATTGGTGGGGAGGAGAAAGGCAGATCAGGTGACATCGGGCGCCCTGGTCCAGACCCTTGGATGCTGAGAAGTACCTTGGTTCTTGATTCTATCCAGCATCCCGTTATGCATGGTGTCCTGTCCTTCTAGTCATTACTATGTTTACCAAAGCTTCATTGAGTTGGGTTTAGGTTTATGCTTAGAAAATTAGGCACAATGACATGAAAACTAAAATGCTGAAAGAAGAAGATTTATGAGATAATGTGACGAGTATAACGTTTGCTGATGTTGAACACAGCTCAGGAAAGTGAAAGGATAGATTAACGAGGGATTAAGCCAAACATGAATTTTAATATCCAGAGACATTTATAAGCAAGAAACCCTGGGGTATATTTATAGAGCCACTTTAATTAGTCAGTATTCAAAACAGCTTTACACACGAGTCAAGTTTTCAGCAGATTTTAAATCTGCATCTCTTCTAAATGAGGGAGTTGAGGTACTGTAAACCTAGCACGGAGTCGGAGATGCGGGCTTGAGTTCTGACTCTGCCAGTTACAAACTCTGAGAGCAAATCACGAAATCTGCTCACATGGAAGACGGGAAACTCTAAGGGCCCTCACAAAGACAGAACTCAACAATGGATGTGAGCGTGCTTTGTAAAGCAGAATGCGATACGTTATTTCCTCCAAGGAGTAAAAAAGAGAAAGAGAACATACATTCAAGAATTTTGCTCTTTTTCAAGTTAGTCTGTGGGAATGACAGGGCTATCAAATGAATCTAAGAAACATGTGTCACAGTGATTTCTTGTGGATTATACAGATATCTTCTAGATAGTTAACTGCACCAGAGTAGCTAGTTTAGGCTGTAAGAACAGACAGACCTGGATTCAAATCCTGCCTCTGCCACTCCCTAGCTGTCTGAGTTTATCGACTCCTACCATCTGTAGGCTGTTTCCTAACACAAACGTGGAGATAGTCGCAGCCCAGTCTCACAGGTTTCAAAGATTTAAGGGAGTACGGCATTTAATGTACTTAGCAGAACGCCCCGTACAGAGTACGGACTTCATAAACGTGAGCTATTCTGATATCTAAGACACTGCTTCCGAGCAGATAAAGTTCTTCTTTTTCCACCTATTGGTCATTCCGGTCCTCGAACGGGGATGCAGCTCCCTATGCACAAAGTGATATGGAAGCTCGTGTTATTTATTTTATAGCCAGTTGGGAACTGCAACATTGACTGAGCAACTGTATGAGCTCGTCACCATGAAAAGACACTTACGGATACAGAGATGACCTAGACATTGTCTCTAAGGTCAAGTATTTCTCAAGAACGTAATATTCTCGAGGACAAACCTTTGTTGGCTCTGCCCACCTCTGTGTCCCCAGTGACTACTACAGTGCCTGGGAATAATGAATTTTCTTGGTAAATGTTTCTGAAATAAACAGTCTAGTGCTTTTTCTGCCATACATGCACATATCCAAATTCCAACACAGAAACTACTTTTACTTGTATTTTGAATAGCCAATGAAGAAAAAACTGTAAAAGAAAAACATTTTTATTAGTACACATCTAATTGGCATTAGGTGTCAACCCTAGGCTCCTTGAAATAATTCCATGATTTTCTTACAGGACAAATACAGTGACATTTGGTACTCTTGAAAAAAAAAATTCAAGAAATATGCAGCACAGGTTGGAAAAAATTCACCAAGCGTTAGATAGTGTGATAAAGGAAAAGAAACTTGATACCGCCGCCCTCTGACTCCATGTATTAATATTTTCTCACCATGCTAATTGTATGATCATAAAATTCCACTTAAAGATCTAAAATATCGCTTACCTGGTCTTCTTCTCCTCCACCTTCTTCGTCATATTTTAAAATATTATCTCTTACATCATCCTCTGGATCAATTAAAAGCTGCTTGGCCTGACGTTCTTTATCCCGACGCTTCATCCATACCACAAACATCAGAACGAGGACTAGGCAGGAAAAGAGGCAAAACAGACAAGGTCGTAATTTTAAAAGCCTGACCCAGCTCATCACGGTCTTCAACACTCATAATCTGCACCCACGGGGGTGAGAAACTTGTAACGCCTCTTCCACTCCCTTAGCTGTTTCTGGCCTCGGACAAAGAGAAACAAGACGAAGCACTGACTTAGGCTTAGAGTGGGAAGACCTGGGTTCTGGAACCTGGTGCCCTGGGAACTCACTGAGTGAACGTCCGTCCTCAGTTTTACCATCTGCAAGAGGGGACGATAACTATTTCTGTCTTTCACTTTGTCTTGCTGCAGGGTAGGCTACCCTTAATAGACTGGTTTGTTAAGTCTAAGATGACAAATAACAGTAAGTGAAATCATTACTCATCATTTCATAGCTGTGTCCTTCCCGTTGGTCAGGCATCATCTGACTCCCCAAATCGGAGAGAAGGACACTTCTCAAGGAGGGTCAAGTGCCCGCCAAGATGACTTTGGAAGTAACCAGACCTGGATCAGCAGCTGGATCTTGAGGGTGTTTGAATCCCAAAGGCTCGTGTTTTTCTACCGCGCTTCTGAGGGTCGCCTTTTCTATTCAACTGCACGTTTCAGGTAAGAAGGCTTGGGGATTAGTCTGAGCACTGAAATAACATTAGGTTTTCATGCTTTACATTTTTGTGCCAGGATTAGACTCATAAATTTTCCAGAGGATTGATGTGAAAATCAGCACCAATTCGTTTTCCTTCAAAACGCCTAGAGTCGGTTCTTCACGTCACAATCCATCAGATCTAAGTCTTTCTCGATAAGGCTGGCATATATGCCTCATTCTGGCTGAAATTGAAACATATCCCTAAGTGCACATCTAGGAATGCATTCTCTCTAAAATCTGGGGCTATCAGTTTACATCCGGAAGCAAAAGATTTAATGACTCTTATTTGAGCACATTTTTATTATTGGCCATAAAAATAAATATCCTCCTTTTAAAGCCAGATACCTGAGCTCATTTGCCATTGTTCCACGGCTAAATCTAGCAAGCGGATTGTTAGTCTAGCATGCAGGTTTCAAATTATAGTCAAAGTAGTCTCCACACAGGAAGTAAAAAATGCTCAGGCTTCTATAGTAATTGCTTAGAAAAAAGGGACAGGATTCTAAATTACCAGAACACTTGTAAATGGAGGAAACATAAAAGAAACGGCCAACATTTTCAAGAAAGTGACTGGTGCATAGCGCGATAGCACCAGAGACTAAGTCCCGCTGCTACTTAACGATAAAACACGGAGTCCAAGCAATTTATTCTTTTAACCCGCATGCTTAGAAGTGGTTCCTGAAGTACTTACCAGTGTTTAATTTTCTTGCATTCCATTGAACCAAAAATTGCAAAGTATCTTAGAAAGGCACAATTCCTTAAACTAGACTTGCTCTAAACACAACTTATTGAGCTGTGTAATTATTTCTATGATCCAAGGTGCTGTATGAAGTACTGTCTCTCACTATTTTATGCAGTCCGTCAGAAACAAATACCTTGATCCCTGCATGACTGGAGCAGGCTGCTGACTGCGCTGTGTATGAAGGAAAGCAATATACTTATTTTCCTAAATCATTAACTACGTGCCATAAATTCAGAGTCAAATCGTAAGTGCTCAGACTGAGGACTGTCTAACATTTTTCTATGAAAACAGTTGGCTATGGCTCCCCAGAAGATTAGCATCTGAAAACAGCAACAGGGCAGGGAAGAGGTAGGCTGGCTGGGTTTGCTGTAGACATGGACATACTGGAAAGGATGCTCAACGCTTTTCTCATTCTCAAGCAGACGTGGCTGCAAGAAGGTGCTCAGAGGTGGAAGAGAGTGGTCAGGTGACGTTGAAAGGCAAAAGCAAAAAGTTACTTCGCCAAAACATCCTAGAAGCAAAGAGAACCAGACAGAAGAGACAGCGAATGTACTTACTGAGCAGGATGATGATACAAAGCAGGATGGCAATGATGGCGCCTGTGCCGAGCCCCGCCCCTACAATTCGATCCACATCTGTGCAGTCCCCGTTGGAGTCACACTGGCAGACCTTCACGCGGAGGATGGAGATATTTGATTTGGGAGGGTTACCCGAATCTGTGATTATGATTGGAACTTCATATATCCCGGCTTCGAGAAATTTGATCTTTAAATTAAGCTGAGCAAAATCACCTATGCAAAAAAGGAAAAAAATACAGTCTGATCGCTTATACCTAATACAAATAAAAAACACTGCATTTTCTAGAATGTATTACTAGCTAATAGTACATATAAAATCCACTTCAACTATCCTGCATAGTTTTTTTTGTTTTTTTTTTTTTTTTTTTTTTGCTTTAAGGGCTTTTAACACCTTACTTAAACTTTAAGTAGCTTTTTAAATGTATTTAATGAGAAGATAATAAAGCGCTTAAAATTAGCTTTTCATACCAGGCTTCAAAACCTCTCCACTGCACATATATTCAAATAATTAACCTGTTCTTACCGTTAAGCCGAGTGATGGTCCAATTTCTCTTAATAGTCACAGGAGACAAAGGAAGATCAAAGGCAAATGGTCCAGCATTTGGATCAATGTCATAATCCAGGGCGGTGATGTTAATTGCATTGGGGTCCGGAGTTTCGCAAGTCTCCGCCTCTTGAGGTAAGACTTGAGGGGCATTGTCATTAATATCAAGTAAATAGATCTGCAGTGTTCCAGTTCCACTCATGGGAGGAATTCCTTAAAAGGGAAACACATTACAAACCGATGCTACACAATTCTCTCCCTTTGAGTCTCAATTACGGTGAAACTCTCCAAGCTCTAGCTTTCTAACCTTGGAAAAATCTAGCTGGCACAGCACCTAAGCGGTCTGTTTTTCTCTTCTTTTCTAGACGACCCCCGTGGTGCCCCGGCTGGGTCCGCGGGTGCTGAGGGCGGTGACAGTGCGCATGCGCACGCCCCTGGGTCGGGGCCAAGCACAACTCGGCGCCTTCCTGACACTCGCTCTTCTTCCTCTGCGCGCCACGCTGCGGGGGATGTCGGAGACGCACAACACCGTGCCCACGATCTCCCGGACCCTACTCTTTGATGGTGAACCAAGACATGGGCATGAAAGAACCTGACTGCTTTTCAAGCTCAGACACAGCTCTGAAATACTGCAACAGTCTGCGGGAGAAGTGCTACAGACCCCAGACCTCATCCTGGGAAGGAGCGCCATGGAGAAGAGACGTATTCATTCATCAACCAGCTACTCCTTGAGAAAGGGCTAGGCTGCTCTGTATACGTTATTTCAGTTGTCATCCTATGAAGTAGATTTAACAGACAGTAACCTATGTCTCTGTGAAGTGGGCGTGGTCTCACCCTCTTAGAAGCGGTGGGGTTGCTAGGAAAGACTGGTCTGTCTGACCCCAAACCCATTCTCATTCCACCACCAAATGCTGTCTCTACCACTTCTTGTGCTAATTTTGCCTGATGCTATGTTATATTGTATTATATAATATAATATAATATAATATAATATAATATATAATATAGCCTCTGCTATATTATAAAAATTTATAAGGATATAAATATAATGGAAATATGATTATAAAAATATATATAATTGTATTAATTTAAATATATAACATGATATAATTAGATTTAGTTAAATAACACACATATTATATAAATATAATAGAACAGAAATGTAAGACTTTTCTAAATAAGGCTGCATACTGAGACCCAGTGGTTTAAGTGACTTGCCCAAGGTCATGCAACTAGGGAGGTGCACACATCCACGCCTGAGGAGGGACAACAAGAAAGCTCCACAGACCTCTCTGAGGAAGATGGATGGCTCTGAGAGAGGGGAGGTTAAGGTGGAGGGGTGGGGCGGCTGTTCACAATATTCTAATACCACTGGGACCCCCTGTGATTCTCTATAGTCTGAATTACTTTCACATTTATTATCACATTGAATATTATCTGACTCTCATAACAACTGCATAAAATAGCAAGCAGCAAAAACAATTTATCAATAAAGAAACAAAGGCCCCGAGACTATATAACAGCTTGCCCAGTCACTAAGGAGCAGACCTGGGGCTCCGAATCCAGCCTTGCGACTTACAGTCAAGTGCATTTGCAAAGCATCACAGCTACATGGGTTTAACCGCTCGCTTCTCTCTCATATTAAGCACCCTTTCAATTAGAAAACAATCCACGTCAGTGAATGAAAAATCCGGTTGTAACTCACCACCAACATATATACATGTAATTTGATAGCTCTTTAAATCTCACCATAAGGGTGCAAGATATATTGCTTTAAGTTTCACTGTGGGGAAAGCTACCACTTACATATGGCAAGAAAGCATAAAACAGACACTAATGCTGTGCTTTGATGTGAAATGGGGCAGAAGCCGCTCCCACCAAGTTTCAAGCCTACATCTTTGAACAGCAGGTCTCATATTAGAAAGGATAAGAAATATTGCTTTGGCCCTGTCACCTCGTAGATTTATGACAGATAATGATCTAATTGAATCTTATTATACAGGATTCGGAAAGCTTCTTTGAAACTGTTCTTATCAAAAGTGTTGATAGGACAACATTTTTCAAACTACACGTCTCGGCCACCAAACAGAAAAGCCGGCTATTTTTATTAGATGCTAACATTCATAGTCCAGTACTGAAATGGTTTTAAAATAGGGTTGCAATTCAGTTTTCAAACTATTAACACATAATAGAAATATTTATTTGAGTGTTTAGTTTGTGCCAGACACTGTTTTAAAAGCTTTACAGATCTAAGCCATTTTATCTTCTCCTGTACACTGTGAGTTAAGGATACTGCTACCATTATGCTTATTTAACAGAAAAAGGAAATGGACAGATTTTAAACTTTGTGGCCAGGCTTGCAGTTAAAAAGTGGTTAGAGCTGGAGTTTGAGCCCAGGAGGTCAGGTAGAGTCTCAAAGCTTTCGTCTTAGACCACGTCATACTGAGAGCTAAACCAAGTCCAAAACCAGGTTTACATAAGTCATTTTTATCTTATATATTTAAAAAACAGTGCTATCTATTCATCTCAGCCATTTAGAATCCAGCAGAGACCTCCAAAGGAAAAAAAAAGTGCTAAACTATGTTTCAAAACCAACATAGAAAAAGCTTGTGGACTCAATTATTTCAATTTATGCACGAAATTAAGAGTTTCCTGGCCCATGGCAGATTAGAGGCAGAGAATTAGAAAGAGGAAAAATGCTGGAGACAGACAAATTTATGGCAGCAAATACACTGACTAGAAGCAATATAAAAAGACCACCTTGAAACACACAGTGTCCGGGCCAGTGAGGCATCAAGGTGCAGCAGGGCAGAGAAATCACAAAAGCTTGTGACCACAATACTAGACAGACTGCCATGGAGAGTGTAAGGACACTGGGAACATTCATTACAGAAGACAGAGAATATATCATGGAAAGCCCAGAGGGAACAGATAATAGGAACTGGGGCCTTAGAGGAATGAAGGTCAGTTTTCGAGACAATTGGGTTTCGTAGAAAACCTCATTTCCTGATGGTGCGTTCCTGATGAGGAACATGTCGCTTTAACAACATCCAGGATAATACAGTGACTGCATTCAATTACGTACCATTGTCAGAAGCAAGGAAAGTAGCATTGTATATATTGTTTTTCACATTGGGTGATTCTCTGTCCAAAACAGCAATTGTAGTTATCTGCCCATTCACAGGATCTATTTTTAGCCAATTGGCAGGATCAGATAATTTTGTGTATCTACAAAATGAAAGCACAACAAGTTAAATTTTTCTGACACAAAACTTAATAAATAAAACCTCTTTTACAGGTTTGGTTCCAAATGCAACCAGCTCATTAATGTGCATTTTTGTAGATGACGGTTGGACAGACAGCTTTTACGTGGGCAAGTATTTCTGTGCCAGTGGCGTGAGGAGGCCCGTGAGGGTTATGTGCTGCAGGAGCAGACATGTGGTAGACAGCAGACAGGAGTTGGAGGGGAAAGACCAGGAGCCCAGTCTCTCGACTGTGTGTTGGGATTAAGGCAGATTTCACAGGTCGCATTTTAAGCTCTTAACTAGTTCAAAGGACAAGACAGCAATGATGCAGATAAGATAGCTCAAATATACCACCTAAATGAGCATTAGCCCTAACGTACAGGACTTACGAGACATTATAAGAGAGGTTGAATTTTCTACCACGGGACACTTCCAAAATGTTTACCACCTTCTCCTAGTGGAGATGAGGTCACAGCGGGGAGACCCCCATCACCTCATTCCTTCGAGGATTTCCCACCTGGAATAAGCCTCAGAATTACACTCTTCATAAAATGTGGGTTCGAGATTTGCAGATACTAACTACTATGTATAAAATAGATAAACAACAAGGTCGTACTGTACAGCACAGGGGACTATATTCAATAGCTTGTAGTAACCTATAATGAAAAAGAATATGAAAAGGAACACGTTTATGTATATGTATGGCTGAAACTTTGTGTTGTACACCAGAAACTGACACACTGTAAACTGACTACACTTCAATTAAAAAAAAAGGAAAAAAAGAATTATACTCTTTAAGGGAAGTCCCACGGTCTGAGTCTGAATGAAGCAGCTTTATCTGCTTTATTAGCTCAACCTCCTTTTTCGTTTGGGGAAGGGGTGAGCTTTTCAAGCTTGGATAGCCCATATACAAATTGGAAAACATATCCTACGTTTGGAGAGGCCAAAAGTTGGAGGAGTTCAATACACCTATTAATTAGCTATTTATCTATCTTGATTTCAACGTAAGGAGAAGTGGAGAAGATATGCAGTCACCTGTCAGCATTTCTCAAAGAAGTTAAATAAAGTATGAGCTAATTTAAAAAATTATCATCACCAGCAATGGGTGAGAGTCGTGTGGGGTACGCTCTGCCAACCATCTACTCTCTCATCGGGAAGGATAAATGAGATTCTGCTGAGGTTGGAAATCTTTACAGATATGCTTTGTAAGTCCTATAACCACTGTACAGGTGAGGGATGAAAATAATTAGCGCTTATGTCTTGGTTTCGGCATGAGTTTCCTTCTCTTCCTGATGGATGGAGTAGAGAGAAATGTTATGTAAGCTCCTAAGAGAGTCCCCCAGTTTATGCACAGGGGAAGCTTTTAGTGATGTTTGGTATAAAAGCACAGGCTAAATTATTATTAAAGATTGAAAAAAGGAAAGAGGACAGAAGAAGAGACGCAGAGAGCTTTTGTTTCAATAAAATAATACACTGGTAGCTCCATTCTTCTATTTCCTTTCTAATATACTCATTGATCTACTGATGAAACCTCACCAAACAATTAAAAATCATCTTGTAATAAGTAGCTTGGGTTCCAATGATAATTTTGCACTTAAAAGGTAAATACATTTTATGCACAGCGTGGAACATAGTGTAAATTACAAAAACACCATAAGCGGCATTTGATACCTAATATTTTGCTGCATATATCGATCTGGGTCCTGAGCTGTAAACGTTGTTAACATGGTGCCGGCGTGAAGGCCTTCTTCTTGGCGAATGATCTTGGGATTTGGGGCAAAATAAGGGTTTTCATTCACATCGATAACTGTGACAGACACAGTCGCAGTTGACTGAGGCGGGTGTTGAATACCCTTGGCTAACGGCACTTGATTTTCTGCAGCGACAGTAAGGACAAACATCCTATTTGTTTCAAAGTCGATTGGCTGGAAAGATAAAAAAAAATTATTTTTTAAAGGGGAAACTATATTTTTGCAGGAAATCAGAATATCTGCATTCTGTAGTTTAGTCTTCTATCAACTCCATTTCTAAAACCTCAATTTTTCATTCACTGCCCTATAGGTTCCTCTCATATTTCTGGAAAACAAGCAGTAGCCTGGCCAATGATTGACGTATTTATCACTCAGATAAGGTATTTTATACATCTTGGGCATTTCAAAGATTCATGTTCACAAAATAATGCATACTACTATTGCATTGTGCATTTATTTAGCTACATCTAAGAACCTGATTATTCTTAAGAACAGCATTGTTGACCAAAAATAAAAAACACTAAGTAAGCTGGGATCAAGTGGGAACACTGTGGTCTAGACTGTACTCTCAGACGTTGGACCCAAGACCGTTCCTCCTCCAGGATAGCTTTTACCAGTCCGCGATGAAGTGGAAAAAACAAAAACTAGAAAATGTCATTTTTTTCATAAAGCTAAACTCATACTATTTAAAAGCATCCTTCATAATTTAAAGTGAACATTTTAAGGTACACACATGTAAGGGGAAGGTACAGCTCAGTAGTAGAGTGTGTGCTTAGCATGCACAAGGTCCTGGGTTCAATCCCCACTACTTCGGTTAAAATGAATAAATAAATAAACCTAGTTGCCTCCCCTCCTCCCCCAAAATAAAATAAATAAAGTACACACACATACACACTTCAAAAAAAAATCATAGTGTTTGTATGTAGGTGGGAGGAATTTTTGTCTCCTCTGTAGTTAGCAAACTAAAGGGCTGAAGCTAACGAGAAAGCCATGTAACTGGCACACACCGCACCAGTGTTTCAACCTGCACCACTTCCTCAAATCTTCATAGTGTTTTTTTTTTTTCTGACTCTAAAATCCCCAATTCAACTTCCCTTTCTGAATTATTTTAAACAAGACAGTGTGTGCTTAGCATGCACAAGGTCCTGGGTTCAATCCCCACTACTACAGAAAATAAGACAGAATTCTTTTGAGTGAGTGATTACCTTAGCCACATGAAACGTCCCTGACAACACTTCTTTATGCTGAGGGCTAAGACCCTGGATGTGTATTAAGCTTATTTATCCGTCAGAACAGCATTAAGACTTAGGTCCAGTTGCCATCCTCACTCTCCGTGTGAGGAGCCCGAGGTCTACAGAACCTGCCTTGGCGACGCCACGACTGAGGGCAGAGCTTGGATTCACAGAGGGTCTTGCTCTTGATCCCCGTGTAGTGTCTGGAGAATTTCTAAACCCCACCTTGTGGGGGAAATTACCATTCTACTCCTGCACAGCTGACCCCTCAGTGTGCCTCTCTATCTACAGCCAAAATTTGGGTTCACGTACAAACCAAGACTGTTGGGATGGGAGGCAAGGTAGCAAATCTCTGCCCTGGGTGCTAAAAAGAAGAGACGGTCACTGTAAAGGGCTTTGCGTTCGGTGCTGTCTGTTACAGTTGACGTTAACATCCCTTTTTCTGCTAGCATTCAGTAGTTTGGTTTTACTTTCTGACAATTAAAGATCAGAAGAATCAATTTCTTAAAGTCTTGAAAACAGCATTTAAGAACAGCAATGTAAATTCAAAACCTTTTCAAAGCGCAGGCCCTCCTCTTGCCTGCTCATCCCATTTTTACTTTCGTGATATTTTCTGCTTTGTTCCCTGAGCTGATATTGTAACTGCAGCCCGTAGGTATGAGAAAAGTAGGTGCGAGGCATCGTTCCTAATGGCTTTCAACTGGTGATTAAACCAAGATGTGGCATCACGAACCCATCCACGCCACTGACAGTTAACACCTTTGGAGGCTGTCCTGTCTTCAGATTCTTAAAACTGCCCACAGAGATTCAAAAACAATCATATTCCAGGGATAATGTGAGAACAGCAATGTTGGCTTTGATGTCAACATAACCAAAAAGTAACACACGTGACTTCCCCAAATCCATCAACTCCAGACTTAGAGACGGCTGAAGGGAAGAAGTCCTAAGATTCAGTAACACACTAAGGGGTAGGGGGCATATACTGGTGACTGCAGGGTGGCTGTCAGATCATCGCACTTACCTTTACCACCGTGACTAAGCCGTCGTTGCTGTTGGGGTCGGTCTGAATGGCAAACCGGCCGGTGGGATCCCCGCCGCTGATTCTGTACACGGCGTTCCAGGCCGGCGTGTGGGGCTGATCCTTATCTGTCACAGTCAGATTAGCCACTATGACGTCGACCCTGTTCTCAGGGACCTCGCCATAGAACTACAAGAAAAGACAAAGCGCAGTCAGAGGAGCGGCGGGGACCACTGAAGGACAGCGTGTCTTTATGACCGCACCGCCCCGATTTTAGTGCCGCATTAAATCTTTATTAGCCACACTAAACAGGGAGATTAGTAATGCAGGTAGTCACAGCGTTTATGTCTGACTTTAAAAATACTGTAACTTTTTCCGGCAGGCAAAATTTGTTTTTGCAAATAATGTTACAGTTTCATTAATATTAAAATTAGCATCCTCCTTGTGAGTAGCTGGGTGATTAATTGGGGGGTGGGGAGGTCGGAGGAAAGGACTTGTCTGATGGAAATCATTTGAGTCAAGAGATCATAATTATATGCTGACCAAGTGGCATACATCAGTCATGTAGTTCATGTGCCTGAAGATATTTATAAATATTTAGTCGTCACAGCACAATCCTTTTTTTAGGGCATTTCTTCCAGGCAGCGTGTTTTAACAACTTCATTAGTGGACTTGGAGAGGGCGAAAAAACAAATTACTTTGGCGCTTTATTTAAAAACCCTGGTGGACGGGACAGAAAACGTTGGCATCGGTACCCATTCTAGAACGAGGAGAAACAAGTTCCAGCTCTACTTAACGCATTTATTATTCATGACAAAAGTTCTCAGTCATGGACCACAGGTGGAGAGTTCCATGAGTGCCAGTCCGTACTTACTGTCATGGCAGTAAACTCTGGGGGATTGTCGTTGACATCTGTCACCGTGATGACAGCCGTGGCTGTGTTTGAAAGGCCATACGTGGGATTGCCTTCCATGTCTGTAGCCTGAATTATTAACGTATACTGCTGCACTTTCTAGAAAGACACAGATAACAACCTAAATGAAACTAATTCCTCAAGAAGACATAACAGTTGCTCTGCAAATGGCTCTTTATTACACACAGAAAGCACAGCATTATTCACTCTGATGAACATTACTCGAAATTTCCCAAGTGGAGTTTCCTTTAACTTGTGAAGCGCAGGTCTGCTCCTTGTCTGGAGAGACTTAACTATATGTTTTCACCTCTACTGGCGGCAAGGAAGGGAAAGCATGGCAGATGTGTGAAATTCACTGCTAAGCTGAAACTTCCATATGGTTCCAGCCTTTCCTCTTCTTCTGAACGTCACAACATTGTCATCAGCATTCAGGTCATGTGGTTTGTATTTACTTTCTCCTATGTTAACATCCACCCGGTTTAGGATACGCAAGACAATACAGAAACGTGAGAGGGAGAAGAAAGCATATATAATTCATCAAGTGTATATATGCTTTCCTTTTATATATTCTTCTATGTGTTCTTTCTAAGACAACAAGTTTGATACCATAGTTTCTTCTAATTTCCATTAGTTACACTATTCATAACTACGGGGGAGAGATACATTCTTAGATGTATCCAAAACGAAGGAAAGGGTTTATGTTTCTCTCTTTCATTTTGGAACACAGTAGGTATTTAATAGTTGTATACTCAACTGACTGCTATTTGGACATAAAACTCACTGTATCCACAGACCTATAATAAATATGGATACATTTTCATATAGATGGTTAATATCAAATAAGCATCACTGCTTTCAAATTTCAGATTGAACTTTCTTTTAAAATTGAAGTATAGTTTACAATGTTGTGTTCATTTCTGGCGTACAGCACAATGTTTCAGTTATATACATTCCTTTTCCTATTCTTTTTCATGATAGACTGTTGTAAGATACTGAATATAGGTCCCTGTGCTATACAGCAGGACCCTGTTGTTTATTTACAGGTTGAACTTTTTAAAGCGGGGGGGGGGGGGGGAGCCAAATTCAGTTGTAATGTATCTGAGAGAAAATCCTGGGACTGCGAATTCTGCAGCCCTAGCTGACTAGGTTTTGTATCAGGAAAATCTAAACAAAATGAGTACCTCAAATCATTTGAATTCTCCGTGGAAATTGGCACAGATAAAAAAATACTGATCTTTGAAAAATGTTACAACAGCTTGAACAAAAAAACTCACTGCTTCATACAAAAATGAACAGTCACTGCAAAGAGTAGTTTACCCCAATTCTAAATATAGCCAACGTTATGAATGGCCGTGCTTGAGGGGTTTCTGGAGCTTGGCGAGAACAGACACAAATTGCAGCCTTGGCTTTAGTTGTTTGTGGGAAGGGCGCGGCCAACAGAAGAGTAGGAGGGAAAGGCAAACGCCACACACTTGATTTTCAGTCTCTGTCCACCCAGATGCCAATCTCTGCCAGTTATTTATTTCAGTTTCTTTGTGTCTTTTGAAAAGGAAAAAAAATACCCCTCTTCTTTGAATTGGAAAAAAAAAAAACAAACCATGAAACAAAGGGATAGTGCTGGTTGAGCCATTTTAATTTTTAACCTGGAACACCTGGCCATCACTTATGTAGGCTAAAATATTTCTCAATGGTTCCCTTTCCCCAATCAACAGTGTCATTTCAGCTTAATGCTTTCACGGTAAGCGAGAGAATTTTGTAGGGCGTTCAGTTCAGACCTCCCAGCTGAAAATCATGAACATAAAAATTTGCTACGACTTTGAAATGCCCATTTTTGTTGGTTGCTATTTGCAGAAACAGATGAAGAGTCTCCAAAAAGAAAAAAAAAATAAGAGTTTTTAAAAGAAGATTAAAAAAAATGGACATAGATATTATTTGGAGATACAATTCTCTGTTAATGTCTACTTTAACAAAGGTCTTTAGAGTTATACAAACATAATACGTACAATTTTCCACTGAGCTGAAATACTGGGATCAGTTGCTAATACCTGAAGTTTCCTACTGTTTCACACTAGCCTGGAGAGCTCTAGGTTACAAAAGAACAGTGTTATCTCTAAAAGACAATGTATCTTTAAGTAAAAAAAAAACAAAACAAAACCAAAAAACAAAAAATCTAAACCAGAAACCCTCCCAAAACTAACCTGGTAAACAATCTAATCTCCATTTTTAAGTGCCTGGTTGGTAAAATGCTTTTCCATTTAGTAAGGAAGACACGACAGCCTATGTTTTAGGCGACCCAACTATTTAGAGCTTCTTGCCTAATTTAGTCATTGGGCATCTGGTTCTGAATGACTGACATTTAAATTTCATAAGAATCTGACTTCCCACCCTCATCGTCCCACATCTGATCAAAGGGACTTGGCTTAAAAACATTCCCTCACTTTCTTTTCTAGAAAGGATACAATCTTAACCCCTCTGCTTGCTGTCAGTCTATCCATCTCTGCGACTCACCCACCTTCCCAAAGCTGTCCCCTTCCATTCCCTTACTTCCTACCTTGAGCTGTTTATCTGTCTTCAAATGCCGACCACATCCCAGTGCCACTGCATCTGGCATCTCCCTCTGCCTGGACCAGTGATTCTCAACTGGGGCAATTTTGCCTCCCCCAACCCCAAGGGACATCTATCAATATCCTGAGACATTTCTGGTTGCCAGGGCAGTGCTACTGATACCTAAAGGGGAGAGGCCACAGATGCTATTAAACACCCTTCGATGCACAGGACTTGCCCCCACAACAGAGATTTATCAGATCCAAAATGTGGAGAAACCCTGGCCTAGCATACGCATCCTCCTGTATCTGAGCCTGGCAAACACGGAGCTGAAAAGTCACTGCAGAGGTGACTTCAGAGAGTCCTTGAGGCGAGGTGTCTGCCTACTCAGGACACACCTCTATCACTGTTTCTAGTATACAAGACTGTTATCAGTCCATCCGTCGGTCCATCCTCCCTGGCTATGCTCATACGCCCCTCCCCAGGGTCACCGCTTTGCAGGCGTTGGTGTCCCTGCTATGTACATACAGCACAGTGTCTGACAGAGTAAGCAAGCAATAAATGCTTTTAAATTTGTGGTTGGATGGAAGAATGTATGAGAAACCTTGGGCCTTGCATTACATTATAAAAATCATTTCAGGTTTGGGGAAAACCATCTTTTTATTTACATGGCTCGCTATCATTTATTTATTAAAGATACATATCCTGAGAGCATAAACTAGCTCACTGTTTCCCAAACTACTAAACTGACTCATATACCATCTTCCCAGTTCTGCCGCAGCCTCCTATTTCTATACCATGAATCAATGACTATTCATCTTGGCATTAACTCTCTTTTAAAAAACAATTTATTGTAAAGGTACTGTAAATGGAAAACTAGCATCACTTGTCATAAATATAACTGTAAAAATAAACACAATACAACGCTTGTGCTCTGACCATCTCTACTTGACGGAGTAGCATCTAAAAGACCTGAGGTCTCTGGTTTTCCCTGGAGGCTTCCCCACGTGTATCGGTGAAGATCCTTCCATGTGGGCGCCATACTTCCGAAACACTGAACTAGATGGCCAGAAGTGAATGAAGAGGTGAGGACATTCAATCATCCATTTGGCAAACATTTATTAATGAATGTCCATTAGATGCCAGGTGATAGAGTTAGTTTACCTGGATAAAATAATGAGCAGAACCAGAGATGGCCTTGCTGCCACCGAGTGGTAAGGACAAATATTAATGCGTCACAGGACCAAATGTGCAACGCAACCACAGTAAGAGAGGAGGAAGTGGGGAAGGAACTTCTAATAGTGATATCTGGACCAGTCCTCAAAGCCTGGAGGGAGGGACAAATGGATGCAAGATGCACTTTTTGGGTAAAACGAGAGGAACCTGATGACTAAATAGGTCAGTGGATGGATGGCAGTGCCCAGCAGAGGGCAGCAGACCAGGAGCCTGGGAGACTGGGGGAGGAGGCACTGCTCACATGAAACAGGAAGTCCATCAGCAATCACAGATTTAGGAAGACGACAGGCTGGCTTTTGGATGCACAAGTGAGTGGTACCGTCATGAGAACTTAGTGCGGGTTTGTGACCCTGTTCAAATTCTTAAATGCAAAGCCCCAGTTCCCTTGTCTGTGAAATGGAGCTGACAGTACCACCCACCTTGTAAGTATGTAAGTTAAAACCTTTTTGAATGCTTGCTGAATGCCAGCACTGTTCTAAGGGCCTTGATAATAAAAAAAAAAATTCTTGAGACAGAGCACTATGTACCAGACACAGTGCTGAGCACTATGCACGGTCTCATTTAGTCCTCAAAATAAGCCGATAAGGCACATGGACTGTTTTTAATCCCCATTTTACAGATAAGGAAACCAAGGCTTGCCCACGGACACTTAGCTGTAAGACGCAGAGAAAAGATTTGAATCCAGGTCTCTCTGAGTCCACAGCCTGCGCCATTAGTTGCTCTGCGATAGTAGTGCCCTTCAAGAAAGTGAGAGGATCTGCACGGGGTGAGGGCATCTGAGCGGGGCAGGCGGGCGGAAAGCCAGAGTCCGAGGAGACGAGGAAGGCAGAGGAGTGGCGTGTGACTGTGGGCTGCCCTTCTGAAGAGTCTGGTGTTGACAGGAAGGAGAGAATCTAACAACTTGAACATTTCTTCCAGGTTCCTATTCGAGGTGAAAAGAAGAGGAACGCATCGAGCTCACCGAATACTGGGAGCTGGAAGGCAGATATGATGTCCACGTGACATCGTCTTTGTGTGGCTAGAGGAACGCAGGCTACCGTGGGTGCCCAGGGGATGGGTTGAGGACCTGCTCTCTGAGAACGAGGATCAGTCTGCTCTACAGAGAAGTGGGAAAAGAATCTTCAAGCAGAGGAAACAAGGGACATAGAATAACAGAGAAGATCAGATCTGTACAAGGAATGGCATGTGCTAGTATGGGTGGAGGGCATCGCTGGCTCAGAGCAGGAGGGAAGAATTCTAGGTCAGACCAGATAGCAAGGCTTTGGGACCAGTGTCTTAGAGGGTTTGGAGTGTCACATTAAAGAGCTGTGATTTCATGCTGTGGGTCGTGGAGAATCCTTTGACCAAAGGGGACACTCAGCATGTTTGTAGATTATGAAGGAACCCACGGGGTTTGCAGGACGGAACCGGCAGAGAAGGGAAGACCCAGACAACAGAAAACAGGAGAACATTCCTCCAGGACAGAACAGGGAATTGAGGGCACAAGTGACCGTATATCTAGCTTGGAAAACAGGTAATTTTTTTTTCTCACTTTGCCATAGAGTGGTGGTGTTCACCCACTAGATGCTCAGAATGGATTTTTGATGGCGGCGGGGAAAACGAGAGCTAACTGTACTGGACGCTGTGCTGAATGCTTTATGCGGCATGCTGTGTAATCCTTACCATCATCCCATGAAGTACATATAATGTTATTCCCCCCGCTGACAGATGGGGAATACACTGAAAGTCCAATAGCCCATAACAGGCAAAACCAGAATTACTCAAACCGAGTGAAGCAGAGGGTCATTTCATCAGTAGTCCTGACCACAAAGGGCAGGAGATGGACATGAAAAAGCTGGAGAAATGGAGACAATGCCAGGAATGGGCACCACCAAGTCATGCAATGAAAAGTCAGGTGGAGACAAAAAAAATTGAGGACCGGCAGGTGTGGTGGGTACCACTTTAGGTCTGGAGAACCTCAAGAATTGGAATTTTATTTTTTTTTAACCAGGAGATGAAACGAAAAGAAAAAGCTGAATCCCCATAAACATTTCAATGATTAGAAGTTTAGTCACTTAAAGGTGTCACCCATCCTGGGAGGATGACGACGGAAATGACTTTGGACAGAAAGAAACCCATGAAGTCTAATGGAAGGAAAAGCATCCCCAGCCTGCATGAGGCCTGGAGAAGTCAGAGTCATTTATCCCCGGCCTCGGGCAGAGATGACCACAAACCACCTAAGATAGATACATTTTCTCATGTTAAATGACTTTCAGAAAAAGAAGGTTTTCTTCCCATAATTTTTCCTTGTAATTCAATGTTGTGTTTAATAATTTCACTCTCAGGAAGCTATTCCTCATCCTGTCTTGAACCTGAGACTCTACAGGTTCGAATCCAGAGGGTGATCTCGAGCTGCTCTGTGCACCGTGGGGCAGACAACCACAACTCCAGCCTGACTTCTGGCTTTCACCCTCTGAACTCAATACAGTCTCCTGGATTGTTCAATATGGTTGGTTTACTTTGGTCAAACTGTCTTTCCTTCTTTCTGCCTCTTGCTTGTCAGAAAACAGCCAGGCTAAAGGTGACAGGAGTATTACTGTGGGAAAACAAGATGAAGCCCTATTTCTGAATCTCACGAGAGTGTGAAATGAAAGAGAAACGTTAGGTTTGGGAGATAAGTTATACCTACTTGGTATGTGAGCAACCTGGCCCTCGAGAGAGAATGTTAAAAAAATATATACCATAATCTTCTACAAAATATAGTATTCATGCTGAATTTATTGACATTTAAGAATAGTATTTCATATAGTAATGGAAGAGGTGAAAAGACATACAGTTCCGAATATCACTGAGCTAAACGTACTACTGCAAAAACTAAATTTCAACAACCTCTGGTGCAAAATAGTCCTAGAGAAAGGACCGTTGACACCTCAGAGTTCACAGGCACAACGTAGTAGACGTACATCTGACTCCTAAGAAAAACTCTCATCTCAGCTGTGAATTAAGCAATCTTGATTGGCTCATATTACTTTATTAAAGTGTTGCTAGCACTATCTTGCGTATATAATGAATTACAGTAGCAGCGTTTTCTTCGATCCAGTTCAAGTGAATGCTACTTTACTAAGGAAAATACAGCATCATAAAAACCAACTCCTAAAATCCTTGTCAATGACATTTATTACAGTAGGTATAACGTTTCCTTTTGACGTATATAATATGAGGTCTCATTACTACAAGAGCTGGCTCAGCCAGAAATCTCCAAGCACGGGTCTCTACGAGTTGGCAGTTTGGTAACTCTCCCGCCCGATGATTGCTGATGGTCCATAATGACCTTGACAATCGCTAGGAAAATGGTCAGAACAGAATAGAGAAAGGCTGTAAAACAATTCATCAGGGCTGGAGTTTTCAGGAAAGGACGTAAGCAGGGCTTGAATGGCACCATGAAGAACTAGAAGGTTTAAGATCAAGAAAAGTCTGCAAGACATTCCCGGCAGAAGGAATCCCATGGACAAAACCAGCAGGGTACCGGAGCATGGTGGGCTGAGGTCTGTGACGGGAGAGGATCCATCTGGAATCAACTGAGACACCTCTTCCTTCTCAGACTGTGATATAACATCATATTTCAACACAATCAACAGTTTATGCCATTGCAACAAAATATTATGGCCAGAAGTGTGTTCCTCTGCATTTATAACTTTAAAGGCTTGTCAGGATAATGAACGCAGTTATTGATGCTCAAACTTGGTAAATAAATTAATCTGAGAGTTAACAGAAGGAGAGCCTCTCTTCTGCACTAAATCAGGCTAGCCACAGGGGCCACGAAAAACCTCATCACACATGCTCTTTGTGGCCTCTTAAAAGTATGAATGTTAAAAATTATCCTAAACTTATGTCCACTTTATTTGGGCATGGTTTTTAATTTAATTCCTCAAAGAAATCTTTTGGGCCTGAGGGAAAAACGAGAAAATGCCAAGAATTTAAAAAATTAGACACCAGAGCGTTATTGGCTTTACTTTGCGAATGATCACACTACGTATTACACGGACTAACAAAGATTTATGCAGTATACACGTATCATTTAACCAACTTGCAGGTTCTATAGAAAAGAGTACAACCAATTTCTCAATGAAAATCAACATTCGAATAATACTGTGGATATGTTATTACCTGGAGACAAACTGTATGTGACACTGTGCACGTTTAAGATTAAAAACAAATTCAAATACAGGTTTTGGTTGGCTTACTTCTCTATCAAGTCCAGCTGCCACTGTGATAATGTCACCAGTCTCATTGTTGATTGTAAACATGTTGGGCGAAGGGGTGCTTGGAGCCTGGGACAGGATTCTGTACCTCAGCATCCCATTCAGGGCATTTGGATCATCAGCATCAATAGCAGTGACCGTCATCACGTATGTCCCTAGACACAGGACACACGGAAAGTGAACGACCACCCTTCACTGCAGGACCCCAAACAGAAGGTATCATTACCTTTTCCATCAATTTTAATTTCACTTTTTCAAAACAGACAATCATTTAGACGTGGTTAAAAACACTGCGGATGAGAACAGCTCTCACTTCCAAAACAAAAAAAATATGCAACACGGTTTAGATGCCTGGAAGGAAACTGTTAAACAATTTTACACCTTTATACAGACTCAATTTTTTTCCCCATATACTTCGAGAACAAATTCACTGTATGATTCAAAGAAAGGATCACTTTAGGTCTTTAAATGAAGGCATTTATGTAAAACGCGAATAAGAAGTAACACAGATGACATCTGAGACGCATTTTACGGCCACCGATTCCTTCCCTCGGCCATGTTTTTTCCGTTACGCGGTAACATCTAGAATGACATGCTGGGCAAGATTCTCCACAGTGCCTAAGCCACTTTCAGAAAGCAAGCTGTGTGCGTATCGACACACACTCCGTTTACTGAGGTCCTGAGGAAATCATTCCATGCGTGACTGTTTTGGTAGATCGAATAGGGATTTGGCATCGTGGTTCATTATTTCCTAGGAGATTCAAAGAACACTGTAACAAACTCGGGGACTTCAATCTGTTAGATATTGTGGAAAGGAAGTCTATGAAGCATGAGGATCAAATCAATTCAAACTGGCTAGACAAACTGTAATTTAAGAATAAAAACAAAGGTAGTTACTATTTAAGATGGTTTGTTCCGTGGGATCTTTATGAGAACTGGATTATAAAACGGTCCATCTCCAGCCTATCTTCTTCATAAGGACCCTAAGCTCATTTCTACTTTAGAGCCTTCACAATTGCTATTCTCTTTACATGGTACTTTTTTTTTTTTTGTCCCAGAATTAACTAAGTCTTGCTCACATACTTCAAATCTCTTTTTGGAGCTTGTCCCTTAAATAAGACACTGGATTATGTGCCAATTTGGCTTAGAATTCTTTTCTCAAAACTTCACTGTCCGCTTGCTTTGGTTTGCCTTTTCTTTTCCTCCTCTACAGGAATTTAAGCTCCAGGAAGGCAGGAACGAGCCTGTCACCTCTGTGTCGGGAAGAGCGCTGAGCACCCAGCATGGGCTCTCTAAACATTTGTGGAATGAACGAATTGTTAAAACAGAAAAACACATGTTTCAGAATCTTGAACCAAAATACCACTTACAGTATTGCATTTTGAGTTAACTCAAGATTCATGGCATTATCAAACCTTGCCTAGAAGGATGTTTTCAAACGTACGTACGAAACAGACTCATAAAATGTCTCTATGTTTCATCTCCCGATCACTAAGAGTTGTTTATTTATGGGGGCTTTATGGAAACTCATGGTCAAATGGATAATAAATAAATCTGCAATGGTTTGCTTCTGCCAATCTTTATGAAAAAATCCTTTTAATAAAGTTAGAGGGAAAGACAGACAATGAATGATTTCAAAAAACTCCCCCAAGCAGAAAAGCACAACGTTTATTTATCTTTAGAATATGTGTAGAAGCCTTGTGTTTTAGTAAGGATATGTTTAACATGCTTTGATTTTTCTCTATTTTAAAATACCCAAGGAAGCTACTCTGAAATATGACTCAGAAGGAGCCACAGATGGTCGAACTTCCTGCACAGCTCATGTCTCCCCACCCGGCTACCCCCACCCCCACCTCTGCTTTTCTAAGGATACACACAAGTGTATTTGCACCAGGAAAACGCCACCTTAAGGCACAGTCATTAGATCTATAAACTGGCTTCTGCGTAAACTGGTAGAGATGACAAAGGAAACATACAGCTTAAGTTTAAATGTTGCGGCTTTTTTAAATAACAAAAAATTAAAATACAATTAACCTAGTCTTTCTCGACACCGAATCATCTCAGAGAAGCTGGAGAAGTGTTTCCTTTTACCATTTCTGCACCAGCTGATTTTCTTATTTGCCGGTTTTTCAGACTCGGCCTTTCTGGCTTTGCTCGTCTCCTGTGCCTGAAGTCTACAGAGTTTTCAGTACAAGAACCTAAAATCTTAGTCAAACATCACTTCACAATGGCGAGTGGCTTTCGACCACAGCTGTCTTCTAGGCTGGGTCACTTTCCATGACACTAGTTTAAATACAAGGGCTGCAGAAGATATTAGGGTCACCCTGAAAGTAAATTATCTCACGTAGCCAGAGAACCTCGCTCTCAGCTGTTGCCAAGCCCCCCTCCTGCTCTGTGCTGCCTCATTGCCTGGACCTAGGACACCAAGTATTTGAAGACTCTCCAGTTGTTTAAGGTGCTGCTGTGACGAGTAAGATAAAATCTACACTTAATGAGCAGAAAGCCCCTGTCTTCCGGTGTTCTTTCCAGCTGCACCGCCAGTATCAACCACAGCCAAGTCAAAGGATCCTATAGATTCTATACTATCAAATCAGACACTGTGGCATATATTTTTTCAAAGGTAGAAAAGACTGTCGTGGGCAGTAGAGTGATACTTTCCTGTCTTCTCTCTCCAATGCACTTTTCCTTAAGGTACGGTCCTTTTTTTCCCTAAAAGCATCACGAATAAAAGAAAATGACACTCAAGGCTCACGTGACTTCTCCTTATCTTACTTATAAAATAGGGATGGATTACACTGCATTTCCCCCAGGAATCTCCAAATGAGGATCTCCAGACCTACCGGGCTTTGATCCCTCGGGAACCGTCCCGTTCCAAACCTGGTGTAAGAACTCGGGTCTGTTGTCATTCATATCGATAACGTTGATGACAATGTCAATGGGGTTCTCCACTTGGTTGCCGTTAATATCCACTGCATGTGCCCTCAACTGCAAAAGCAATTAGAAAACAAAACTATTTAACAGGTTTAGGTCTCGGGGGAGAAGATAAAATACACCATCACCACGCTATCAAAATTTCAAGGATGGACTGAGAAGCTGAGAAACAAAAGCTACTTGTCCCATCAAAATTTAAGTCAGTCGACCTCTGTATAATTAAGGGAGATATCATTGCGTGCTATCTGCCAGGCATGGTGCTCAGAGCTTTATGGATTTTAACTCACTTAATCTAGATACAAAAGCGTCAAGTAGGAATGATCAGTATTTGAAGGTGAAGAAACTGAGCTTCAGAAAAGCTAAGTAACTTTATCTACTGACAGAGCCCCCATCCAAAGCCAGCTCTGTCCAGCTCCCAAACCCCTTTGTTAAGTCCAAACAAATGAGTAGGGTAATTAAAAAAGTGGTCCTGGCGAAGAGTCCTCATAGAGATCAAGAGCACAAAAGAAAAGAAGAGAATCTAGAAAGAATTAAAGGAGTACACAAGGAATGGGGACTCTTTTTTTCCCCCTAATTGTAAAACTCACTCATAAACATTATAAGTACATAAGACAGTTGTTCCTCTCCCAAGGTTGAGTTCTCAGTGTTCTAGGTATTCTGCTAGACATTTTATCTTTCTCTTCCTTTTTAAACAAATATAATCACTCAGCTACTCTTGGCAAAATAACTTCAAGAACTTTTCATCCAGCACATAGACAACCATTTTGATCTTTTCAAAAAACTGTGTAGTGTTCCATTGAATTGTTTCTTTTCAAAGGGAACGCTCCTGTGATTCTCCCGTTAAGTGCGATGCTGGCTGCTCGTTTCTGTTGGATACGCTTTATCAAGTTAAAGAAGCATCAGCATATCCTTTTTTTATTTAGAGGCTATTTAACACGAGAACCAATGTAAATTTTTTATTACACTGGCCTGTCAGCACCTATAGAAATAATCCCTTTTCTTCTTGGCTTATTTAATACTTACATTATATTAATAAATTCTTAATACTGAACCAGCCTTGCCAGCCTGTAATTAATTCTGTTTTGTTAGGGATATTGCTCGTTTATGTGCAAGTAGTGAGAATCTGGAGAACAAGAATTTTTCTAAAAATTGACCTGAAAATATTTATTTCCTGAGATTTAACCACACGAGTTCAGATAGTGAGAATTCATATGGGAAGAAATATTTATAATTTTTGGAACTGATTTTATTTATATTCATGCATCTGTGTTCTTTTTTGGGGGGGTTGCAGGGAGGTAATTAGGTTTATTTATTTATTTATTTACTTTTACTGGAGGTTCTGGGGATTTGAACTCAGGACCTCGTGCATGCTAGGCATGCACTCTACCATTGAGCTATATACCCTCCCCTTCTGTATTCATATTAGAGACTGGCCTGTTGTGTGCTATCTTTATTAAGTTTCCCTATTAATGTGATGTTTTTGTGAAAAGCTTGGAAGGTGTACTTCTTTATGTTTTAGAACAGTATAAAAAGCATTAGAATTACATGTTCCTTAAGGGTTTTAAAATAATTGGTTGATAAAATAATCCATGCTTTTGGGAGGAAGGAGCTGAGTAACATTCAGAATTTAAAACATTTTTAGTTTTTCATATGCTTATTTGCTTGTTTATATCTGTGGGAGTCTTGTCTACCACATAGCCATATTTCAATAATTTCAAAAATTTAGAAAATTTGTACAAGGGCAAAAATTCAACCAATAAATTAATGGGAAGAGGAAGAGTCTAAAGACAGACACATGCTTAGGTAGATTAAAAAGTTTGGAATGGATGGGTATAGATGACAAATCAATGGGAACATGAATTCAACATACGGTGTTGGGACAAAGAAAAACAAAGTGAATCTACATCCCCTTCTTCTTTTATGGAAATAAACTCCACAGAGGTAAAACATTTAGATACAAAAAAGAAAGAAAGAAAACTGATAAAATGGGGAAGATTAGCATCTTGGAGTAAGAAAGACCTTGATAAACATCTCTGGAAAGCCAGAAGGCATTGATCAAAACGATGACGACAAAATATTACAATGCAAAAACCCGAAGTGATAGTAGGGTAAAAATTATAAATAAAGTTCAAAAACAAACAACAAAAGGGGAAACAGATGACAAATCACATACTAGCATCTCTAGTAGATAAAATGTTCTTAATAAAAATGGTTAGAGAAAAAGACAAACAATTTCCCTCCCCTTCCAAAATTCAACATAAGACAGGAATAGGAAATTCACTTTAATTGGATATTCAACATATGCAACTTAAAACATCAAGATAAACTTTTCCAGAAATAGTACTGGCAATAAATAAATAATGCCTGGAATTAATAATGGAGTGGAAAGTACCTACTATATATTAAAATTATGTTAGGACAATTAAAAATGATGATATAAATAAATAATGATTTACTGACATGGAAAGATGCTAAATATTATGCTTGCTGAGTGACAAAAACTGCTTTCAGAGAATGATCCCGATTTCAAAAAAATACATTTACGAATCTAGGCACAGAGAAATATCTTACAGAATATCACCAGTTTTTTAAAAAAAAGAAAATGGTTAGTTTTATGTACTGAGATTGCAAATTCTTTTTACTTTCTTATTAATACTGCATTATTTGAAAAGTTTTATTTCTGTATTATTTGAAAAGGTTTTACAATGTGCATATAGTCTTTCCTAGGAGAAAATGATACTTTCATTAAAAGTTTTAGTTATTCATGTAGAAATTAGAGAAGTAATAAAAAGATTAATTTATGTTTCTATATTAAACTTGTTTAAAAACTGTTGAAATCCTATTCCAGAAAAATGCACATGCATGGCTGGAAAAAAAAAAAAAGGAAGAAAAATGCCTTCTGGGATTTATACTTTAATATGAGTTAATTCTTAAGTTTTAAAATACTCAATACAATATTATTTTTAAATTGGGAAAGTCAGTTTCAAATACACACATATATTAAAAAACATGAACATATAACTGTATGCAAAAACTATTATCATTCAATAAGAAAATGAATAAAATAGAAAAATAACATAAAAATTAACATAAGAAATATAACTGGATAATATATCTAAGAAAAGATTGCTCAGATTGGCAGATTGATGAAACCAAGTATATACTGGCAGGGTTACATGGAAAAGGGAAATTTCAATTCCTGTAGGCATATCAAAATGGCACATCGTTCTGGAAGTAATATGACCAACGAATAACAAAATAAAAATGTGCTATCCATTTTCTATGTTTCTATTTAATGGCAATACCAGCAGGGACAGACAAAAGGACAAACATAAATGTCTATTAATAAGAATCTGCTATTAAAATTATAACTACACATTCAATGGAATACTATACAGCCATTAAAATGTTGTGATCGCTATGTAATTTACAAGAAACAATTTTGATCCCTTCCATGTAAATTTGTTCTTATCAGCTCTTAGCCACATTATCGGGAGGCAAGTATCAACACGTCAAGAGTAATCCGATTTTAGGTAATTTTACTTTTTTCCTTGGCATTGTCTGTTTTTTACCATGAGCATTCATCAGTTTTACCGAGACAATAAAATTGTTCAAACAAATGGAAAAGGCTACAACTACCTTTCTGGTGTTAAAACTCTCAGTTTCAAAGCTTTAAGACTGACACAAGGGACGAATGTTAAACGCTGCACACATTTGGAAGAATATTAATACACAGTATTGTAAGTTGGTTGAAATCTTACATGAAACCGGGCTATCAGCTCGCGATCCAGAGGCTTAGTCACTGACAGCTGACCTGAGATGGGGTTGATAATGAAGATACCGGTCGGAGGCTGGTCAGCTCCTGGTCCAGTTACGCTGTACCGCAGCGAAAGGTTTTTATCTCTATCAGACCTGATCTGAGGATCAAGAACAGTCACATTAAACAGGGGCTAAATGAGCTCATTATCGGAGACAGGGCGTGCCACAGCTCATGGCCTTTTTCAGTTACAAACGTGCACCATCTCTTCCCAGAAAACCCTTGAAGCTCTCCCAGTCCTGTTCCTCACCCTTGCTTCTTGGTGACGGGCTTCAAAAAGAGATGTCACCTGTCACCAGAAAGAGCAGGGGCAATGTTAACATCTAAAAGAACACTCACCAGGAGCCGTGCAAAAGTCAAAATGAAGGAGCGTCAGTTTTTAAACAGAATTAAAGTCTATCCTGGGAATTTCGAGGTTACAATATTTAACCCTGCAACAGGTGTCCAATTTTATGAGAATAAAAATTGTTTACTTTTTGCATCAGTTAGATAAGATATAAGACTGTGAAAGAGCCTAACCCGGGAGCTCTAAGATTGTGGTTGAGCCCAGGAGTCAGACTTCTATACCTGCACTGTACCCATGTCATTCACTGCAACCAGGGCTTCCCACAGTATTTTAAGGTGGCACCCAGCACCCCAAATTCTTTACTAATAACAAAGCATACGAGAAATGATTTTATCCTATCACTCTCAAAAATTATACCCATTACAGGGTCACTGCTTTCTCCTCCAAATACAACAATTCCTAGGACAAGTAAGTTTACAGACCAGTGGTCATAGGAACAGGCTACAGAAAGCGAAAAGGAAGCACATTATAGAGAAAGGGCCGATTGAGCAATACTGTTGGGAGGTGATAAGAGGTATTTATGTATTAGGTGAATAGCTTTAATCCAATAACAGAATTTAGTTTCTTTTTTTACTTAAGGCAAAACTGTCTTCTCATTCTCTATTAAAGTAAAAATAGAAAACACTTTTATTTGGAGGTTATGCCTTTCATTGTTAAAAATATATATAATACACATTACAATAGAACATGCAAAACAAGTAAGTGACTCATTAAAAAACATAACTTTCAGTAAATTTGTGTTAGAATGCTTCGTTAATCATATACAGAAACATTTACTTTCTGATAAGTGGGAATATACACTGAATTTGTTTTATTTTCCTTTTGTAATAAATAACAGGCTGCTAATTTTACTAAACATGTAGAAATACCCGTCATTTCTTTCTCTGCGTCTGATGGTATGCATTTAGAGTAACTGAAAAAAGACCTTACTCTTTAGATTCTAAAGCCTAAGTTTTTGCACAACCCCAGGGAGTCTGTTAATGGCATCAGAGGTCATTTTTTATTCCTTTAAAAAACTCTCAAATGCACTTGGTGCTGGCATTTTTTTGTCAGTGATTATCCCTTTATTTTTCCTTTAGCCCAAAAGCTACGCGTAGAGGGCAAAGATCGTCACGGGGAGTGAAGCTTTCAGACAGAGAAGCTAAGATGTGTATCTGCTGTGGGGGAGGGGAGGGTGTGGGTGTGCATGTTGGCATTAGGGCATATGTGTTCAGATGCTGAACAAGCTTTCTCATCCATGGCGTCCAGGACGGACCCACAGAGCTCTACCTATAAATAACTTGAGATAACAAGAATATGGAGAAAAGGCTCTTTGCAACACTACAGACATTTCATCAATATAAATATATATATATATATATATATATATATATATATATATATATATATATATATATATATATATATATATATATACATATATGTTTTAGTACATACATGTCGTAGACTCTGCCTTGTGAAAAAAGAGCCAAAAGCACTTCTAACGCACACCTGACACATGCAGTGGAGATGCATGACACTGTGCCACCTACCCTGACAAGTTCTTGAGGAAAAGGCCCCCTGGAGTTTTCTGGCAAGTTGATTGGAGGGATAACCCAGTCTCTCTTCTGCCTTTGCAGGTAGCCATTGTGCTTAGTCAGCTGTCTCGGGAATACGATTTCTTCAATTTCTCGTGGTTCCTTTGCATTGAAATACAAGAAGACATTCCTGAGTATTAGGAAAACGTTTTCTGAAAATACATCGATGTCAATGGATACCTGAAAATGTAGAAATCACAGCTTATTATGAACCAAAAAAACACGTCCGGAGGCCCTCTCCCTGTCCCTCTGTTAAGAGAAAACACTGTAAAATTTTGGGTTACACTGTTCACTGAAAAACTGAACTCCAAACAAACTTATGTGGCGCAGCTGTGTAAACCAATCGCCGTTTTTATAAACCATCTTAGATAGTAGTTAATATTGAGCAAAATTTAATAGTACCCTTTTATACATTTCTCATTAGTTTAAACCACAGTTCAGGTAATGTGCTGCTGTATATTAAATTTAGATCTTGATGTGCTAAAATATAATTTGAGTTCCAAGAGATGTTTAATACATACTGCTAAGGAATGTCTCAAATATTTATGACCCTATTAAATCCCACAGAATTAATGCTGTAATTATTCTAAACCTATGTCACCCGTGATGGATGCTGTAGATGACCCACTTTGCACATGGGCTATTAATCTCTGCTGGATGTCAACATTTTCTTGTCTCTCCCTGTATCTGTAGACATTTTGCCATTAAGCGCTTGCTGCTTCAACGTGAATATCCCAAGTTCGTTTCCGGGAACGCAGCGAACCGACAACAACAACAAAAACAGCCTCCACTCGGTGACCAGCTCCTTACTTTATGTTACCCCAGTGACATGAGTCCCCTTAACAGTTAACAGATTCACAAATTATGTTTCACGTAAAGTCCAGCACTGGTGTAAGAGGAAAAATGGTACCCTTTCCTCCTATATTTATCCGTATTTGATTATGGCTGCATATACCACATTTACAATTAAATACCAGAAGTCAAAGTGTGTATTTTTATCTCTCACAGTATGATAAATATACAAATTGTTACAGTGTCATGGTTCATAAAATCATGGACCTCAGATTGTATGAGTGTGGCACCCCCTCATACCTGTTTCAGATTAACTCAGAGAACCAGAATATTCAGAAACGAATAATGGTACCGTAACTTTACCGAAGAAGTTATTGCATCTTATTAAAAATTCTTAAGGGGGAGGTTATCGCTCAGTGGTAGAGCTCATGCTTAGCGTGCACGAGGTCCTGGGTTCAACCCCCAATACCTCCATTAAAAAACAAAATTTTAAATAGTGGCTCACATAAAATAAGTGCTCAATAAATGTTGATTTGAGGTGAACTTTACTCTGTTGGAAATGTACCTTACTTACTTTATCTTGGCTGATAGCAGCTCCACCACAGGGAGTATATTATTCCTAAAAGTCATGCTGGAAGTATGAATAATTCATAGTCCCCAATCTGATTATTAAGGGGCAAGACAAAAACCCAATACTCCTCGCCGGAAATGCTTTCCTGTTATTCCTATAAATTTGTACTTCCTCTCTAATAAATTTGGCGGGTGACATCTTGCAAACAATTGTTTATTTCGCAGTTAAATTCAACAGCTTGTAAAGCTCCTGAGAGATTTAAAACAAACAACTACTTCTCATTTGAGTTATAAATCTCAAAGTAGAAACAAACCTTTCAAATACAGTTTCAGATTGCTGAAAACAGATTTACTCTGAGTACCTTATAAGATTAAAAGCACAACGAAATACTACTGAGGTGGCTGAAGTTGATAAAAATTCAAATATTGGCCACCTGTTCATGTGATGCGAAGTATGTGTTTAGCTCAAACCGTACAAATCTGATTTTCAAACGTAACTCCATCCAACACCATATTTGGATACCCTACCTTCACTGACTCCTCAGGTGAGGCTGGCTTCAGGCTCAGTTTCACCGCTACTTGCCACTTTTCCTGAGTCTCTTTGTCTTGGGCATATATCAGGAACTTGGAGTGCTCAGAGGACAGGGGGAAACTTCTCACGGCATACACCATCCCGTCTTCATCTACCTTAAAGTCTGCTGGTTCGCTGCTTTCATACTGTACTTTCCTTTTCCCATTGCAGTTGCTAAACTTCACTGCGAAAGATAATAAATATTCAAGACTAATTATACTCCAGAGGCAAAAACAGCTAGCATCTAAATCTATAACTTGATTACGTTAAAATAAAAGGTAGTAATAGAAAACACAAAAATTTTATTTTTACATTATTACAGGAATGTAAATGTCAGACTGTGGTTCTGAGTTGTCCCCTGGTGTCTTCTTGTTCCAAAGCCTTCCCTTTCTTCCACAAGCCCCTGGATCCTGGGCCCTCAGGGGCACCTGCTCTTCCAGCCATGTCTCTCACTGAGACTGCCTGTCACTTCTTACCAAACTCCTATTCATCCTGTATGCCCCAGCCTCAAAGTCAATGAGGGTAGACCAGATGCCTTGTTTTCAGTCTTCGTGTAGCAATTTGAACTCTATTACTGTAGTTTGAAAGCCAAGCCTTATACTCACCGTGAGAGTCCTACAGGGCAAATTTTCTTGGCTATCTTGTTTACCCTGCACATTTCCTGGCATGTACACTTAATATGTATAATTTTGGAATAAATGCTTAAAGGAATAAAGCAGTAACACTTTTTAATACTGAATGCCCACCATACTCTAGAATAACAAGACCTTGCAACTTTTAGTTCTGATGGTGTTATAATAGTTCTATGAAGCAATAACAATATGATAAATTTTCAAACAAATGAAACTAAAGGTATATCTCAAAATTAACTTTAACTAAAAATATGTCTTAAGAGTAGAAGAATCAAAAATATTTCAATTTCTTAATTAACTCAATATTACATGTAATGAACTTAAAAGTGGAAACAATTAATGCTTTCTTAAAAGTAATGTCAATCAGTTTATGTCTCATTGGATAACGGAAGTTAAACTACATCCTTCTAAATGTAGAACTAGACATATTCAAGCCAAAATAAAATTATAAAATAATACAAATATTCCCTAAGGAAGATTATTTCCTTTGAAATCCTTAACCATTCTTTTTGAAGAAAAATTCTATGGGAACAGCATAAAGGGATCAAAGAAAAAGCAATTTTTCATTTCTGTAAACATGTGAGTTATGTCCTGACCACAATTACACAGGATGCATTTTGGAATTCAATTAATAGGCCCACATAACAAAATATATACACCTTTTGCATTTTTCAAGGACCTAAGTAAATTTTTTGAACCCCCACTCTGCATACGAACTGATGACAGTTCTTTTGTTGTCGTTAATATAAATTCGCTGAGATGTGCACCAGACCACAGACAAATAACGTGCATGCTTATTTCCTTACATTACTGTAAAATCCTGGATAACAGTAATAACAGACTTTACTGAATACATTATTTTCCACACAATCCATATATTTTATCCTTCATCTTTCAAACATTTCAAAATGAAAAGTCGTATCTCACACTACCTTATGTTAAACCAAAATATTTGTCTTCGAAGTAAAAGTATCCCAGAAGATGCCTGATTACCCCATCTTACACGCCATGTGATTTAAAAGTGAAAAATGGGAATGTTTTCTATAGAACAATGCCATCTACTGCTTATGTTTTATTAAAGACAGCGAAATGAAAAGTGAAATTGTTTGGGGGATCCCTGCTGAGAAATCAAAATGAAAGACTTTCACAGTCTTTTTGTATCAAATTCCCTTTTACATCACAAAAGGTAATCATGATACTTAAAAAAATATAATCTGGATCAGGAAAATTATATACTGTTCTGCACTTTCTGGTTCACTTTTCCACTTTCGCATTGCTCCTCAGCAATTCACACCTGGATTGTTGCATCTGCCTGTTAACTGGTCCCCTCCCTGATCCAGGTCACTGTAGAGCCACTTGTAGACCAAACCTCTGCTGTGATTTTCTCCTCCCTCCTTAGTATCTGCAATATACGTAAACTCTCTGACCTCGTGTACAACGCTCTCTTAATTCTTAGTCACCTGGTCTCTTCGGTCTCTCTGTAAGCACATCGTAAACTCATTTTGACTTCCTGACAGTGAGTCTCCGTTCTTTATTTTCTTTCCTTTTTTTTTAGAGGATATAGTATTTTTATTTCCTCTTTTTGTTTTTAAATTTAAATTGAAGTACAGTCATTTTCTGAAGAAGAATATGAAAATGAATGTATGTATGTGTATGCACGACTGGGACGTTGTGCTGTGCGCCAGAAATTGGTTCTTTGTTTTCTATGACACCTAACAGTGATAAGGGCAGAATAAACATTCACTCAGTATCTAAGGTCCATTAGATACTAATATCTGACAACTTTTCCAAAAAACTAGAAAACAGAAGGGAAATTTAGAAGTCTGCCCAGCCTGTTGCAGCATTCAGCACCAACAGTTAACACCAACAAAACCCAGGGACTTCAAATAACTTGACTTGGTATTAGGTGGTTGGGTTGTGAAAGAAAATGTATTAATATTTGTTGAATGCCGGGCATTGAACGAGACATTTAAGGTTAGGTGATCTATTTTAACCTTAAGAACAGCCACCTGAAGTGGGTACCGTGTTATCTGTTCTGCAGACAGGGAAGAAAATCAAAAAGGTCCCATGCTGTTTGACTCCTCGTGGCTGTCCGCCCTACAGAAGCACAAAGGGTTCCAACTCAACTCATGACTCTCAAGTTATTGAAACTTAAACCTTGAGTAGACAATAAAGGTAAAGAAATGACAGAGGCGCTTGATAAATGCTTGGAAAGAGAATAATGCAACATTTAGGTCTCTGAAAGTACCAAGGTAACTGGCACACTAGAAAGGAGTTCTTCAATTGGGGGACAGCCTAAGCGTCCCACCGAGGGGAGACGCTGAGCCCCTCGTGGGCTGCTGAGTGTGTGGCAGATGAGAAGATGTCACGCCGACTGTTCCTGTCACTGACATCTGCTATTTGGATTCAGGTGTCAGAAAGATGCAGGCAAGGAAGGAGGCCTTTGAAAACATGCATTAGCAAAAAAGAAAAAATGTGCCTTTTCCTGCAAAGGGTCACTGCACAGGCTAGAAAGGAAAAGTGGGTGACCAGAGTGCCTGACACTGGAGAAAACACTGGAGGAAATTGCATAAAGGTCAGTTATTTAAAATCATTTAGGGGAGTGAGTATAGCTCAGTGGTAGAGCACATGCTTAGCATACACGAGGTCCTGGGTTCAACCCCTGATACCTCCATCAAAAAAAATTTAATAACATTATAATAATAATTATATTTTATTCATAATAAATAAAATAAAATAAAATAATTTAGCTTTTCTAGCACCTCTGACCCTGTTGGTTTATGTTATTAAATTGTTCTTGGTGTTTTAAACAAATGCTAATTTTCATTTGCTCCAGTGTTAAATAAAATAAGCAACATTTTGTCCATCACTCAGATGTAAAGAAATGTGTTGTAGTACATAAATTCTCTTTGCACATTCAACTAGTGGAATCCATTCCTGAACTGCAAAGAAGTCCACTGCCAACTGAAAAAGGTTTTCTTGGTGAAACGGCAGTCCTGACTCCATCCTGCGGTTGTGATTTACTGCATGGACAGTGCCTGGCTCAGAGGCGTAATCCACGACGACCAGGTTTTACCGTTTTCAAGTCATGCAAATTAAAAAGCTTGCTAATTTCAATGGGTGCTATGGACTGAATTGTGTTCCCCCAAATTCATAGGCTGAAGCTCTAATTCCCAGTACCTTAGAATATAAGTATATTTGGAGATAAAGAGATATAATTAAGATAAATGAGCTCACATGGGTGGGCCCTCATGCAATGTGATTGGTGTCTTAAAAGAAGAGGACATTGGACACAGATCTGCACGTACACAGAGGAAAGCCCACGTTAGGACACAGGAAAAGATGGCCATCGTAAGCCAAAGAGAAAGGTCTCAAGAAAACCCAAACCTGCTGGCGCCTTGATCTCAGACTTCCAGCCTCCAGAAATGTGAGAAAATAAGTTTCTGTTGTTTAAACCACCCACCCTGTAGTCTTATAAATGGGTAATCCATGAATTCCATTTACTAACCATTGCCCAATGTTCATTGCCCGTTATTGCTCACTTTTGACTTAGATGCACCTAGTAATGTTTTCTTAGGTCTGACGAGATTCACTTCCGCCCTAGAACCAATCACTGAAACTTACATAGGAGAAATTTTTTTCTTACAGAAACACAAATTAAGAGAAAAAAAGTAGAAAACTGCTATGTTATAGAGTCATAGTTACAGCACTAATATATATTTATAATTTATACATTATATGCATTTATCATTATGGACTTTCAAACAGGTTTTTGGGAGGATTGTGACAAAATATGTTTACCAAAAAAACTAGCTAAAAATAAAAAGGAGAGTGGATAGAGCCATTTGGAAGGGAGAAAGAGATTTCCAAGGTTAAGATTAGATTTAAGATTTAACTTTGAAGATGAAGAAGGCAAAATCATTGCTATATGACTTATGAGAAGAGATAACAGTTCACTGGAATCAAGCTGTTTCTGTTATTAAAACATTTTCCTAATGGACAGTAGGTAAAGAACTCTGAATAACATAATGAATACCATTTTCAACTTATTTTCCAAAATATGAAGCAGTTTTATAATTTTTTTAATATATAGGTTTTTAATAAAGGGTGATGATACATTTATTTTAAATTAAAATACATCCTTATTTTGAAACTGTTCTGTATGATACTGTAATTAATGGTAGATACATGACACAATGCATTTTTCAAAACTCATGGACCAAGCAACACAACGAGTGAATTTTAAAGTCAATTAAGGATTTCACAGTAATGTATCATTATTACTTGTAAAAAACGTGCCACATTAATGCAAGACGTTAATAATAAGGAAATCTTCCAGGAGTGCGACAGTACTTTGTGTTCAATTTTTCCATAAACTTAGAACTGTTCTAAAAAAAAAGTCTACTAATAATTTAAAGAAATGCTTCCTTAAGAGAATGGTCTAACCAGATATATTATTAAACATTTGAAAGGAACAGATGGTTATCAATATCCTCAGTCTCTCCCAAACATGAGTTCCCGTGAACTGCCCCAAGTGGTTTTAGCTGAAGCTGGATAATATAACTGAATCCATAATTTTACATAAAAACTATTATGGAAATACTGAGTTGGTGTTTCATGAAAATAATAACATTTTATCAGACATGTAATAAAGCTGAAATTCTACTATTTTAAAAACAATCGAACAACTTGAACTGTTTTTCTGACAAATGATCTTCTTTACATTAAAATATTAATTTTGCTTAAGGGCAGAGATAACTTGAAGTAGAAACTCCAGGATTTAAGAGAAAAGGAAAGAAATTGCCTTCGACAACAAAAAAACAAGCTTGATCCGCTGGATCATTCAAATTTAAAACAACACTCTACATAGTTAAACGTTTGTGGCTAAAAACATCACAATACTAAACAAGAAATTTATTATTAGAGCCAGTTCAGAGTTTACACATACAATATGTAGCTATGTGCTCTAGCCTACATAAACCTTTGTTAACATGATTAATACCAAATTAAGCATCAATGAAATAATTATTTTAAAGTACTTTTGACTCTTAAAGCAATACCTCAAGTTAATGTTAACCATAAAACCATAATATCCTTATAAAATATTAACAGGAAACCACGGATCTTACATAGTAAATGTATTAGCAGTTAATAACACTGCATAAACCATTTGAATAAAAATGTGCAGATATACACATACGGTTTATAATTTTTGCCTAAGTAAAACATCACCCATATTTAGAAACAATTATGAGAGAACACTGCAAAATATTTTTATGCCTAAATATCCCTTCGACTTTTTTATTGTTTTTTTTTCCTCCCGTATGAACTGCCATTTCTGAAGCCATATTGGGAAAACAAATAGTTCCACAGTGTTTGACAGAAGTCCTCCTTCCATGGGCACAGAGCAATATTTATTAATGGGCCAGCTGTTTATTAATGAAGACACGAGAGGGAGTAAGGTAGGAAGAACTATCTCAGCATCAAGGATTTCACAGTAGAACTTACTGATTCCAATGGAGAATGGTTACCAAGCACAAGTCTGCTCTTAACTCTGAAAAATCTGCTTAGACATTCTTTTGGCCCTCTCTGCCCTTTCTGAGTTTCAGTTTGAGGAACAATTTTTTCCTAGAACAATTTAGGGTCTACCCATCCTTTTCACAGATACCGAGTGGGATACACTAGTTTGGAAATGTTCATATGGACCTTGGTGGAAAAAGTCAATGCATTTTCTTTATAGCATAGAATTATGATAAGAAAAATGAAATATAGGCTTTGGGGAAACATCCTGTTAAATAGACATAAAACTTTCATACAAAATATTTTTTAAATCATTAATAAGAAATTTGAACTTCAATTAAAAAAATGGTTCCTTTCCAAAAAAAAAAAAAGAAAGAAAGAAAGAAAGAAACAAACAAACAAAGTTGAGCTTGTTTTCATGAAGTGACTTTTTTATAACAAGTTTCATGACCAAGATCTTAAATTCTTGATAGTCACCATCAAGGCAAATTTTGTTCAAAGAAATTGGTGATAGCAAATGGGAGCACAGAATTCATCACTTTTTCTCCAGTTGACGGAAAGTTCTTTCTTGTCATGAACCATGAGGGATACACTGATTAAATTTCATAGTCCTTTTTCTTAATTGACAAATATAATGTTAAAATTCCTCATGGAAACACAAATGCTTTTCAGTATTTTTCCATATTAAGTACTTTAAAATAATGGTAAAACTTAACTTCAAGCATATAGGTATTGCTCTAATAGTCATTTTTTCCTGAGGATTTAAAATGTAACACTGACTAAATATCACAAACGAATCATTTTTATCCTTTTTCCAAAGTTGAACTTTTGCTTCAAATCCATAATCTCTGTGAGTATGTGTAATATTATTTACACGGCCTTTGCCATTGTCAATTAAGTTCATTCAGGTGCTCCAAAATGTCAGTTAAGTAAGCTATTTCTTTTTTCCAAGCGAATAACTCTCCTTCAACAAATCTACAGTGAACAACAGTCAAACACACTCACAATCTATTTTTCCCCTAGCTAATAAACTCTTAAAAAAATGTGTCCTCTGGACAGCTCATGCACTTTGGGCCATGTTAGCAAATACGGTTTTCTGATCCCCTATCTTTGCATAAAGCTGTTGCCGTTTATTTTCATAATATCAGTTTATGCGGATTTAAGATTTATGAGTGAACTTTTATATACAAGAGCGTGTAAGTAAGTAGAATGAGCATAGACTCACGGGGTTCTGAGATTAAACTCGTGATGTTTATGTTTTCATACCACTCACAGCCTTTCACCTTCATGACATTACAGCCAGAGCATCAGCCTCATGTCACGCGTGCTTAACATCTTGCTTCAGAGTGTTCATTTGTCTTCTTGAATATATGGTTTACAGAAGTTTGTTTAGCTTTATTTTGGCAAAATAAATCACGCTCTTCAAGGATTTTAACCACTGCTATTAACCAACATATTTGTTAATTCCTTAAAGTCATCGACATGCAATGATAACTTTTTGGATTTATTAATCTTTTTGATTAGTGCTGTCACTATGGCGTGTGACGTGCCATCACCACCTTTCCTGAGTGTTTTATTCAAAAGTGGCTCCTTCTCTATTTCTTCTACTTCACTGGTTTCCAATAGAGCGTTGATGATGTATATATATATAGGCTGGTATAAGTAATCCCGCATTTGTGTGAGGCATTTTGGCTTAAACCATTGAATGTAAAATCTTATAAACGGCTTTTAGAGCTTGATCATATAGGGCTGTACTCAGTCTCATAAAGGAATACCCTTACTTTCTGCTTAAGAGAATCCAAAATTCCTCCTGCCTAAATTGGCTGTTTTGGGGATATGGTGCCCACAGAATTTATTCTACATGGAGCTTCACTTGACCACTTTTGCATTAAATAAAACCTTTAGACCAAGTGTGAGAATAATTAAAAAGACACATGAATTCCAATTTAGGGGAAAATATTGAGGGGGTTCTTATGACTAAAGTCTTTCCATTTTGCTATGGGTTGGGAAAGTAAACATTCTTTGAAATGAAATCTAAAGACAAAAAAAACTGCAGGCAAGTATAGCTTCAGAAAATCTATTTGTAAATGATATATAATGTACATATATAAATAATAAACTATATGAGAAATATTATGTAATAATATAATATAAAAATACATACATATAAATATTACATATATAAATATGTATTTCAGGTCATCCATACTTTTAAAACATTTAAAAATAAAGCATATGAAATGCTTGGAAAATTAAACATGCTATAATCTAAATTAGAATACTAAATATGAATTTTGAATTAATTTAATAATTAAAATTCTAAAACTGCACAAAATATAATTATTATTTATATTTCTGGATAATCAAAAAGTATTTTGAAAACAATTAATTTCTGCTACATACAGTCCTCTCTAGTAATTTAGTAAATTTTATGCCCAGAAAAACCAATTTAATTTTAAAGAATTTGTTTCTAAAAACATATATAAATTTAACATAGTATATAGACACTTTAACTTTGAAAAACACACACAAAGTTGACTATTAATTTCCATCAAGAATAAGACTTTGTAAACTTGAAAATTCATTAGAAAGAAAGGAAAAATCAAAAGAAGAAAGAGAAGGGGAGGGGAAAAAAAGGAATGAAGATGAAATAAACTGAGAAAACAAACAAAATGAATAAGTCTCTGGCACCTGACAAGAACATAAAGATAAAATTTATACATACCTTCTATTATATTAAATAAGGAAAACTATGAGCAAAATATACAAGCAAATTAAATTGAAAGAATAATAAAAGTAACATCTGCATAGAATTTTCACTTGGGATAAACACACTGATTCAAAAGCAATGATCAGGTAACTGGGGGGATTCAGTAGGAAAGGGGACATTTTGAGGTTCACGCCATGTGCGGGCGAGTACTTGGTCAGTGAGAAGATTAGGGGGAGATGCTATGTGGACACTTGGGTCTACGCAAGTCTTAGCAAAATAGGAAATAAGGAAAACAAGAAAAGCTTCCAGGAAGTTTTTACAGAAAGTCATCAAAGAGCATTCAAACATAATTTTAACTTCTGTGACTTAATTGATTCACCTGTTTAATCAAAAAAATGCCTTCATGTTTTTAACACTATAAAAAAGTTCAGCTAGGAGTATCGATAGCACACCTACACCTGATTCTCGGTGTTCTGGCTGGGAAACACTGACCTATCTTGCCCTCCTGCTGAAACAGTAGGGGCTAGGTTGGCACTGCCAATGGTGACCAACACTTCCAGCTTTTCTCCCCTTCCTAGACATACAGAAAGTCAGCGGGCTGCCCTGGGGAGTCACCTGTCACCACAGCAGACGTTGCATGAAGGAGAAATTGACATATGTCTGTGTTGGGCACAGAAGACTGGCGGTAATTGCTACTGCAGCACATCCTAGCCTACTGTGCATGAGAGGGCCTCAACGTGAGTGACCTAAAACCCTCTCAATGCAGTAGAATTAGGATGAAGTGTCTATGAAAGGAAATAAGTCAGAATCAAACTTACTGGAGATCAAATGAATAAAACCAAAATATTTCTTATTCCTAAAAGTCTTGGCATTTCCCTGCCAAACGAAAAAGGCTTTATTATAATGTCCTCTAAAATGTTATGAAATCTATTGGAGAAACTGTTGTTTCATTTCCTTTCCAGGGAAAATCATGTAATATTTAACGAACATCTGTACATAAGCTGCCACAAATAAAAGAGAGGAATAAAGAGCTATGATGTTCCTCTTTGATATGAAAGTGAAAAAAAATCAAAACAAGCAGAGGGGATGATAATGATTATGACATTGAAAATATGAAATTTAGATTTTCAGTTGTCTGACTGTATGCTATGCATACAATTTTATGTATTAAACTTTTGGAAAAGCTGTAAGATTATTACATTCTTCTGTGTATGCATTCTAATAACTCAAAAAATTTTAAGCTATTCTTCACTTCATTGATATTCTTCCTCCAGGCATCTCTATGCCATGAAATTCAATGAAAACCCTTTCTTTTGAAAGAATCAAGCTAAAAATATATAAGATTATCAGTGTTCAGGAAGAATTACTTTTTTTTTTTTTTTGCAGAATGTGCCCATTAACAAATTACACTGAAATATCACTACCTCTAGTCAATGACTCTGACAGAACACAGGTTGTGTGGAAGCTCCTTTTCCCAACTATGTGGTTATTAGTTTCTGAAATTTGATGCAATTTAGTTAGCTTCATATTTCAGGCTACTTAATGTCAACAAAGAAGGAATCTTAATTCCTAATTTTTGCACCAGGTTTTTGTTAACCTTTTAAGAAAATAAGAGTTTTCATAATAAAGTTGACTGAAAAAAGAAGGTCCTGCTAATTGGAGTTTTCAAAACCACCACCAGAAAAGGAAAAACCAAACCAAAACTGAACTAATCTTGTGTCTAAATCAATTTTCACAACGTGGCCTCAGAATGGGCCACAGAGACCAGAAAAAGGGACTGTCTCCCCACAATGCTCAACTTACTAAGACATAGGAACACCAAGGAACAAAAGGATTTTGTACATTTTATGAAATTTGAATGAAAGAAAGAGGGACACAGAATACAATGTTCGTTAAACAAGTTAGCCACACTGCTATGACAAGCCATCACATCAGTGGAAATTAAAGTCTATGGAACTATTTAACTACTAAATCCCAAACCATCTGCTGATAGTAAAGTTACAAAACAAACAGGGTAAGATTTTATCCTAAACACTTAAAACAATTTAAGAAATATTTATGGCTATTAGGAGACAAAGATCATTGTCCTACACAAAGAAATAACAATGTATATAAAAGAACTCTTGAAAATTTATCATAATACATAACTCATAATTTAAAAGCTGAATTTTCAATTACTACTGCCAAACCCCACCCAAAGATACATGGGTTTATTGGCTACTGGAAAGAATTTTGCAAATAGCAAAGTTGGACCTTCTACAGAAAGCAAGCTATAAAAATTTAACAAAGGCAATACTAAAATCCACGACATGAAATGTGTTATTTTTAAAGGCTGTCTATGTTTTCTGAACATGAATAATATGATGTGTATTAAGGATTTTAATATACGTAGGATTCCATAAAAATTTCGTCAATGTTACTACTTCTTTCATGGAGCCAATGAAGTTGTTGAAAGTAATTACATAAAATCCCTAAGTTGCCGATGAAATTTAAGCAGTAAAAGCAATGAACACATTCTAATATAAATTCAATTAATGGATGATTACTTGATAAACATCACCATATAAACTGAGGAAAGACATGGCCTCCCAGTGTGGTGTTTTGTTTTCTCAGTATACCACTTTCCAACTTTTTGAAGAATCATTGTATAAACCCTAAAAAGCTGCTCTGGTGGCGTGAAAGTATTCTTCCAACAACCTAAAGAATATTATTTCTTTGTTCTAGTTCAACTCACCACATAGCATTACAAGAAAAACAAGGGTAAGTAATCTATGACATATAATAAAAAATGGGCTATGTTTTTAATGCATCAATTTAACAGTAGTAGAGAGCTGTTTAAAAATTGAGTTTACACAATGGATAAAAACTTGACTAATACTCTTTTAAATGTCAATTACTTATTTATATTTAGAAATTACATTTTATGCTTACTAAATTTTTATCATAGGTATCCAGAACTGCAGTCATTTCAAAATGCTGTCATTGGTTTAAAAATAACCAAATCAAAACAAAAAACAAAAAAAACCCCAAAAAACAAAAAATCCTCTTCAAAAATGTTCCTTCCCTCTATTCACAGCCTGAAATGAGCATCCACCTCTGTGAACACACCAACTCAGCCAATCTGAATATCTGAACAAAACTTCGTTGCTTCGAATGACAGTAAGACTTCTGCTCTTTAATAGGTTGACACTTCCTCTTGGAGAAATGGTAACACTTCTGTTTCACCATTTTCATTACTTATTTCAAAGTGCATGGTCACACAGTGTAGTATTATGGCCACCTCATGGATGCCCCACCCTGTGACTTATCTGAAAGCATCTTAGGTGCATGAGTGTTCCGCCTTAGGGGCATTATTCTTACTCCCACTCTTTCAAATGACACTACAGCACTTAGCTCAGCTCTTAGGTATACTAATGAAGCATTAAAGATACGTATCTTTAAATTTCACAGAGATAAAAGATTTTTGCACATTTGATTGACCCTGAAAGTACACAGACATGTATTAAAGGATCTTCATCACATTTACCAATGTGATGTCAAAGCAAGTATCCTGTGTACACACTCTTTACTCCCGGCTTACCAATTCTGAGTCCGTATGTATTAGTTACAATAAACCAAGTTAGGCTGAAGCAATATCCTTACCCTCTCCTGATACACAGATGCAATAAGCAGACTCGCCAGAATTACATCTTCTTGTCTAAAAGCCTCAGCAATACGTATGTTCTAGAATAATATATTAAAAGCCCTATTTAAAAAAAAAAATTAACTGAGTAGACATTTGACTTCCAGAGGCATAAAAATGAATTAAAACAGGAGTTGTAAATAACTGAGAAAAAGACAGGAAAACACACACCTGAACAGGAATGAGGACGATACTGTTAAGTGGGAATGTTTCATCTTTAAAAAAAAAAACTTTTTTTTTTAAAAAAGGAAGGATATAAAAACCAAGAACAAACAGAAATACAAGGTATCAAGGAGCGTTCTAGTTGTTTGTCAAGGGGTTTTTAGGACATACTGTATGGGAGGGAGTTTTAGGGACGAAAGTCTCTTACTGCGAGAAGCAGTGTCGAGGTAGGCTGAAACCCACTAGGCTGGAAGAAGAAATGTCAACACAGGCACAAATGAAAGATCTAATCACTGATGCACGTGGAGCTGGTTCACAGGATTCAGGGGCAGTGTGAGTGTGTACATGCATATCTGACAGCAGGGTTCAGTGTTCAAATGTAAATGCCACTCTAGTTTCTATAAAAAGGCTTACCATTACCCCTTTTCCTGAGCCCATGGGTTAGATCTATTAATATGAGGAAGAACATGATTGGCACTTTTTCAACATGGGGATTATTCAAAAATACACAGTGTAATATGCAAGATGTGATGCTAAAGAAATGGGATTGATTCTGCAAGTCACACAGAAAAATCAGATTCATTACATAACAAGCACGTCTTGAATAAAATTATCGTCCAACCAACAGGGGCACTAAATATGCACTTTAATTTGGAGTACAGTACAGAAGTAACTTCACTTTCTAATGAGATGAATTATTAATAAAGCTAAGATACTAAAAAAAAAAACAATGCTTGTATAAAGGCCAACTCTAATCTCATGTATTCCATATGCAATCTTCACTAAAACACTACTGTTTTATACTCAGTGGAACCATACCTTCAACTAGTCTGACACAAGACTAGTTTGAACAAGAAGGAACTGCACTGATGATGAAACTTTTTTCTCTTTTATCATTTTGTTCTTGTTTGGTGCAAAAAATAAAAAGGACAGAGGACTACAAGCCAGTAAACTCAGTTCTGGTTGTGGTTCCACCAATGCCTTTTCAATAATCCTCTAAACAGCATCGATCTTCATTGCTTCTGCTGTATATGAGGAAGTGTCACTCAAGACTGCTAGTATCTTTTACAGCACTAAACTATGCACACACACAGTCTAAAATTTGATAGCATAACAAGTCCCTGAGGGAATATTACCACTGAAGGTGGGATTTGGGGATTTGGGGGTTGGTTTTTTTTTTTTGGTTATTTTGTTTTAACTGTTGTGAGTAAGTTTTAAGTAAAACACGACAGCTCCTCTGGGACAAAAAGCGAAGGACAAAGCCTACAGGAAATACACTGGCTTTAAATGTTTTTTTCTCTAGTTCTGAAAACCTATAAATTTCAAAGCAAAGTTAAAATCCAAGTATCACATTTCATAGAATTATGGATGAAAGGGCAGCAATAAGTGATCAAAATCCTCACAATTATTCAGTGGCCACTCTTTATTTCAACAGGTTAACCCATTACACTGGCATTAATGGACTGTCATTTATAATCTACTTGCTTTCCTTTTGCTAGAATTTGTATGTCATCACAAAAGTAAAAGAAGCTAAAGTTATTCTGTTTGAAACATAACCGTCCTCCAATAGACCAGTCCCCTTCTTTGCATGAAACAGATTTCAGTCATTTAGGCACGCAGGTGTCACAAAGATCAAAGGATACTACCTGTATGTCAAGTTCCAAATTCTGCATCTCATCCCCTTAAAAAAATAACAGATGTCAATGAGAAAAACGAAAAGTCGAATGTCTTTACAAGACATTTCTTTAGAACAAGTCTTTAGAACTATTTAGTAATGAATACAAAATTGAAAAATACAAAACTCTGGAAAATAAAAATATAAAAAATACGCATTTGAAAAAAGATATGCATTTGAGACAACAGAAGGTACAATCCATAATTTGTCCTAAATTTGCAATTTTGATGGCATAAATGCTCCTCAGGAAAGATAAACTGAGGACCTACGAAGTTCTCTGGAGATACATGACAAGAAAACTCATATGACAATTTCTGGATGAAGTCACGACAGAAAAGGTGCTCCTTTCACTTTTACATGACATCTTTTCTTTTAAAAGTTTCTAATAAAATAAAGTCAGTATTTGTTATAAAGGAGACATTCTCTACTCAGTTCTTATCATAACGGCCATACAAAAACATTCTGCTGCAAGTTTTGGTTTCTAATGAGTAGCATTCTTTTGTTTTTTCAGGTTCAAAGTCATTTTCTGTAAACAGCCTGTTTTATATGCACACACTACCTTTTGATAATTCTTTCATGGATTACAGTTTAGCCTTTAAAACAAGCAACTATGTTGAATATCTTACTGTTCTTCTAGGTGGTTTCAAATCCCTTGATGTTTGGCAAATTTTTACAAAATTAATGAGGTTAACCTTCATTTCTCAGACTTGCAGAGTTTAAAACTTCATGTTACCCAGACCTCGTAGTCAAAGATGACTCACAGTCAAGGACTTTTACATTTGACTTTATTTTTCAGGAAAATCTAGTAAACACAAAGTGTATCTTAAATGAGAGAGAAGCATGTGACACTTTCTTAATCTTAAACACATTTAGGCAACTAAATACAGGTTAATTCCACTTAAAATAAATTAGACTTGTAAAAGTAAAGACATCTGAGGTAAAATGTGAAGGGACATCAATGAGGTTTTCACTTTATAAAGTTCCTTTTCATAGTTGCATGGTATTCTGCCTTCTTGCTCCTTTCCATGCCTGAATGTGTCTGTCTTCCTAGAAGGAGGGACCTGAAATACCAATGTGAACACGGCAAACATTCTATCATCAAGGAAGTCACAGGCTCATCCAAAAACTTCCCTGGCAAATTATGTGAATTAAGATGAAGCTCTACCTAGTGGGCATTAGGGAAATCAGGATGAGACATTTAAAAGCCGAAGCTGACGTTTAAAAACACGATTAAAGACAGTTTCATAAAAAGTATAAAGTTTGCCACAAAAATATCTGGCTTGGAAACTTTTAATTTACTTGCAGTTTGCAGGAAAATATCTACCACATACAGAAAGGGACAAAGAGTGTTTGCTGCAAAGTACCATGCGCTGGATTTGAAGATGTGCAATTCTCTATGGTTACAGCTCTGAGGAAGGCACAGGAGAAATACGGCTTTGAAACACTGCCTCCTTAAACCACCACCCCTGCCCCCAAAGCATATATCCGCACAGTTTTCTTGTGATTATGTTTTGATTTGATTTTAGAATAACAGAAACTCACAGCATCACTGGCTTTTAAAAAAATATAAAATGTGCTTTGTCCATAAGTATTCTCATTTTATGCTATTTTGTTTTCCAATTTAAACAAATCACTGTTAGTGGAAATGAAAAAGGCAATTTCTGCTACCTGAAAGGGAAACACGATTCTGCCAGGTTCTTTAATTTCTCCGTGAAGACATACACACAGCTCTTTAATAAAAACATGCTATGGAGTTTTCAGGGCCCATAATTCCTTCTGCTTAGTGAACAAAGTCATAATAGGTATGTCAGAATGAAAACAGGGATAAAGTTCTTTTGAGCTGACGGAAATGCCTATGTAGCTTTTTGTAAGTGGAATACAGACGTCAGCAAAACAGAGATCGGGTGGCTCAACAGAGACCATATTACATCTGATTCACTGATCCCTTTCAAATTCTTGCCCCCAACCTCAGCACAGCACAAAACCTTCCTGAGCTCTGCCGGTCCTTTTGTCTACTCGCAAAACAAAATACAACAGAAGAATAAATTCTTGGGGGGGGGGGTGGCAAAACAGCATTTCTACTTGGACAAGTCTCTCCCTTTCGGTTATCTTAAGATGCGTGTTCTAGCTCGTTTTCTCAGCTAGTCACTCTCCATCACCTGTTATTTAGCAATTTGTTAGGGAAGGACTATCTGTAGCTCTCCTAGCTTTCTTGAAAGAAGCGACTTGGATGAAAAGTCAATAATAAATGTGCTTTGTGTACCCAGCAGCACTCAAAGTGCTTATAAGGTAATTAAGATTGGTAAGGGGTCATTGGTTTTATGCCCAGAATCGGGTTATGAATCCAAGATTAAATGTCAAAAAGAGTGTGTCTGAGAATACTTGTTAAAAGACAAAATTTCATACTTTTAAGACATGCACTCTATGCTCTAAATGCATCCAGAAGGAGAGATGCTCGAAGTGCCAAGATGCTTACAAATAATTTTGCTAGTGGGCAGACAGGAGATTCTTGAGTGCTTTTTCTCTCAGTTTGCGAGAGATGTTAAACACACCAAGAAACTCTGCAAGGTTTAGATCGACTTTCCGACATGGAGGTGGAGCCAACTTTTAGCAATGGTTTGTCAGATGCTGTCTTGTTCTTAAACATCCCCCTTTCAACAGTTACCTTTCCAGTTCACTCCTATGCTGAAGAGTTGCACACAGCATAAGAATACCATGGGAATCCGTGAGAAAGTCTATAGAAGTATTTTGGGACAAGGCCGAACCTTGGAGGATTTGGGGAGGTGAGACTAGGAAGAAAATGGAGTTCTGATAAACAAACAACCCAGAGCAGAAGAAAGAAGACAGATGACATGTCCAAGGAAAGGCAAGGGCCAGCCATTGCTTGAAATAGAGAGTTAATGCAGAGATACAGTGGAAGATACACCTGTACGTTTACTATGGACAAACTGTAGAGCACTTGTAAGAATTTGGGAGACTGAAGTTTTGGGGGCAGAGGAAGGGCAGGCAGTGCTCTGGGACAAATGACCTAATGTAAACAGGGATGAGAGTGGAAAGCAGACTTTTTACTGACAAGGTCAATGCTTGAGCGAGAACTAGGGATCTGGGCCACAGTGACGGCAGCAGGAATCCCCAAGAAGAAAGGTATTCAAAGAAGTGGTGAAGAATTGATAGCTACTTAGGTGTGAGGGCGAGGAAAGGCAAGGAAGGAAATGCAGGGTGTCAGAAGGATTCCAACAGTTTGAGTCTAGATGACCGTTTAAAAAGAGGGATGCAAATGGGTTAAATTTTGAAGGAGGAAATTTCCATTTTAGGAAAGACTGCTTTCCAGAACTGCTGATTTAATTTAGCATGAAAGAATATACAAATTGTGCATCTTCTGAGTGCCTGACATGGGGCTCGGTAGAGAGAATTCATCCTGGTATCTTGGAGGGGCTCCTAGTTTGATTACAGAGACAGACACACAAATCGTGTGCTTAGTTGAAGTCACAGGAATGGGGTGAAATCTTTCAGGGACAGTCACGTCTAATCTAAAACGTTCCTGCTGAGATTATCTTGGTTAGCTGTCTTACTGACAGAAAACACGTGATAGCCATCTCATACGCAGACATCTCTTCAAAAAGACAAAAATGAACTGAGTCAAGCTTTTTGTCTTTTTCCCCTCCTTATAAACCCCATTCATTTCTTGACTCCTGGACCTTTGGTAATTTGTGTTTTTTTCTCCTCTGCACCATATTCTAACTTGCTCTTTGCCTTTTTCAAATGTAAACTCACAAAATGACATTCCTTAAGAGTGCCAATGCTGGTGCAAATTATTGCCAAGATAACAACATTTAAGTACCTACTGAAAGTAAAATACTTTTCATCTTTTGTAACTCAAGGCTTGGCAGACTTGGCAATTTCTTGTGAGCCTAAAACTCTTTGGAAGTGTTAACAATAACTGAGCAACATACGTCCCATCTCTGGGATTGTACACAGGGTAGTGGCCTCCATGAGTCGTCCTTTCAGTTCTTAGTCCCTTGCTTAATGCTCTACCAGATTCATGCCTTGGGTCTAATGGAGAGAATGTCCCTTCATTTCTCTCCTTTCCGTAGCCATTGAAAGTTGTCTCTGGTGAGTCCACGACCTATACTGCCTGGACTCTTGTGTGAACGCACAGTTCTGACATCTGAGGATTCTGGGGCACAGGGCAGGGCAGGAGATATGATGGGATGTCAGGTGCTTGAGGTCAGGGCCCACGGGCACAGTGGCACCCTCCACTTGGGTGCTTCATCCCCATGCTCCTTCCAGTTGGCTCTTGGATGGAGGAGATGGCTGTTGGTATTTCAGTGATTCCCCAGACATGACCATATTGGGTCCTGATGACCACTTCAGCCGGAGTAGGCAGCAACTCATATTTCCATTTTCTAAGTGAATTAATTATGGCTCAGGGAGATTAAGCAACCTGCCGTAGGTCCCACAACTGTCAAAGAGAACAAACTGCCTTTATTAGGGACCAAATGAACTACAAATAATGATAGGTTTCTAGCTCACATTTAGTTTATGGCTTGTTATAATTACCTATTTTCTGCTCTACCAGTGCCAAGTCAGGATTTGACAGTCTGTATGCTGTCTTTTTGGGGTTTTTTTGCCGAGTTCTTCTCACCATTAATTTGTATGGATAATTTTCCTCCAGTTCTACTAAATGTCGGGACAAGTGATTCCCTAAAATTCAGAGTCTTGTGTGACAATGAAACAGATCTTGGTATTTTCCAGTAATACTGCAAACACAAAGGAAGCAAAGTTAAAGTAAGTCAACACTGACGGGTTGAAGAAAAGGAGGGTATTAGGCGACCAATGAGTCAATGTCTTCTAAACTGCATTCTGCTGATGACGCATGCTTAACTATCAGCCATGACTGACCGACAATGCCCAAAATAGAAGCAACTCCCTTCTTGACTAATTGGACACAAATAAAAGTTGCAAATAGTTTTTATTATGATAACATCTTAAAATGGTGCTACCAACAAATAAGTATCTATCTATTTTCTTAGCTGGAGCCAATGATGCTTCTTAAAAGCTGACTGGAGCTAAGATGCTGCTCCTTAGCAAAGGGAACCGTATCAGCTGTACGTCTGCTCAAGATAACACAGGACCAGTCTCCCACTGCTTTACGGCACTTTAACAGTTACAAAGCTGCCTTCATGTAAGGAGAGGGTAAACTGGGATTTCCGATGGGGCAGTCCTCCAAAAACTCTACACCAGTGGGGCGAGGGCCACATCAGCATGTCAGCAAAACAATTAACTCACTTCCAAGAAGCTAAAATTCCACGAGGAACGGAGCATGCCTAATTTTCTGAGGTCAGTGCCCTGATCAACGCTGTGTTCCTACGATCTGCATTCGACACGAGAAGTCTCCGCTTGCCTCCTGTTAACAGAAGTGTCAGGAACAAGATTATCCACAGGTAGCAAGACTGATAACAGCTTGAAAAACATCCGATGCAGAAAATAGAGGAAACAGTATAAAGTAGAAGCTGAAATGACACAGTCTAGCCGAGCTTTGAAGCAGAACTGTGCGAATCTTCACCACTGTAAATATCGCCCTACTAAGTGCAACGGTATTAAACACAGGACACCAAGATGGGTAATTCCAGTCCCAGCCTTCCAGAGACTCACAGGAGAGTGAAAGAAAAACAGATACCAAGGATTCTAGCTCATTCTTCTCATCCTGAAAGATCTTTGATCCACTGATTCAGTGATTACGCCGAATATACCACATCCACCATCTCATTTAACCCGAAGAACAAGTCTAAAAGGTAAATGCTATTTTAGAGATGAAAAGGAAAAAGAGTCACAGGGAGATAAAGTACCAGGTCCCAGGTCACACAGTGGTGGAACTTAGCATTTGAGCATGGTTATGTGATTCTAAAGCCTGTTTTGATTTTTCAAAAATATCTCACTGCCATTCAGTTTTGGGACGGGAGTCCACAATAAGCACAAAACATAAGCCATGAATCAATATATTTATGAATAAGATTATCTTTCCCTTAGAAACCACACTAGATTATACATTTATAAAGTAATGAACTCTATCATTTGATAGATTCTTGAAATAATCTCTTTTAATGGGCATGTCTGGAAAAGTGGTTTCCTGAAGTGAAAATCTGTTAAAATGTGGTCTCCATTGGCACCTGGGTTTCACATATACTTTTGACTTTTCTTTAAAAAAAATTCATTTAATTCCTTACTGGAATCACACGCCGAGTTTTATATGAAATAAGAAGAGTGGCTTTCTACTGAGTACTTTCTGCTTTAATCAGAGCCTGAATCAGACCCAAGACTCACCAGGCCAAGTGAAAAAAGTGGACAGTCAGCAGGCATCTGTGTGTTTTCAATGGATGAGTGTCCATGACGACAGGGAAAAAATGCCACAGCAGTGCAAGCAACACTGTTAGCGGGCTCAAAGAGACTGGGAAGCGAATTAGCCTAGAGATCCGTCCACCTCTTTCCCTTCCTTCTTAGAGGTGAATCATGCTCAACAGAATTACGTAGCATGGCAGAAACAAGGACCCACCTCTGCATTCCTTTTGCACCTGTTCCTGAACTCACGGAGGGAGCGCTTCTGAGCTAAGTGCTGCCCATCGAGCGCTTTTCAGCAATCCTACACTTTATAAATTTTCTTGTAATGCACACGCAAATTACAAATCCCCAATGACAGGAAGAATGGATGAGATAAGTGAAAATGTAAATTTATCTTCTAAACAGGACTACACAAAGGTGTACCATCTTATCAAAATGCTTCTAGTAAATTACTTTAAGCATTTTACTCTGATTTAATTTAAATATAATTTTTCTTTCATTAGCCTCACTGAGGTCTAACTGATGAATAAAATCGTGAGATATTTAAAGTATGCATCACGAGGATCTGATATACATATACATTGTGAAAAGTTTCCTCTTATCCAGTTTTTTAACACATCTGTCACCTCATATATTTTTATATATATACTTTTTTTCTTCTTTTTTTGATGAGGACCTTTCAGTTCTGCTCTCTCAGTATACAATTATTCAGTTCAATTCTGGTTGACAGTGTTATCAACTAGAGCCACCACATTATACTGTAAATCCTCAGACCTTATTCATCTTATAGATGAAAGTTTTTAAGTGTTATGTATTATTGATGAAACGAATTAATACCAAGAAATAATTTTTCCTTTCAATAGGTGTTCTCCATTCTTGTCACACCCTTTGTAGTTACAACTGAGAAAGACCACTGTACTAGGAAGGCAACTGTCCCCATAAAAACAGGAAACTATGAAAACTGTAGCTGGTATATTTCAAACACCAAATTGCTAATAAGCACTTTTTAGTAGCAGCTGATGTGCTTTTATATTTCACTAATACAGTTTATCGGTTTTTATTTTTGAGTATACATATAAAGGAAACAAAATTGTGGACATTATATTTAGAATAATTGACTTTTTTCCTGTTTATTCATCGATAAGCTTTTCTGCTTTTATAAAATACCTGATAATATAACATTGGAATTACTGGAATGATGCGTTATTATTTTGCTTTAAGAGTATCCTAGGTTAGCGGTTCTTTGGCAGTTCCATGATGAACCTGCCCCAGGTAACATCTGTGATGATCTCTCTGATACTACAACCTGCCCTTTACAAAACGGCATTATAGTTGGTGTGTCTACTTCCTAAGCATTTACACGTCTTAAGCTTTGATACAGTCTGGTGTATTTTTCATGCTGGAAATAAGCAGACAAATCACCTCACTTTCACATGCTATAAAATCATTCATTTATTCAATAATTACTTACTGAACACCTACCATGTGCCAGGCACTGTTACAAGCCCTAGAGATACAGTAATGAACAAAACATGCCCCCCTACCCCCATACACACAATGTTTTTGAAAGAATTAAGGCAATGTTTACATTAATAGAACAAGTTATTACAGAAATGTTTTGTTTTAAAAGTATAATTTTAGCCTTATTTCTGTTTGAAGGCTATGAAATGAATGGATTCTGTTTTCCATTAAAGAAGAAGAAGAAAACACAGAGTAAGCAGGATGAGTAACTTCTGGCAGGAATCCAGTCCTGGCACAGGAATGGAAGGATGGAGCTCCTTCTTACCGGGGAGATAAGATGTGGAAATCTGAAAAACAGGCTTGATTTGGACAAGCTGGTGGAGACTCCCCACGTTTAAAGGCACTTAAATAAGTTCTTCAGTGATGGCTGGCACTGAAGTTTCATTACATCTCATTTCACTTCCGGCTTCATGGTGTTTCCTTATGAAATAAACATCCCATGAGCGCCCTTCTTATGGTCCTCATCTTTGAAGAGCATCATTTTCATCTCAAGTTAACAAAGCAGAGATAGAAGAAATGATTTCCCTAAGGTCAAAAGTTGGACAGGAGACCAGAAGGAGCTGGAGAGGCCAGGTTTCCGAGTGAATGATCTCAAGTGACAGGACCAACAGTGAGGAACCGCCCATGGCTGGCCTGCTCATCTCTGTCTCAGCTTCTTGGAATTTTGAACAGAGATACAGAAACACAGGGACCTGCTGACAGTGTGTTAATTTTCAGCTGAACCCTGGAGGGGAAAATTCCACAAACGGCTCCATTTCTTGGTTGTTAACCTCTTACTTTATCTCTGGGAGACTTTCTCGGCATTCTTCCAACAAACAGTCCCCTTGGCTTAAGTTGGTTTCTGTTACTTGTAACCAAAAGAACATTAATGTTAACGTCCCTTTCCTCTGGTCCATTTTGTATGCTTCATTTGAATTCATTTCCTTTTCTTCTAATTACCCCACTAAAGACTTTCACTGTTTTCTACTGCCAATAAGATTAAATCAAATCTGCCAACATTCCAATATTCTCAGTATGGCTCTCTTATAAGCTCTCAAATCTAGGTCTAAGTGCACACATCGCCTGTCACCATTTCCATCCCTTGCTTCCTGTTCTCCCTAAAACACTCCTACAAATAATAATGGAAAAGACAGTGGACATTATTTTAATGATATATGTTTGGCTTCAATGCTGGACCTGCCAATGATTAGATGTGGAAGCTTGCACAGATTTTCTTGTATCTCTAAAACCTAGCTACCCTTTAATAAAGTGAAGATAATAATATCATGTTCCTAGAGTTATACTAAAGATGAAAAAGAATACATATTTTTTAGATATAGCTAGCACAGGGCCTAACATATAGAATATTTTCCACAAATGAAAACCATTTTAATTTCATTATGACTTAAATCTAAGTCTTTAACCCAAACCCTTCCTTGAGATTCAGAACCACAGATTTCAGTGCCTGTATGAACTTTCATGTAGACAGACCTCAGATTTCAAATGCAATCTGTCCAACAGGAAAATTAACACCTGCATTCCTTTTAACCTGGGTTCTCCTATATCTCTTACTTGGAAGACTGAATGATACCGCCACCCACCAGTCACTCAGCCACAAGTATGATAATCCTAAACTTCTTCCTCATCCAACTGGTCTCCCACCCTGGCAACTTTACCGCCTTAACATCTCTTGAATCCGTCCTCTCCACTTCTCCAGGCACGCAGATCTTCTGCACCAATCATCAGGCCTCTGACAATCTTCCTAACTGATATACCCTGCCTTTGTAGTACTCACTAAATTTACCCTCCCAATAGTTAATGAAGAAGTTGTTCTAAAACTCAAAGCTGATCAAGTTTAAATCTATTAATAGCTCTCCATTGATTAGAGAATAAAGATGTACTCTCTGGACTGTTACACCTGACCTTGACAATGGGGCCCCAGCTGAAAGTTAATGCTTTCATTCTCTCATCTTGCCTTGTTAGTGAACTCTGCTCCAGTCACACCTACTTGCTCAGTTTCCGCACAATATCAGACTGTTCCTGCTGGTCCATCTGCAGGAATGTCCTTACTTCAGCACCCTGGCCAGTAGCCATGCATCTTTCCAGGGTCACTTCCTTTGTGAAGCCCCAGCAAATATAGCCAGCCCTCTCCGACGTCTGTGTTCCAGCTGCAACCAGTTGTGACGGCAGCCTGAAATACTTTGATCATAGCACTCATACTTGCGCTGAACATGCTTGTGGACCTATTTTCCCAAGCTGAAGGGCAAAGCTGTGCCTTATTCCTTTAGGGTCACTGGTGATCAGCTCAGGCTTGGCACGTAACAGGCCCTTCCTATGTGCTGGCCAAGTGAATGAAGGTAACAAACAAAGAGGCAGCAAAGGGAATTTAGAATTTGAATTTCAAAATGAAAAGCAAAGATCGAAGTATGGTTTGGAGTCTGCAGACATCCAGCATCTCTTAGGACCCACAACAATACAGAATATGGTAACTGTTCGTAATTATGATTTCTACTAATGAAGCAAACATTCCATCACAGCTATTCAGAATGCCCTATTTAAGGTCATCAAGTGTGAGATTAAGCTGACACATTGTTCCAAAAGGCACTGATAAAAGCGTGCATTTTTGTAGGATGGCTATGGCCCCTTAAATGATAATTTGAGAGACATCAATGTTTTATAGTCTAAATAATTTAAATGTGGTGCATTACTGAGCAACACTAGAATACAGCTTACTAGTGTCTACTAACTTGTGATCATCTCCTATATTACTAGGAAATTTGGACAACTTTAGTATAAATCTGCACATAAATTCCTTAATGGGCAATGAAAGTTTTAGGGAAAAAAAAAAAACTGGGAGATAAAAATGCTCTGGGAGAAAACTGTTTAATAGCTGATTAGAATAGAGAATTATTTCTTTAAAAAAATGTTGATAGCTATGCTATAGTAAAATATTTAGAAAATATACCAAAGATGTGGTCAGAAACCAAAAAGAAAAAAATAGTATTTTTTGACATAAAGTGATTCAGGTGGGAAGGAAAGTAAAGATAACTCATAATTTAGAAGAAAATCTTACATTACTGAATCAAATTATGCTGTAATATAAGACTCAGTGCCGAGAAAAATGCTCTGCAAATTTTCAGAATGCATCCTAGGTAACAGATCTTCTAAGAAATATTGCCACAGACCAGAATAAAATTGATATAATTTACCCATCAATTTTCAACCTAGTCAATAAAAAACACTCAAGGAAATGAATGGACATTTTAATAGACTTCTAGATGTGCTACCCATTCTAACTTTAATAAACAGTTTTTTTAAAAAAAATTGTTTAGACTTTACAATGAACTTAACTGGGAGCCAACATCATAATTTTGCATTTAAGATTTCACTTTTGGTTGAGCTGGAATAATGGCTGAAAGTAACAGGAGCCACAACTGATTAAGTGGAAGTAAAGTTTTCCTTTTAAAGCCGCCTTAAGGCAGGTACACAAATATTACCTTTGTGAAGTCTAGTAGAGGGTTGGAAAAGGAAGATGATGAATTTTCAGAAGCGTGAATTGCTGGGACGTGCGAGAAACCAAATGACCGTACGTGACGGGATTCCTCGGGGGATCCCTTTACACTTCAGATCTTCTGTGGCCTGTGATCCGCCACACTCCAGGCAGTTCACAAACAAATTACCACCCCTTCCAGAGGACGTGGGCTCTCAGCTGTAGGAGAGGCAACTGAGTTACCAAAAAAGTACTAAGAGATTTAAATACCTAGAAGCTTGCTAGAAGCCAAGAAGAAATGAGATACTGATCAGAGTTGAATATCTATCTTAGAAAGCCTTGGCCCTCTGTACGCATTGCTGAGCAAGAAAACATGTCAAAATACTCTTCATTTTACATCCCAAGATGTTTTAAGACCAGACGGTAAAATTGGCCTGCCAGGCACTCGGCCAATAGGTTGCAATACTTACGATTACTCTTTAAAAAAAAAACAACTCGCCTTCTAAAGCCACGCTAGACTTCAGTTCCATAAGTATCAGGAAAGGAAAAAAATCAAGTTTTCATCTGATTGTTTACGTTCTCACTGTAAAAGACTTCAGACTAAGGAAATGGATCATTTCTATGTGAAGAGTAAGGCCTTGGTGAATTTGAAATGCGATATGTTTTTACCTTTATTTAGTGTTGAATGCTATAAAATAAAAGAGGAGAGTGAGCTGAAATACAATGTCCCGTTACATTTTTGCTCCACTTCTCTGCTTCTCACTTGACATTACGGACAAAGATTTTATCATGTTAAACGTATAAGGAGGGAGTGTATAGCTCAAGTGGTAGAGTGCATACTTAGCATGACATGAGGTCCTGGGTTCAATCCCCAGTGCCTCTGTTAAGGGAATAATAAAAATGATTAATAAATAAACAATAAAAAAATCACGTTAAACGTATACATAGAAATAACCCCGCCAAAGCGTGCGTCTCACCGTGGTAACTGATTCAGGCTGTTATAAAGAATAACCAGATTTGACATGTAATGTGGGTCTGATGCCCCCAAAGCATGCAAAGTGGGCACCTGGAGATGGACATTAAAGTGTCCTTGGCAATTCTGCAAGACCACAGTGTTATTCACGATGCTGTTTCCCAGCCTACGTGGAGGGGTTTCTTTTGAATAAATCTGAAGCCCCACACCCACGGACGTGAATTTGAATGGGAGCACAGGACACCGAGCCCCTCTCTGAACGCAGGAGTCTCTCCACTGCACAAGAGGCAAACCCCGCCAGCAAAAACAACAAACTAAATCTCTGTTGAAACAGAAAGGGCAGAGCGTGAAATAGCAGCCTGCCATCAGACAGGGGGAGTCCGATTTTCATCAAGGGCAGCTGAAACAGCCCTCTCCTCCCACTTCTGCATGGAAAAGAAGGAAACAGACAACACCATCTGCACGCAAGCAGGAAGACGAACCTCGGCAGCTCACGTGCTCACTCCAGCATGAAACCCCCAGCAGCCTCCAATGCCCATTTAGGCTCCACTCCTCTCCCTGATCCCATCGGGTGCTCCTAGTTACTGTACGTTCAGAGGGATGCACAGTCCTTTTTTAAAAGATTCTGCTGGTGCCACATCATATATTGGAAAAGTTTCCAACCAAAGGGTTTCTGATTGATTTGTCTGGGGTCATGTGGAGGTAAAGGGAGAAGGCTGAAAGAAGCAGCACTTGAAAGCGGTGAGTGGCAAACCCAAGCAGCAAGGTGAATGCACTGTAAGAGCCTCTTCGGTGATGACTACACAGACACGTGGCGTGGGCATGCAGGATCTGCGCCAAAGCAACGGCCGCCGGTTGCTCTACAGCTATTTCCAATTCACCTGCTGCAATGCTAAACAGGCTCCTGAAACTCTGCCTTCCGGGAGAGAGGAGACTGTTCACACAGGGCTGAAATGCACAGTACAAATATACGCTGTGGGAGAACTGGAGGGGAAGTTAGGTGGAATTGAGCAGATGGATAAAACAGGTAGATTACCTCCTCAGCTAGACGAGATCATTAATGATACCAGAGAAGGGCCGACGTGCTTTAATATGGACACATTTGTGCATCAGGCATGGTGTACTGACCACAAGGATGCTGAGGGACGAGATTAATTCATTACTGAGTTATATCAATGACCAGGCCACATGTGCATTTAATGTCAAAAAGTATACAACCAGTAGCAAAAAAGCTTCTCAGCCATATCCTGCAGACCTCTTCACTGCTTTCAGAACTTTCAATATGATTAACCAGATCCAATTAATAATCATGATGATGATAATCATTTTAATAGTTTGAATTACTACCCAGGAAATAGTCACTAGCGCCTTCCCCTGCGATGGGCAGAGCCTTCGTTGATGTTGGGCTTGGATAAGTGTCTTTCTCTGGCCACTGAGATGCTAGTGGACGTGACACAGGCCAGTGCTTGAAACGTGCTTACACCACGGGGCTTGCCTTCTTGGAGGATGCCATTGCCATGTGAAGGAATGAGATCTGGCTGCCCACTGAGCTAAGGAGGACGAAGGAAATGGGGAACAGATACAAACTCAGTCCACAGCTTGTATCCAAGGCCAGCCTGGATCAGCGGAGCCCTACCCAGCCCACAAATGCACGAGCGGGAGTCATGACTGCTGCGTCAGCCGCTGATTTTGGAGAGGTTTGTTACGCAGCTTTATGTTGGCAATAGCTCATGGACATACAGTATTAATAATGATATGATGAATGTATCACCATGAAGAGTGCCTCCAGGTTAAATAAATGGTACATGGTGAAATGAACACAAGAGATTTCATTACTGCTGATAGAATACAGCAGAGCTAAAAGCCGCGGTCAAACTGGACCCTCTCAATGTCACCCCTTCCAGGCCTTCTGCACTCGCGGAGGCAGCTGGCTGCCGTTTACTCAGTACCACTCCTCAGCCTCAGCGTCTCAGGCCCTAAAGCGGCCACTGCCTATTTATTTGATTCTTAAAACAGTTCCTGTGACGTAGCTGCGTCTCCCGTACTGAGAAGGGAATCAAGACTCACAGAGGTTAGGTAACTCGGGCCACAGCAAGAACAGGCAGCGGGTCTCGATCTCAAGCAGGTGCTTCCTGAACACTTAGGATATTTCAGCAAAGCTGTTTTTCTATTTAAAAATGTTTAGAGGAGGAAGAAGCCAACTCCACAGTGGAGCTATAATGTCTTTTTCGCTTTTGTTGCTCTGTAGGGACTCATCTGGCACTGAAACAGCCCTCCCAGTCCCACCCCCAGATGGTCCACTTGACAAGGAGAGGCCTCTGGGGACACCTGAGCGCTCTCTTCTTCCAAAGGAGAAGTCTAGCCTAGAAAACTCCTAAGATAGCCGTGAGTTTTAGCTCAAGAGGATCCTTAAGTTTACTTCTTTTCATCTATGAGCATTAAGTTAGTTCAGTCTTGGTAGGAGCAACTGCAAGGGAGAAAAATTACAATTTTTTTTTCCTTCTTAAACATACATCTCCCTAACCAGGTGTATTCCTAATTAATCTACATTAAAAACTGAAAACAGTTCTTTGAAACAATTGTCCTTTCCCAATTCTACATCTTATGTGTATTATTTAAAAAAATACGTCACTATGAACATTTTCCCATGAATGCTTTTCTGGAGGTAGCTTTTAAGAGATTCTGATGCAGAGATTAAGTCCTCCTAAGAATTATACTAAACTATCATTAATATTTCTGTTGCTCATATAAGCTTTTTATCAGACAGATTCCCTAATCTGCTGGGGTAGTCAGGCTACCTCTATTTGACAGAAGTACAAATTAAAATATAGCTAACATGACCCTGGGCAAAGATCTTTCAAAACTTTGAGCTGTGGTAAAACTAGATGCTATGTTAGGGGTAACAATGACCTTGGGAAAATACCAAATGCACTAAAAATAGCTCCTGCATAATTAATAGTATGACATTATCTCTACAGTCAGCAATATCAGGCCTGCAACTAAAAATGTCTGCTCATCCTGAGAAATGAAATTAGATCTTAAGTATAAGCCACTGAGGATGTACAGTCAAACATCGTGTCTTCGTATCACCTGAAATAATTCTTCTCTGATTAGACCAGCAACTAGATATACAATGAGATTTATTATTCCATCTGTAATGGCTGTCTTCATTTTATCGACATTTCTTTTTACTTATATAAAATATGGACACATGGCCAGGGTCAAATCACAAAACACGCCCTCTAGATCAACAGTAGCACCGTTGCTTGAAGCACACTTTCCTGGTCAGCGCCATTTTCACTTAACATTTTATCCAAGAGATCTCCCCACTGCAGTTTACAGAGAGCCCTCATTCCTTTTTACAGCCTCATAGTCCTTCCTCAGAGGGAGGTACCGCAGTCTTTCCCACCAGTCCCCAACTCAGTCATTTGGTTTGTTCCTGTCTTTAAATTTTACAAACAGCTGCAATGAGCCGCCTTGCTTTTTGCGATAAACTTGTGAGATATGTAGTATTTTTTTCCACTCATTTATCTCTTTCTCTTTAAAACTTTAAAAAGTGGCTAACATTGTTTCAGAAGGAAGGGAGTAGAATGCGATAGGGTAGACTCCTGGCAACTCTGAATGCACCTGTGTAAAAGGATCTATCGATGTTTCCAACGGAAACTACACAGCACTCAACTAACTGCAATTTATCATCTCATATATTCAACCTGAGTCAACAACAGAGCCTCAGTTTTGTGTGCCTTCATTATTTTTATAGCATACTTTTAAGGAAAGCTGTTATAATTCCTAGGTTTTTTAAAAAAATTATAAAGCTATTTTTAAAGCAGCCCCTGATACTGTAAATCAAGTAATTCACACCATGCAGGTGAGTGATGTAAATCGGCAACATGTTAACATGGAACCAGGCGGCTGCGTGTACAAAAACTTTCCAAATTTTAATGGTACAATGCTAAGAAAGCATGAAGTGAAACAGCACAAATTGTGAAATGCACGTTTCATAAAAGCCTCACAGGGTCCCAAATTGTTAAGGCTATATTATAATCTCATAAAAAAAAATAAGCAGTGCTTTAAAAAGCAGCTACTCCTCTTAAGTCAGTCATTTTTATGGTGATTTTAAAAAAAAGCAATAGCTTTGTAAAACTCTATTTATTTCAAGAAAAAGTACTTGGACAAAAATCACACTTCCCGATTATTATCGGGCGACAGTCACGTTTACACCACTTTTCTTGCATTTTGAACCTCAACCATTTTACTGATCATCTCATTACTACAATCACACAGTCAATATTTGGTGTTAAAATAAAAAAGTAGGCAAGGAAGCCAAGGGCCAACAACTAGGGAGGAAGACCATGGACTAAGGACAGAAGAACATCCCATTGTTTGGGGGGATGGGAGGAGACGCAGTCTTTCTCCGGGGGAAGAAGGACAATTGGGGACTTCCAGCAAGTTCTTTATGGGCACACTGTACACCCACCACTCCAGCAGATTCCTCTCATCCACTGTACGGAGCAGGAAAGCACCATTAACACATCCTAATAAAAACTTGGCACAAGGGTTCTTCTCTCATCTACATGCAAAACTAAAATGTCAGTGGGAGGTCTATAGCTTCAGGAAGCCATCAAGTGAAGCCTGAACCCAGTAATGATCTGCAGCAGGGCGTCTACCGAGGCAAATTCACTTGGCCGGGACAGATCTAACAGCGGAACTGTGTACATGGAAAACTTCGCACCACTGAAGCTACGTCTCCCTGGGATTTGTAGACAAAAGTATCCTCTTTCATGCTTCAAAAAGCATTAACAGGCTTTCCTACATTTTCTTCCTCAAGAAGCTTCATATTATTGGTAACCATCTATTTTCCACCGTCTTCAAAACCCGCTAGCAGTGCAGCATGCCGCCTACAACCAGCCCCAATTTATTCTATCATTAAGATTGTCTTAGGCAAAGGAAAAAGTAATATAATATTTATTGCCTGCCTGTGAGACGTTAACAGCCAAAACAAGTTTAAATAGTTGCTGTCCTTCATTTATTTCTCCAGACATGTCTGGATGAGAAACATCTGGAAATCTCGGAAAACTATGAATTCCTCAAAGTGGGAAGGAACGAGGAGAGGGAGATTTTTCTCTCTCCTGTCTCAAAAGGAACCCCACTTCTGAATTTGGTATTTGTATGGAAGGGACCCTTGGGAATCAGAAGTGTTTTCTCCCATCCTTTTACTTTCGCTGGTTTCCTAAACTAGTCATTGTTCCATGAAGTACCAGCCAGAGCTTATGGGGACACAGAATGTGTGGTGTGGAAGTAAATAGGAAAGAAGGAAGGAAGGAAGGAAGGAAGGAAGGAAGGAAGGAAGAAAAAGACATATAGAGACTAAAATAGAAAAACAGGGATGGGGAGAATATAGCTCAAACACTAGAACACACGCTTAGCATGCAGGGTCCTGGGTTCAATCCCCAGTACCTCCTCTAAGAATAAATAAATAAATAAATAAATAAATAAATAAATAAATAAATAAATAAACTTAATTACCTCCCCCCTCAAAATAAAATAAATTAAAAAAAAGAAAAATAGGATGAATGAAGCTGGCTACCTCCTCCAGTTCTGAATTGCCTGAAGAGATCTCAGAAGAAAGAGACCTAAATCTCTCAAGGCTCCAGTAATTTGGGTGATTTAATTTTCTCATTTTAACTAAGTATTCATTTTATTTTCTATTTTGTACTTTTGTTAACCAGGGCCTCCGTTTTCTGAATAATTCTGGTTTGGTTACCAGATTCATTTAGTTTTCCCCCTTTTCTTCAAACCATGTATCACAAATGTTTTCAGATGACAACCTGGTTTCTCCACTGCTCGGAGGACACTCTGGAATTACTCCCAACAAATCCCATCACTCGGGGCCTGAAAGTGAGGGGCCTTGAACTTCCAGCTTCCTTAGCCAGGTGATAAGCCTCCTCTGCTGCTTCCTACTCCCTCGGCTTGTCCTGTCCAAGAACCGTGAATTTTCAGATCCCTTCCCTTCCTGCAGCTGCCTAACGTCATCAGATTTCTTATCCCCAAGAATGTCATCAATGCATTGTACTAGTTCCAGTGTTATGCTCGGCGGTACTAAAAAAGCTGTAAATTACAGTGAGCACCCTCCTCCCCATTGGTAGCTTACTTCGACACTTCTCAGCCCCTCTTATAAAGGGAGCTCTCGGGAGTGGAGCCAGGAACTCAGTCACCAAGCAGTTTATCCCCTGTTGACACTTCATTGTTTAGAAAGACAATAAGATCTAAGTCAAGATCTAACCCAGGGCCCCAAACACTATTAAGCGTCACAACTGGTCATCTACATAACGTAATGCCCATATATTAGGATGCAGGTTGTCAGCTGACTAAGGAGTACCCAACGCTTTAATTACATAAGAAGTGCTACCCAAAGAGGCTCTTGAATTATTCATTAAGAAGAAACCATCCCAGAGCAAATGTAATAGAGAAATCTTCTGAAAGGACTGCTATTTTCAACTATTAGGAGCTTCCATCTCCTAATATGGAAGAGGGATTACTGTTCCACATTCTCAGACACTGGCTCAAGTGCTAAGAATGCTGGCTACACTGATAATCCAGTCATTGTCAGCCTCCAAGGAAACCCATGGTCATCTGCTATAGAACTGGTTTCTTGTTTTCCTAGAGCGCTGACATTATAAAAGATATTACGTCAACCTCTTTTCCGTCATAGTCATCATCATCATAATCATCATTCGATCCAACTCTACAATACTCAGCATCTCAGCATAGCAAGACCTCAGTAGTCTTCTGGGCAATGAGGTGATTAATGACTCAGAAAAGCAGAACAAACACCAGCATTTATTTCTTACGGGCACCGCCAGACTTGAACACTAGGAGTTTGAAGAAGATCACAAAAATTAAATTTCACCCTCCCTAGGCTTTGATGATTATTCACTCAGACACACACCAAGTCTGAGGGAGACAGTATTCTAGTTAAAGTGGGGGTGGGAGGGGCTAGGGTTCCAGCCACATTCCCCCTACTCTCACTTATTCGTTCATCAACTATTTGAGAGCCTGCTAAGTTTTAAGATGCGCATGTCCATTTACGCCACAACTCTCTATGATAACCATTTGAAAAGTATTTAATCACTGCCCTTAAAAGAATTACTCTTAAATTCAAAATATTTATCTGAAAAGCTGAAACTCAACTGGCTTGAACTGGACAGCCTATATCAACTGCATACAGGAAAAGGAGAAGACTTAGCCAAAGCAGATACTTACTAAATATAAAACAATTTTATCTCCAAAACTAGTTACAGATGAACTTCAAAAATGCAGATCTTTTGTAAAGAGAAACACTGATGTTATGTTATTAAAGTAAAACGGGTCCCTAATCAGAGTATTTTTAGATTTGAAGGTTGCCCCCTTTAGAGCAAGAGTTCGAACAAAGGCTCTTATGTTTAATGCATCAACATTTTTCAGAATAATTCTTGACAGCAATGCATGCAATTGTATTGACAACCCCTTTTTCCAAACAGGCCCCTTTCACTTTTCAAAAGCAAAACTCTCCTTTTCTTACCGCCTATCAAACAGACAAGCATGTAATTAAGACCATTTTACTAATTCTCTTTTTAGTTTAGGTGCCACTGCAAGGCTGGTACTACTCTACTGTTTGAATAATGATTTCTATTATAGTCAAGTTGAATCTGAATGGTACAAAGGATAAGTTTTACCACTGGATCAGACGGAAAAAAATTTTATCTGCAAGTTACAAAAATGTTTATTGTCAGAATCTGAAATCCACAATATGAGCACACGGCATTCAGAAGACAGCTCAACTCCTGCAGCATTTGTACACCTGCTCCTCCAAAATGAATGAACTGGCAGAGCCCACAAAACATAAAAAAAACAAAGTAAATTTCAAGCAACACTTGAAATAATAGCCCTAAAAGAAAAACATTATAGAAATTTAGTTTTCTACTTGGATCTTTCCTCATAAACAAACAAACCTACAAAAACCAAACCTCATAAACTGGAGAAGAAACAAACTCTGTAAATGTACTAACAAACACATTGCACAAATTTTATATACTTCCTGGTAATGGTAACCATCAGAAATTTATTTTAAAAACTCACAGAATCTGAAAGCAAATATTTGGTTAAACTCGTATCGAATAGGCAATACATATATTTTTGTGTATGTGTTTTTGGTTTTGTTTCTAGTGACACTGACTAATTTTTTAATACCTTTAGTAAGATGTAATTCACCAATTATACAATTCACCCATTTAAAGCATACAGTTCAATGGTTTTTAGTGTATTCACAGTGTTGCACATCCATTACCACAATCGATTTCAGAACTTTTTTTCAGCCAAAAAGAAACCCTGCACCTCTTAGCCATCACCTCCTGTATCACCCCAATTCCAGCTCCCTACCACCCAATCCCAGGCATCCACTGATTTACTTTCTGCCTCTATAGATTTACCTATTTTAGACATTTCATGTAAATGGAATATATGATCCTTTGTGCCTGGCTTCTTTCACTTAGCATAATGTTCTAAAGATTTACCCAGGCTGTAGAAAGTATCAGAACTTCACTTCTTTTTAAGGCTGAAAAGTATTATTTTAGATGAATATACCACATTTTCTGTATCCATTCATCAGTTGATGGACATCTGGTTTACTTCCAACGAACTCCTTTTTAAAATAGTAATTCTTCTTTAGTTTTACTTTCTTGACTAAAGATATTCATCCTATCAACCTGTATAAAGCATCTTCTCTCCAGAGTAAAATAATTTACTTTCTGTTCAAGATTATGGTCCAAAGTACTAAATGTCCCTGAGAGCCCAGCTGTAATATTCAAAAGTAACGCTCACCACCTTATTTGGGTCTCAATTTTCTCATTTATGAAATGATGCATTGTCTAGTTATGGTGAAATAAAAATTAATTCTGAGTTTCAAGTTTTAAGAATCAAGAAACTGATTCTCTGCCAAGGATTTCATTCTCCATCCAGAAACTGAGAGCAAAGGAGCCCAGCGATGTAGTCCATACAAGTCTGGGGCAGAGAGTAGACCTGGAGGGGCAAAGAGAAGACCCCTGGTCCCCAAGCATTTTAAACAGCACTGCAATTTTCTGAAAAGAGGAAACAAAAATACAGAGTTGCTTGCTGTACGCTGTCAACATTATCAGCATGCATGACGGTTATTTATAAATACAAAGAATGTTCCAGAGAGTGCAAACGATAAGCAGTTACTATGCATTTTGAACCTCCAAGCAAGCAAAATGAACAAACGCACACACAGAGACACTCATAATGTCACTATCAAGACCGCTTTGAACAATCTGAGAAGGAACACTCAGATAAATGTTCTTAACCAGGACGAGACTTATCAACAAATTAAAAATAAAACCCAGTGTAGTCATAGCAGATAATGCAGGCAGTTGGTATTTAAAGTAGAAGAAGTGTTAACAACATGACCAAAATAGCTTCATGGAGCCTTGTGGCAAGGTTATGAAACCTAATGTTCATACATGAAGATAATGACATTAGCTACTATCAATCAGTAGCAGGAGCTTTAAGACTAAACTTGGTCTTAAAAAGCATGACAAGAAATGCCCTCTAGCTAGAGAGCTGCAGAGCCAGGAACTAACTCATCATGGTGAACTGGACCCCATGCTGCTCCATTAACTAGTGACTAATTTGACACAACCCGATAGGCACCCTGCTGGTGAAAACCTATTCAATCCAAAATCTATTTAATAACCTAAGAAATTCAGGTTAAGTAAGAAAAGGACAAGGTCATTCCCTATCATATAATAAACCATCTTTATTCTTTCTCTCTCTCTCATGCGATTTCTGGAGAACAGTCATGTATTACTCAAGCTGCTTATTCCTGGATTCTCCCTTAATTCCGAGACTTAGCCTGATAAATGTATATCATATGAAGTAGAAACGCCATGAAAACTCAGCCCAACCATTTTGAAATTAATCTTGACACTTTTTTTTTTTTAACTCGGGGAGATGAACATTATTTCAGTATTTATGCAAAGCATTTTACACACACCTTTATATTACGGTAAGTATTTTCAAGTTTGGAAATTCGGTAACAATGACATTGGAATGCTACCCTTTGCCTGTCTTGTTCATCTAGAATTTGACATGTGTCTTTAAAACTTTTTCGGGGCAACAATCTGAAAAGGTCTATGCGATTATTCTTCAGGTGGAAAAAAAGTCAGCTTTATTCTGAACCTCCAATATTACTCCCACACAATGGAAATTGAATTTAATTCTTCCCAAAGGAACTCTTCTCTTCATTCTGTACTCTGTTTCTAATAGTAACCCCATTTTTTTTCCATTCCAAGTCTCAAGTATCCAGAACTGACTCAGGGACAACTGACTCGCGTTCATGCTTCTTTCTAGGGCATCTCAGCCCCTTTTAGATGGACTGCCTTCAGTACTCCTCCCTGAGATCTTGAGAATAAAAGACAACATTTGATACCCCACATGAAGACGATCAGAACCCACAGCCTTATTTGATACTGGTAAGTACAGCGCACACAGAGGGAATTACCTGCCCCACACGCATGTGAGACACAGGAAAGCATCGGCTGTGATTTATGGGGGTGGAGTCGCCACCATACAAGCGTGAACTGCGTTCAGTGCTGACCAGCCAACTTACGGGACGCATCTGGGGAACTAGTTGCCTAGCCCTTCATCTCACCTTGAAAAACCCTCAAGGTTCCTTTTCCCTGGAGACTCTATTAAAAAAAAAAACGTGATACAAGAAGGCTTCCAATAGAGAATAATGCAAGAAGTCAAGGGCTACTTTAAGGCCTCCAGTGCTCGTACAGCCACAAGAAGCCCCGCTGGCAGTGGTGGGTCAGGAGAGTCAGAAACATGGCGGCTGGCCAGACAGCTAACCCGATCTCTGGAGGATCAGAGATGGGAAGACTGGAGTGTGGTTTGGGGATGTGGCTTTGAATTAGGCAGCAACTCTGCAGGCCAAGAAAACTGACCCTATTTATCTGTATCTCTATCTATCTATCTATCTATCTATCTATCTATCTATCTATCTATCTATCACCTTCTCTATATAAGGCACCTTGCCAAGAGTACAAGTTGCATAGAAAGTATAGTATTTCCAGCCATTGTTCTGTCCTCTTACAAGCCCAACTACAACTACTGCCTCTATAATTTATAAAGTGTTTTCACAGTAATTACCCTATTTGAGTCATATTACAAAGCAATGAGGTAGGTATAATTACCCCGCTTACTTGCTAAGGTTGGGAAAAGTACATAAAAACTACTAAGGTTCTTGTGGGGTGGAGCAGAGGTGGGCTTTGCAGTGGGGTTCCACTGGCTCCCAGCCAGGTGGCCCTTCCATCCTGCAGCCGGTGGGGACTCACTCAACCGGCCCGGAGAGCCTGGCCAGGGCTGGAATTTTGCTGAGAGCAGAGTGTGGAGCCAGTGCATCCAGGAAAGAGAACATCACTGCTCCAGCCTCCATCCCAAAGCGGGACCCCTCACCACATCAGACAATCTCAGCCAACTTTCTCTGACGCACCCAGGAGCCTTCTGGAGCTCAGCACTGAGAATGCAGTATGCCTGGTCCCAGCTTCCACAGAGCTCCTGGCCAAACTGGAGAACAGCCAAGTGAAAACAAGCAGTTAAACGTCATAAGATCGATGTTCCGGAGAGACAGCATAGGTAGAGAGGCGAAATTTCACGAAGTGATTAAAAAAAAAAAAAAAGCCCACCACACCGCTAATCACAAGCAATCCCATTAGTGGTAGGATTCGAATTAAATTACAACTAGATTTTACTAATTTATTATTCATGAGACATTCTGTTTTTCAGTTATTTTTCCCCCTCCACATCAGCCCACCTATTGTAAAGCCTCAAGCATTCATTTGATTTCCCGCCAATAATTTGAAGATAATGATTTGTGTCTTGGTTCTGTCTGCATGGATCTTTCTCTGATAATTTGGAGAGAAAATGATGTGTATCTCCCCTCTTCTCCGACAGTGGCCTTAGGGATTTTACTTATCGTGGGGGCAGGGCTTTTCTGACAGATTTAGGAAACAGGAAGCCAGAAATCCAGAACTGAACAAATCTGTCAAACTCATTTTCTTGCAGGGTTTTCTGCCAATTTTTGCTCCTACCCTCCTCTCTCTCCTTTTCTCTCTCTCTCTTTTTCCCCTTCCTTTAAGTAACAAGAAGAGGTATCACCTAGTTCCTAAAGGGACAGACTGAAAAATGCTAGTGAGTCAAAAAGCAGGTGTGTCCAAGCCAGAAGGTCACTCACTCTCTGCTCCTTGGAGAATGAAGCAGAAATTAACAAGGGCAAGAGAGTAAGTGAAAGCAAGAGACGGGCAGAGGGGAGGGACATCGGCCCATAGCTGCCTCTCCGTCACTGTGCCTTCCCAACACAACACTGGGGACGGGAGGCCCACCTCAGCCTTCCTGGGACCACAGGGCCCTGATCCGCCCTCCCTTCTCCACCTCTTATCGCCCCATGAGCTCAAAAGCAGGGAAAGAATTCAGCCTCTTTTATTGTTAACTAATTGACAAACCACTGGCATTCTGACAAGCTGGACCAATTTTTTTAATCAGCAACCAAGCGAAGTAATTTTGCTTATAAGCTACATAAGATAAATCCTGTCACCTAAAAATTCTCCATGCTCCTAGGTACACCATCCACTTCCTTGGAGTAGCTTGAGTAAAACTCTTCCTCCTTTGCTCGCTCCTCCTTCTCACCTCAGGGATTTCACTAGCCATACTCCACTGTCATTAGAAACGGTGACTATGCTTATGAGACTTTCTCACCATACAATTCCTCTTTTCAGATGCCAGAACTCCAACAGACAAGTGGGATAATGATATTGCTTTGATAAGGCCACCAGTGACCACTTCACTGCTAAAGTCAGCTACTCCGTAGAATGCTTGTCCTGAAGGCAACAGCCACGTTTGACACCATGCATCCCTCATACCCTCTGGCTTGAGCCTGCACCTTCCCACCCCTAACCTAGCTCTTGGTTTTCAGTTTCTCCAGTTCCTCTCCCACGCTTGTGCCTTTTTCTTCTCATTTTCCTTCTTCTACCTCTCTGTTGCATGTGGGTGCACTCCCTGGTTGAACCTCTTTTAAATGGCATGAAGAGCCCTTTGGCCTGTCCAAGCTAATGACCCACCTGTCGCCATGCTAGCCTTACATGACTGCCACTCTGCATGCCTTCCAGCTTCTGGGCAGTGGCTCCATTGCAGTCACGTGGCTCTGTTTCCTTTGAGATGCCCCGTCCCCAACTGACAAAGGCCTGCTCAACCCTGGAGCCTCCACTTGGCATAGGTCTTCTCAGTCCTCACCAAAATTTGGGATCATGGACTTGCTAGTTGTCTGTTTGACCCACTAGTTCTACCAGGTCAGAGATTCCATCCCTCTAGTTAAGCACCCTACTATTCCAGAACTTAGCAAGTAACCAGTAGAGTTCTGAGTAATGAAACAGTTGAGAAGGACATATCCAAATGGCAGCGAATGAAAAGCAAAACAAAGCAACAGTTTTCTAGGAGACTTTTACATATAACATAGGGGAGACTTTCTGAACTTTCTGATATGTTTATCCCCACCAATGTATTATCCTTCAAACAAAAGCAATCGATTAAAAACCCTAAATAACGGTTCGTGCTCAAGGCAATAATTTCTGCTCTGTGCAAAGTAATATTTGAACATGAGTGGTAGCATGCATTCAAAATAAAAATCCATCAGTGTTCAAAAGCACATGAACTGTAGCTGGGTTCATGGGCTCCACACAGGGTTGTGTGTGTGTGCACCCATACACACTTACACGTATGCTCACACATACACACACCCAGAGTTCCTAATACTGTCTGAGCTATCAGTATACTAATTGCCAGTAACCTCACATAAATTGCATAGATGGTGACACAGTGTTGTGTTTTAAATAGTCACTTTATAGATGCATTTGAGTCAGAAGGTACCGCTCGATTATCAATGAGACTCACTGTGCCCTGTGATCTGGGCTACGTTTCTTTCAGTTCTCTAGTGTAAACAAGTCTCCTCCCAAACAGCCCTGTTAGTAAATGAAATATTTACCGCATCGATGTATTTGCCACAAAATCTGCTGACCGAACACATTTTTAACATAGAGAACTTCATTTCACAAGGCATTTATTTCATATCCTTTGTCAAGGTTCACATACAACGGAGGCCTTTCAAAAGCTTAATAGGCCCGTTTTCTGATGGCATCTTTCAAGTTTTTATTTAAAAAAAAAAATCAATATAAATACAGGCTCTCTTAGTTGATTTGTTTTTCTTTGAAAAGCATAAATCAAGCTCCTGAAGATCTAGAAAATGAAGACATTATTTTAAATTCTGCTTCTAAAACTGACCCTGACAATGAGTCTTTAAATGTCTATATATTTGAAGGGGGTGGGGGTGGGGGGGCGGCTGTGACTAAAGGGGTGACCTTCAGCCTTCTTAGCTTTACCAAAGGCAGATGACAGCAACATGCTGCTAAGGTTGTTGTAAAGATTACAATATGTAGAAAGCATCTGACCTGGTACCTGGTCCACTGGCAAGTATACCATATATATATTTACAGGATTAATATAGAAATAAAGCTACTGGTGGGGGAATTATAGACTCAAGCATGAAAGCCTCTGGGTTCAAAGTCATTTGTTACTAGTCATGTGACCTTGGAAGGCACTGACTCAGTATGTCCAAGATTCAGTATCCTCATCTATAAAAGAGGGGCAAGAGGGCTGCAGAGCTCCCAGGGTTGCTGCAAGATTCAAAGACAGTGCAGATAAAGAGCTTAGCACAGCACCCAGCCATTCATCCTCTCATTGTTTCCATTGTATTAATTTAATTAGCATATTGGGGGTGATGGAGGGGCAGTCAGATGTGCCCACAGAATTCTGGGAAGCTACAAATTCTCAACAAGAATTTTTTAAATTAAACTTTGCTTTTTATTCACCTGAAAATCTCTAAAGTTTGCGAGAGTATCTGATGCCTACTTGCGTCCACAGTACAAAGGGGGCAACGCAGTCATGGGAAGGGAAACTTGCTATGTATATGACACTCTCTTGTCAAGCAAAGGGCAAATGACACCTTACCATGCTGTATAAAGCTCTGAAATGGTCTGAACAAGGAGAGCAGTCAGGGAAGTCAGTTGTCCTATGATGCATACGTATCAGAGAACTCTGAACCCACTAGCATATCGCAGACACATTTTGTGTAATGTTTGTTTCAACAAAACATCATCATCCATGACACTGAACTAACACTGTAATTCCAATTGTAATGGCTTTTTAGTTTGCTGGTGGGTGTTTAAAATTACTTTGCCTTTATGAGACATATTTAACTAGTTTCATATTTTGCATGTTACAACTACCACGGTAGAATTTAAGTCCTCACTGAATGAGGCCCTTCTTTTAATTTCAAGCTTGAGAAATGCTGCTTTTAGGGAATGCACTGATTAGTTCATCATCTCTCTCACAAAACGATACCCAACATCTTTACCAACCTCTGATAGATGGAAAAGCAAAGAACTGCGGAAATTAAATGAGATGGTGCAGGAGAAGTACTCCTATATGGTACCTGTCTCTTGTTCTTAATAAAGTTCTGTCGTTCTCATTACCGTCATTCTCGTAATCATCAGTCATCATTGTCTGCAGAAGCGTCTATTCATCTTCCACTTTAAAAATGAAACCTGGGTGCTATTTGCATTAAGTAGCCAAATTGGCAGTAAATGTTCATTTTGTCTTTCCTATTTTAGATAATTATTGTTTTCTGGTACATTGGCCACACTGCTGTTTTAAGTATGTTCAAACTGGGAAAAACCAACAAGTGAGCAACAACATTCTATTCTGTTTGTTTACAATAGCAGAAGCCATAATCCGAGCATACATATTAAATGAATGAGTTACAACAGAGATCTCAGTCTTCAAACTGAATCAAATGGAAATGTATCAAGGAAGATGTTATCAAACCAGAAATTAAAGCAAGATTGAAATAAGTCCTTTAATAAAGGAAACCACAAGTACAAGAACACCCAAAAATTCCTGCTTCTGTTGCACTAAAGCCTTCTATCGGCATCATCTGAAAACCTGGAAAGATCATTATTCTTTAACTTCCTTCAAAAATCAACAGAAAAACAAAATAAAAGAAACTGCAAACATTTATCCTGTTTTAAAAGGAAAGGAAGAATGGTTATCAACAACATTTATTCTTCTTCTATAAAGTAGAAGCTTTGCAAAATTCCAGACGGTAAATCAAATCTGGGGCCATTGCAAGGGAGGCACGATTTGGTTATCAAGTTCAAAACTGATGAGTCTCTGTTCAGACAACACCGAAGCTGGATGTCAGCTTGGTACCAGAAGATACCCATGCCATGGCACATACTCTTACTACTTGTAAAATCTCTTTGCACACAGACTATATTATATTCCTTTTGCATTTCCACTTGACTTGAAAACATTAGTTTTCAAAAGATGTTGGAATGTGCTTTCCAACATCTATGCCTCCAGAATCCTCCAGATTAACTTAAAGGATTCTCCAGAGATGAAAGGATTTTCCAGGTCCTCTTAAGCTCCCTCTTGGGCAAACACTACATTTACTCAGTTCGTACAAGGAAAATAGTTATGTTCACATATAAATGAAGATGGAGAATTATTAATGAATTTCTTGATCCATTAATATCTTAAAAAAAGAGGAGTATCTGCATTTCAGCAACAGGAAAGGTAGGGTTTGAGGAAGAACTTAACGAAAGACAGGTTTAGGTGGGAGAGGCCATTGTCGGTAACTTAACTGGGAGACCAGGGTAAGGGAGTGGAATGATGTCATTCCCCGACTTCAGGACAAAGTACTTCCTGATCTTACCCACCTGCCTCACCTCCTGACCCTCCCCTTCCTCACATCTAATACCCCACCTACAGCAAATTTTCCTTGCCAGTGTGCTCTTCTTTCGGGCATCCATGCATTTGCACACAATCTTGTTTATCTTTCAAGACCCTAGGAAAACATTTCCACACATCAAAAGCTTTCTACACCCCACCACCAGCAGTTTAATTCCTGTCTTTTATGCAGCCACAGCACATCGTTCATGATTCCATTGTGAGCATGCGCCTTTCACACGGGGCTGAAAACCAAATCTGTGATAACTCAGAATGAGAATTTCCTCTGGGCATTAATAACGTCATTCCGCCACATACCCGTCAGAAAGCAGAGCCCACCTGGAGCTGTAATTATTTGTTGACCTGGTTCTACTAGTGGACTTTCAATTGCCTAAGCCTCTAGAATGCTTCTTATTTATCTTTGCATCTAGCAACATGGTAAGGGCTCAACAAAGATTTGCTAAATAAATAGTGAAAACAGTCTAACATTTAGCTGTCAAAACTGACTGAGTTCTTACGCTTAGCTTAATTTCTCAAAGTAAAGCTGTAGTTAAACAGTAATTCTGAAAATATATACGTACACATATGTATAACTAAATCACTTGGCTGTACACCTGAAACTAACATTGTAAATCAACTACACATCAATAAAAGATAAGAATTTTTTTTTTAAGTAATTCTTTTCCTCCTCCTCCACAGATGGGGATAAATGAGCCATCTTTCTTATCTAGATTATAAAAAAAAACCCTTGTTCTCTAATCTTTCTTCCTAGTCTTTTCTTTAATATCTTCATTAATTCTTAAACAATGCCAGCAAAGCCAGAAAATAATATTTTATCACAGAGGCACAGCGAAAGGTTTACTTTATTTCCAGTCTTGTGCGGGTCTGAGTCCTGACTCTATAAAATCAACCACATACTCAGCTGTACTGGGGTCTCTCCAATTGTTTGTTGTTCTATCACTGTGTGCTATCCCTTGATGCAAATTAGTTTTTAAGAGATCATGGCTTTATTCATAGTCTCAATGAATTTTTTTTTTCCTTTGTAGGATCTATTTACCTTAAAAAAAAAAAAAAAAAAAAAAAAAGGAAAGAAAAGAGAAAGGATGCTCTCTGGTCAATGGTTTAAAGTGGTCAAGATTCCCAGTCCCAGCTCTGCTCTCAAGTCAGAGGCAAGAGGACATGCTCCTGAGAGGAGGGAGAACTGTCAACAGGACACTGTCCCCAAACCCCAGCCCTACATTGTTAGAGCAATGACAGAGACTTTAATTCAAGCAGATACAGTAGGTAACCTTTTTAAAATGTGAATTATTTTTTTTTCCAGAGAAAAATGTGTCATGATCACAAAGACTTAACTGATTTTTAAAAACTGGCCCTTTATTTATACATAATAAAAACATTTTTTAAAAAGGGAAACACAAGGTCAGAAAAATACCCTTCTACATCTAACAAATAAGCTGAAATTCTCTAGAATGAATTTACCCAGTCTGATTCAGGGACCCTGAGGAGTTTTCAGTGAGGAATGACAGATTCCTCAGGGCTGATATTCAGAAGAGAAAGAATATTCTGGTAATTAATTTACCAGAAGGTAGAGGAAGGACAAGGCCCTGAGGGCAAAGAAAAAAACCCAGAAAGACAGTTGCTCTAAGGCCAAAGAGAAATTAGCAATGACTTTGGAAGGTCACTACCTGAAATCTAACACAAGCCCAGAGGCCTCTCAGGGGATATTCTAAAAACCACGAGTAACACCAGAATCCAGAAATCTCTGTTTTCATTTCCTACTCAGTAAGACAAGTTGAAATATCCCGTTCCTATTGAAAAAGCAATGAAAGTTCCACCAAAGTTATGTTAAAACACAAGTTTACAATTCAAATTGGTTGAGTTTTGCTCTAAAGATGCCTCATGTTCTAAATTTTGAGGTAGACAATATCTCATAAATTTAATAATCAGGCCTTTCCAAAATTAACAGCACAAGACTACAAAGGAAACAGAAATACTTTTAAAAAATCTGACACCTCTTATCATCAAAGAATGCAGAAACAAATGATCCCCAGTCTTGATAGAGTTTAAAAAGTGATTCTGTTCGTATGATACTTACAGCTTATCTGTGAAATCATGCTCACGCTAACCTTTAACCCAACGACCAACCAAATTTCAGTACCACAGTACACCGAGAAAGATGTGTGTCTCCTTCACAACATCGGCTAAACATTACTCAGCACCTAGAATATTCCACACCCTGTAATACAAGGAAGGATATTTAACAGTCATCAAGTGGATCACGCCTCACACCTAAACCAGATTTCCTATGAGCTCCGCACCTACTAACTCCTGGAAAGTACAGCTAACCCGACCTCCGTACATTTTTTTCAAGCGTTCCCTCCACCTGGAATGTCTTCTTACCCTGAAAGCAAGTTGCCCGCTAAGAAGCTTTGTGATCAAGGATGATGACTAAGCTCTGAGCCTTGGGCTCCTCCTTCAGAAAAGGCTGTCGTGAGGCCTCCCATCCACAAAGGGGCTAGCAAGGATCTCTGAGACACCAGCAGAGCTGCCTACACACACTCTCACCATTCTAGATCCAGCCCAAGATGCTATCTGTCCATCTAGGTCAAGAAACTTTCTCCTTTCTGGATTCCTTTAACTCTAACCATTTAGCATGTAATTGCTTTTTAATTGTGTACTTAAATTAGTAATTCTCCCCAGGTATACTTTATTCCTTCAGGACAGGTCCATCTTATATCCTGAAGCATTTCGTAAAGTACTAGTCAAAATAAGTATTCACTGAAGCCCAGAACCCACTTAAAATGTTTTTTAAGCAAATAGCTTACACCTAGATATTAAAATTACCTTTCAGGGAACGTTTGAAAATTATAAGGAATCCCTCACAAACAGGCTATTCTGAAAGTTCTTCACAACCTAGTTTTAATATTATATCTGCTAATTTTTCGCGCAAGTTGCAGTATTATACATCCTAATTCTTAGATCATCTTACGGAAGTAAATTTTCTCTATTATGTGAGTAAAGTACAACATTAATTGTATTATTTCGCCTATCATGTGTAACAGTGCTTCCTGGGGAAAATACCATCTGGCTTCAGGACGGTTCATAAGACTTTCCTGAATAATGATTACATTGCATTTGTAAAATTAATTATTTCCTATGCTACAAGCATCGGTACATGTCAGCGTGGTTAAACAGTCAGCTTAGTGCCTGTCGAACTTCACATGTAATTGAACATGAAGGCAATGAAATGTATGTGAATAATGTTTATCAAAGGTGACACATTTTAGAATGGAATATTTCATTTGATCAAAATATATAGCATAGACAGGTCAAAAAGCAAAATGTTAGTATTTTCTTCATTGCCATCTTTTAAATATCTTTAAAAAAAATCAGCTCCTCAAATAAGTTAATCAAGTTCAGGATTAAGTTTCTAGCTCAGTAAAAAAATCTATGAACTACTGACAAGCTTATTGTAACCAAATATTTTCTACTTATTAATATAAGGATCACAGCCACCTCAGGGTTTTTTTTTTTTTTTTTTTAAGTTTTTAAAAATGGCAACCAATACTTTTAGGCAGGATTACTTTTCTTCTCTGGAGATGTCTTCATAACGTAAGTCGATTTGGACTAGCCAAAGTGGATCAAATTCCTATCAAGTGTTTTTGTCACATTAAAGGTTTTAATAGGCACCTCCATCTAGAATTAATCTACATTTTCCCCACCAATTGTTGAAAGGTTCACAAAGCAGTTCTTATCATTTCATTAATCCTATTTTATATTAGATCATAAAAGGGTGCATTACACGTGTTGTTTTATGACCACCCAGCTGTTCCTTAAATGGTTGTCTTCTTAATTATACTTGAGCTTTTGTTTCTTGAATCTAATGAAAACACGCTTTTAAAAAAATCTTCGTTATTTAGGACACAAGGGAAAAAGAACAGGAAAACTACTGCCAGTACCCAGGGGTGAGAGTGAGCGTCTTCTCTTAAGTGCAGTATTTCAGCACTGGTGGAGGACTGTCTGCACCATCTGGAAGGTTCTTTCCCACCCTGGTCCATGACCACAGGAGTAGGGTTTGTTGTTCTTCACACTGGGCTCAACTACAGGGCTCTAAAAATACTCCGCAAGCAGCCTAAAACCAAGTAACAATTTATGCCAGCCTGAGCAGAAAAAAATGCTGATATGAAATTTCCCGCCCATGAACTTCCTAGGGGAGAAGTCCTAGAAAACATGTGTGTGCGGTTGATCTTTTGGCAAAGCCAGTCCTCCAACTGGCTCCCGGAGACACAGATAGTATAATTAAGTAACTAAAGTTAACATCTCCCAAGAAACTCATTTTCAGCATCAGGACAAAGCTGATCACAGTACCTTGCTGAAATCTCATATTTTATCGCCCCGGTCCACCTCTGCTGGAGGTGCTAATGAACAAAGAACCAAAAGTCACATGATACAGAGGAGACTAAGAATTTGAAAAGGAAGGGCTCTGATCCAACAGAAACCTGGGTGAGCTATAGTTTAAGCATAAGCACTGTCGTAATCAGTAAAAAAAAAATGTGGACCACATTGACCTGAGTAGAAAACAGCAAGAAAAAAATTTTTTTTAATCTCTCAAATACAGCTGAAAAGATGATGAACTATTAAGAGCTGGAAAAGACCGCAGAGATCATTTTTATGGCAGAGGAAAACTAAGACCCCCAGAGATAAGCGACTCGCCCGAGGTCACAAAGCGGTTAGTCACTGAACAAGAACCAGAACACAGATTCCCTTACTTTCAGGCCAAGGTTTACTCACCAAGGTCCCACACCTTCCTGAAACTTGATTTCAGTGTGTTCTCTCATTCCTCAAAGGGCTGATAAATTTTAAGGCTGATTGAAAATATCCACACACATGTAGTCAAATGAATTAAACCATGGATTTCTTTAAGGCAAATGGAAACAGGAAGAGATATATTTTTCATTCCCCATATCACAAAGCCCGGGTGGGCAATCATGGTCCTAAATCCAGTATTTGGAGAACACACTAGATTGGATCTATGACCAACGCCTCATATTCCCATTTTTCACACGGGGGCGAGAAGCTATATATTTTGGTTGGTTAGTTCCCCATCTCCCTTGCAGACTTCAGCAGAGAGCGATTTGGCAGTTCAGACAGCTTGTCTCCAGCTTGGTTCACATATAATCTGCAGCCTGTCCTGGGTGGCCAGTAAGCAAATCAGCCATGAAGACTTTTGTCTGAAAATTCAAATGGCCCAATACCAGTGGCACGTGACTCAGCGCTAGCAGGTAGCAGAAGTGAATCCGATTTCTTTAATTCTCTGAATATCCACTGGCCTCCGAGCTTTTACAAATATCACTCAAAAGCACTGCCTACTGTTGATGTCACCTCAAAACCAGCAAACAATACTGAAGACAGAATTCAACCCCTTACTCAGAATCCTAAGGACACCAAATGGGGCAGGTTCAGCAGAAAAGCCACCAAGCTCGAACATGTCAGGGGAAAGATTCTGTTGTTCCTTTGTTGTTGTTTGTTCGTTATTTTGTTTTCATGGAAGACTCAAGAGTACTGTATAATAACAGTAAGAATCACGGGTACCTCAGGGCTTGCTTTTTTGAGGGGTCTTCATTTGTTGTCAAGCATCTGAGAAGAGGCCAGAGAATTTCTCTGTTTACCTGGTTTCTCCGGGCCACGTGGGGAAGAAAGTATTAACACGCTTCACTGAGAAGGAAGGTACTGGGAAGCAACGGAGCCGTGAAACCCCCACCCACACACACCCACACCCACACATCCCATCACGGTCAACATATCTAAGCTCCAGGCCACCCTTACTAGGTTACTGGCCAGTGTAATAACTGTCTGTTCCATTTTGGGCCGATCCTTCAACCTTACTCACCCAGCAAAACTTCAAAGCTGGGATCAATATAGCAAAGTACCATCTCTCACCCAGATGCAGGAAGCTGAGAATTTTTGGAAAAAATTCTTGCAGCTACTCACCTCCTCCAGCGCGTGCCTTGAGTCCTAATGGGGGTAACGAGGAGCCATGAATTTTTTTGGTAACACTTTTTTCCCCTTTCCCTCAGGGACCATACTGATCCTTCACAAGACTCCCACTCAACCAACAGGTGACTTCACCTCCTACTCGCCCATCAGCCATGATCAAAGTTCAACTCCCCACCCTTCTCCCTGTAGGCATTCACACCCATTCCTCACTCCAGGACTCCAGTTGGAAGTCCTTGTCCTGTTGGTGGCTAGCCTCCCAATTGTGTCCTTGACCCTGATCTCACCTAGAGGCTGAGATAATCCCTACCCCCTTCCTTTTCTCAATTTTTTTCACATTTTTCTGTATGCAGGCCATAAACTTGTTCAAAAATGGGCATTTTTCTCTCCAGGTCTGTTCTTACCTTACTACACTTCTCAGGCCCTACTTGGCAGTCCTGTTCTCCTCCCCACTAACCCCTCCCCCACAACTCATGCATATGCACAGACACACACATCCCACAACATACTGAGAAAAGATACCCTGCTGCTACAATCACAGCACTGCGTTCTTGTTCCGCCCTGCTTCTCTGAGCAGGCTTGGTTTTCCATCTCAGGTCCCTCAATTTCCTACCTGCCCCTTGAATCCTAACACCCTGGGGGCATCGTTCCCAGGTCACAGCTCTTCTCGCTCATCCCAAATGATTCCACCTACTACAATATGTTATCAACAAACAGCTCTCCTCCTCGGGACACCTAGATCTGGACCTATTCCCCCAGACTTCACCTCCATTTCAGAAAACCATGTTCAGCGATTTGCTTGGCACTGACTGACACTGCCATGTTCATGGGCATCTCAATCTGAGAGAACGTTCTTCCAAATCTGGTCCTGTACTCTCTCTGCCTTTCCCCAGCACTGGGGTCACAGTAATCCTTGAATCCCTACTGCATAACACTGTGTTTGGGATTTAATATGTACTTACTGCACTGAATAAATAAACTAATTAATTGCTTCTAATATTATAACTTCCTATGAAATTAGCATTTGGGGCTTGTGAACTGATAACATGATAGTCAATGGCACAGGATACAGGATATAGATTTCTCCTGCACCCACCTTGTCAAGGGGGGGGGGGAAATTATCCATCAGGAAGCATGTTTACCACTGTATTATAAACTTGTTTTAGAAACTAATGGCATTTAGTGACCAGACTACAGGACCTTTGTGACCGTGTTAATTCCTGCCTAACACAAGGGACAAGTCCAACTCTCTAACAGGCAGAAGCAGAGAGGCTAAATTTACTCTGGAACAACCTGGTTTGCAGTTGAGAAGTTGATGCAATTAAGAAACTGTGTTTATACACTTCTCAAGAAAGGATTAATGGGGTTACTATTTTCTTAGCATAATGAAGTAGCTTTTCAGTTCCAGAATTACCCCACAGTCCTCTCCAACAACAGAATTCTGTACCTCTTCAGTTATTTTAAAGCTTAAACAATTTCTCTACTTCTGTTTCATTTCTTAAGTCTCCCGGTCAAACTTGGCTAATTTCCTTTATTTATTAAGCCCTTATTGTTTTTAAGTTAAATGGTCCATTTACTTATCATTCAATCACGTTTGAGGCCTTTCATCTCCCACTGAGAACAGACTGTGTCCCCAACAAAAATCTTCAGAGTAATCAGAAGTAGGAAGGAAGAGCAAATTTCCCGGGTCAGCCTCATATCCGGTCAAAATCAGGACCCTTCGAGCTCTGTGGGGACACCGACCACGGCTCTAAACGGTATATGAATCTGGACAATTACAAATGTACGTTTTTGCTTTTTGCTCATACCCAAGCCCTGCTAGGGGCTCGCCTCAAATTGAATGGCTTCTTGTATTCAGTCAGTTCCCAGCCCATGCCCTCACCTCATTAGAATTTCTGTATCCTCTGGTCTTGGAGAGTTCCCTTTACCTTCTTTTGTATCAGACAAAAGATGGTAATTTACGTCTAATTAACGGAACTGAGTCATAATGAGTTCTCGTCTCTTAGACAGCATTTCAATGTCCCAAATAACCAGTGAGATTGGGCTTTCTTAGACTCCCTCCAGCTTAAGGTTTTACAACACAACGCTCCTATTCAGGCCTTCTACTTTGCATACAGTCAGAGGGCTGGAGGTTATCCACACTGTGGAATTCTTTAGCTAGTTATGCCCAGAGTGATTTCACGGCTTGCAGGCCGATTTAATATTTTCTGCTAAGCCGCTCTGTTGAAACAGTCAGGCTTACGACTGCATCCTTTTTATGCCTCTTCCTTCTACTTTGCAATGGTATCTTTTTGCCAGTTGATGAATTTGATAGCATTCTTTTATGAGATCGATTTCCCTGCGAAAGATACAAAAGACAGGATGAAAGAGAAGTTTGATGCAAAGCACACAAAGGGCCCTGCATCTGTGCGAAGCCCACAACGAGGGAGCCCAACACGCTTCTCCTCATGCCACTAGGAGGGACAGCGATGGAACGGGAAAAACACAGCGGGCCTGCCCGGAGGAAGCAAAAGCACATGTTCTAACAGTAACAGTAGCCGGGTTAAAGTACTCAAAGCATCTTCTCGCTCTCATACTCCAGGGTATTTTCAACCGCCCTCTATATGTGCTGGCATGCCAACACAAACAAACCACAAAGTCATGCCCTCCTGCAATGATACTATTTGGACACAGTGAGTTTTTCCTCCCTGGACTGTCTTCGTATCTTTTTACTCCATTGGGTTAAAAAGTTAAAAAAAAAAATCTTTCTCTCTACTCCTCAAAGATCTCAATACCCAAATATATAGTCCTTGGATATAATATTGTTATATTCTTTAAAGTGTGGCAAGACCATTTAACTGTCATCATCTTTTGCTGAAATACACATTGTCCGCTGCTCCAATCTTTAAAGCAACCAGAAAACAAAACAAAACAAAACAAAATAAAATAATGCTGACCAGACTTTCATCATGGGAGCCCTGAGACAGGGAAATTATAGCTGTGTTACAACAGAAGGACAGGAAAATCTGGGCTACAGATTTTTATTGTATGTCTCATCTTTTTTTCCCTCCTCAGAGAGGAGAGAACGTACAATTTATAAACGCAAGCTCCACAATAGATGTAATTGATTCATCAAAATGGTATCTAGGCTTCTTGGGGAAAATGTTAAACGAAAGAGTAAGTCAGAGAAAATTAAATACTACCTTGAAAAATTAGGCTTAATGGGTGAGAAGCAATTAATCTATAATGCTAAATTAACAAAAATAGGTTAAAGAAAAAGACTATTTCCCATCAGATTAAAGTATAATTTTTTATTATTTTTTCTTTTTTTATTGTTGGGGGGGTAGACTGGTACTCAAAAAATGAATTACATTTTTGAGTATATAAGCAAAAATCACTACAGGCATTTTTAAGCAACTGCCCTTCCTCAGTGAGACTGAAAATCCAGTATCAGAAGTAAGACACAAGAGCCCTGAACATGCAAATGGCTTTAAAAGTTAACTTACAAATCTGACTCTTGAACCACAATTTTTATTTCAAACTAAACTGGAAGTCATGGAGATGTCTCCAGGCTAGCTCAGAGAGGCCTTTCTAACCTAGAGTCTTTCCTAACATGGTGTATTAATAGCACAAGGAAGCTCACAACCCTGCCTTGCATCTCATGTACTTGAACACCCGCAGACACTGAGAGTGATGGGGGAGAAAGTGTCCTTCCTGGGTATCAGTCTGTCCTAGAGGGTCTGAGGAGCTGGGTACCTCCTAAAGCAGGAAGATGGAGCGAAGGTTTCCAACAGCACCCCCAGTGGAGGGGATGGGCTCCTAAGGGGTTGAGGAGGTGTCCGTGGCAGCCACCTTCCCAGCAAGTCAAGTGTTTCTAAACTGGGGGCTGTCCGTACATAACAGAAGATAACCAGGAGGCAAAACAGCGTCAGTGGAAAACCGAGCGGAAGGCGAGACCGCACACTGTGAGAGAAAGCATGAGTGTCACGCTGGGTGTCAGCTAACGACTACAGTGCAAATTCAAAGGCAAACCAAAACTCACTTAAAAAAATTATACACAGATTATTCTACTTAAGTATAATGTATAATAGTAATTCTAACAAAGCTTTGTAAACAAATACAAACCTAGTTTTATTTATTTTATTCATTATTATTTATGTGACTTCAGTTTTTATTCACATCTTCCTTCTCACAACTAAATACACACAGAAATAGAAAAATAGGAAAGAGAGAGAAGCAGAGTTTGACAACAGATCAGAAGTATGTTCCCTTTACTTCGCTCCAGAAGATGTTTTATAATAAAGAGCAACTAGAAACAAACCTCGTAAAACTCTAAATGCCAAACAAACCTCTTTGACTCTAAGCCAGATGAGAACACCGGGAACTGGTAACTTTCTGCAAAAAAAGGCTTTAGGACTTCAAATAAACAAGTCAGGAGCCATATAATAATTACCACAGAAAAATCAAATATTCAGTCACAACTCAGAAAGAACAACCGGTTGCATCCATTTCTTCACATTATAATTATATAATCTTCACATTATAATTATTATTGTAATCCGAAGCATTCCCCCAATGTGAGAAAAATGTTAAATGGTTGTGTCTCTCTATATACAAGAACATCTAGTTTTTCAGTCTCTTCCATAAAAAGATGATAAATTATAGTCTGCAAAGAGACTCATACTTTAATTATTTAATTATTACCATTTAGTAAAGTTAATATTTACCTAAATAATTTATTTAAGTAATTTAAAACAATTTCAACTGCAATTCTGTTCGAGTCCAATAATTTTTCTAGAGTAAATGGTTATATCTAATTGACCAATTTCCTATTTGGTTTTGTCTGTAACTGTTTTTTAAGGAAGATTGGAGGAAGTTAGGCTAGCTGAAACTATGATTAGTACTCTTACCAGGTCTTATTGCTAGAGATACAGTCAGCAACAAATATTTTTTTGGCACATACTGCCTAGCAGTATATGAGTGGTACCAGGAATACAACAGGAAGTCAGACAGAGCCCACTCCTGTCCCAGTGGAGGGCTCCACACTGCAGATCCATGCCTGGCAGACAGAGAATCTTCAAATCTACTGTAAGTTGTGCTTTTATAAACTTTTAGTAAATCTTTTTGAGATTTCAGTGGTGAGAAACCAAAGTGTAGTTAGCAAGTTTCAAAAAAGTATTGAATGCCACAGCTATAAGGGTCTTGGAGATCAATTAGGCTGTTCCTTTCTTGTTTGAATATAAGTACCAATGTTTAATTTATAAACAAACCAAAAGTACACAAAAACAGAGAACTCTGAGGACTTCCTCCCACATGCTGGTAACGTTCTCTTTAGCATTTGTGGACTAAGCTAATGACAGTGGAAGAACCATCTTGAATGCGTATGACAATGATTTCAATCGTATCTAAAGTAATTTGAAGGATGGTGGCAAGAATGTGGTGTTCACAGGGGTTTGCATATTGGGCAATAATCCTGAGGTCCCTAAGAGGAAGGAGTCAAAATCTCATCTCCCTCCTTCATGTCACCATTGAAGTACAACTGAGGGCCAGAAATGACAGAACCATCTTTCCAAGGTCACACCCCCGGCCTGCAGGACAGTTAACTTGACAACATCGAGGTCTACTAGCTTCCACCCAGGTAAGCTCTACAGACACCTGCTTAGGTGCTGCCTACAACCTTCCCTCCAGGGAGGACATTTCTCCTTCACCTGCAAAATTCAAAAGTCAACTCTGTGTATACATTCTACTGCGTTCCAGCAAATTCTTGGGAATGCTATAAATGATTTTCTCCTTTCAATCTTATGGTAGATAAGAACTTAACAAAAGCAAAAATATAACTTCAGGGCGAAAGACAAACTTTCTTTTATTGTACTAGAGAATGTTGCATCTATCATGACCTAAAAATACCCAGAAGCCAATATAGTATTTCTAATGCAACATGTATCTTTCTGGTTTCAGAAAGGAAAAAAAAAAAAGAGAGAGAGAAAGTTCTTTCATTCCTTTTCACTCTGCCTACAACTAGAACACTGAGATAACAGAGATGAAGCCTTAAATATCTACACCCAATAGTGGGAGAATCACAAGAGGACTGAAAAAGCTTTTGTCTCTGCAAGCTAATATCCAGTATGTTAGCCCTTTGAGCAGTTTACATTGATTTTGCATTTAATCGCATAGGTCGACTTTTCCTTATTTTCCAGGACAAAGCTGTAAAAATGATAGGATTGAGATATATTCTGATATGAAGCCAAAAGAAGAAAGTAAACTTAAGAGTACTAATTTCTGTATTAGTAATATGATTACGAAGAGGTTTTTTTCTTTGTTTCGTATTAGAAATCAACTTCAAGGATCATAAGCCAAAATGAGAGCAGAGGTAAGAAAACTGTACTTTCTTCCCTTTCCCTCATTTTTAAATTACTACTATTCTTAAATTACTTTGAGAAAAAGGAAGAACATGAAAAACACCCCCTGATACTTAACTGCCTTTCACCTGCTCTGTTCCTAACTGGGCTTAATCCTGTCGAGTTCAGTTAGCCAGCAGACTTTGTCCTTCCGTCTGTCTGGCAAACATTTCACAATTCTTCTGATACATTTTTGTAAAGCGGTGAAGGGGGAAAAAAAACCACCTCATTAATTTAAACCATCAAAGGAGCTAAAATAATATTTTGATGAGAATGAAGCAATTAATCCTAATGATTAACTCAAATTATTTTTTCAAAGTATAGGTTTCCGGAAGCTTCACAGAACAAGATACTTTAAAGGCAACCTACTGATCAGCTTTTTGAAGGAGCTGCCATTGGAAAATTAATTAACAAAATACTGATGGTTTTAGGTCACTCTCAAAGGGACTGTGAGGAAGCCACGTTGATAAAAACTTTGTCTCCAAAGAAAAATGATAAATTCCTTTTTTCCATTTGATTAACTGACCTTTAAACACGCCCCCCTCTAGAGTTTGCTCGGGCGGCCGTAGCCCAGTGGCACAGACTGGGTGGCTTATGCAACACGTTTATTTCCTCACAGTTCAGGAGGCTGGGAGTCTGGGATCAACATGCCAGCGGAGCTGCTTCTGCTGTGGGCTTCCCTCCTTGGCTTATGGATGCCCATCTTCTCCCTGTGTCTTCAAATCATCTTCTTCTGGGTGTGTCTGTGTCCTGATCTCCTCTTAGAAGGACTCAGGCCACAACAGATTAGAGCTCACTCTAATGACCTCATTTTCACTTGACCTTATTTTGACTTAATTACCTCTGGAAAGATCTTATCTCCAAATAGTCTTTTTTTTTTGAGGAACTGTGGGTTCAACATACGAATTTGGGAGAGGGGACAAGTTCAGCCCATAACATCCCCACTAACCAAAATTTAACCCTTCATTTCTGAGTGGCTGTGCAATGTCTAATTTTCTCAGCCCAGCATTGTTTCTTTATCTCCAAGACCAAGGAAAGAAGACTGTGGGAAAGTCACAGCAATTATTAATCACGATGCCAAACCAACAAGGGTTAGTGCTGGTTGTGGTCTAACCTTAGCCTTTTTGTAACTGCAGGAATGATTATTTTTGTGTATACATTTGGAATGGGTATTATAAAATAAACATAAATAAACAGAGGAACAGTTGGACGCATACATTTTGTTACCCTTCCGCAGCCCAATATAATTAAAAGGCACTCAATCCAATTATCAAAATCCCTTCAACAGCCTTATCTCAAGAAACAGGAATAAACTATTGATCAGAAGAGGAAAAAACAAACCAAAAACCCAAAAGCACGAAAACTGTAAAAGCCTCACAGAAACTAAGCAGTTGACAATCCTAATATACGTAACATTATTTAGTCCCATGTCTTTGAGGAAACCACAGCAAGACAGAATCTACCATCCAGGGTGATATCGAGTCACCCTTTCAGTACGTATTTCTCATTTTATTTACATCCACAGAATGCGTGAAACTATAGGATAAAGACAGAATCACAGAAATCTTCACATCTATCCTCGCATTTTAACAGTGAAGGATGAGGTCCATCAAAAAGAATTTTCCTCGACAACCCAGGGAATCATTCAATAGTCAAGTGGAGGCCACCGCCCTACATCTCAGCCCCTACATGCTCTTTCCAAAGGATTTTGGGTACTTTTCATATTATTGAGCAAATCACAGATGTAGGTAACACTGAACTGTCATTTCTGGTCATTCTGAAGGACTTGTTTAAAAAAATAAATGTCAACAGAGTTGTTGGCCTCTTCATAAGAAGGCTGTGATCAACACCTGAAGCATGCTTTCCTCATCTTTTTTTTTGTTCAAGAACACCTTTGAGAATACTGTTGATGATGTTACGAACCCCCTTCTCCAGAAAAAAAAATATACACATGCACAAAATTTGGCATTTCAGAAAAATCAAATGTTTCCCCAAAAAGTACTTGAGAAGTAAAACCTCTGAGACGGATAAATAACAAAGCCTAAGTCAGAAGAAAATTCTAAGTGAGTCTTTATCTTAATTAAAAGAGTTCCATGTAATAAAGCAATCAGGTGGGCGTTCTAACAAAGTTTTTGAAATTCAGTGAATAGAATATAGAGTCTCAAAGGTTTCTTTCTGCCCTTTACTCCATTCTAATCCCATATGGAGGCCAGTATGTTAGCCGTGTCTGGTATGATTAAGATAAATATGTCTTTATCTTCTAAAGTCTAAGCAAAGTTAAAAATAAAACAAGAAGACAAAACAAAACATTCGATTGTTCTCAAAAACAATGAAACACTTGACAAAGTTCCGATAAAATGTTGTGACAAACACTAATATTGCCAGCCACATGCATGATTAATACAATTTCCTTGACATATTCTATTTCATTCCTTCTTGTATTATATTTTATACTGAAAAACAAAAACTTTGTCAAAACGCAGTAGAAATTTGAACATGCCTTTGTCACAAAGCAAATCATTACCAACCCCCAAAAGTAAATTTCAGCCCCACTTTTAAAAAATGCGAAGGTCATGCAAATATAAGGAATTCAGCAGTTCCCAGATCCAAGAAGGATTTGTGGAGGTACATATGGGATGAAGAGAGATGGGTCACTGTATGAACCAGGCTGCCCTGAAGGACAACTGGACACACTCTCACAGCCTAAGTATGAGCAAACCTGAGTTGATTCTTGCATCTGCTTAAAAACGCTTAAGCTCAAATATGCAAAAAGGTGCCTAAAGCTCTTCATCCTATTTCTGAAGAAATACATCCTACATTTTTGAAATATTTTCTTTTCGGAAAAAACTTCAGCTAGCCTGGGGAAAGTCACAACTGCTTTGGAGTTTGGTTTCCCCGGCTGTAAAAAAGGAGTTTTAAATAGATGATTCCTAACGTCTCTGCCAGCTCAGAATACTGCATTTCTATGACTTCAAGTTTTCAACGAATGGGGGTGGGGATTTATAGCCAGACAGGCCAATTTAACTAAAAGTTGATCAAGTTTGGGAAAAGAACCTTTGAAGAATTTATAACATTACATATGTTTTTCCAGTAATTCCTGATCATTGCTGCTTTAACTCATATTTTTTAGTGCTTAACAGCCCTTCTAAGCTCTAAAGTCAGACTTCTCAGTTACGTAGGGACCCATGTTTCTCCCCCTGTAAATGGTCTGGCCAGACTTCAGGCCCCAGGGCTCTCTCATCTTTATATAAGCTTTGCCCAGTACATCTTAGGACAGCACTCAGACTTCCAATAAATGCTTGCTGAATTAATGAACAAACTTAGGATTTCTATGTATTAAGCACGAGGAGTTAAAAAAAAGAATCTGACTCTAGGTTTCCACGTCCCAGGAAGCATCCAGAAGAGGGAATACAGGCACATAAAAAAGAACTACAATGTGCTGAGGTTATGTTCCACTGCGGAGAGTACAGTAGGTGTAACAACACGGGAAAGGGATGAACGGAAAGGTGTGAGGTATAAGAGCTCGTGACTGTGAACAACTGGGCGCATTCCAACGTCAGAAAACTCCCACCTCGGGAACGACACACTTTGTACCCGCCCTGCTTCTCTTACGGGTTATTGTGAAGGTGGTTCAGACATTTTTTATTCCTTAGTCTGGATCCAAGCGAAAACCCAGTAACACAAGTTGCAATTCCCTCTGCGCTACTAGGTCTGTAAAAGGTACGTATTACAGACTTCAAATTTTTACATACATAAAAAGCACATGGAATAACTCCAAAAAAAATAGAATGACCTTAACTGTGGCGAAGAAGAGGCTCTAGTGGGCAAGTATTTGGGTAAAAATTAAGATCAATGATTTTACACAAGACAAGATTCCAATAGTAAGTACTATTAGAAAAAGATCTATCCTTGGTAGTAATTAAAGATACATAAATTAAAGCAACCTTGAGATCCCATTTTATGGCTGCTAAGGAAGTAAGATTAAAAAAAAATAACACATATAACACAATGACGGGGTAACTACTATAAAGAATGCTATTAATTAACAACACATTTTTCAACTCACAGTATGAAAATACACAACAAAAGCAACAAAATAGTTTCAAGTAATTCCACTCCTAGGAATATAATGCTCTAAAAATACCCCACAAGAAACTTTAAAAATATAAGCACTGAGTTAGTTGTTCATTTGGCATTATCTATAATAACCAAAAAGGAGAACGAAATCCAAAATGATCAAATTAGGGAAGAATGGTAACAAATTGAAATGTATCAACACAATCTAATAGTCTGTATTCAGTACTTTATGATGACAAAGGCACTGCAGAGACAAACCGAAAAATCTGGTAGGAGGAAATGCACAAACTCTAAAACGCCACATGTACGTTGTAAATAAGAAGGAAAGAGCATAAATCCACGTTTGTTCTCTTGCAGCAGCGATGCTTAAAATAAATGATAAGCGAGACACGTTCCCTACTCGAGAAAGATCATATGCAAAATTAAAAATCTGCCAATGTGGTAGAAGCATGCAAATTTATGGCATCAGATAAATTTTCCCATGAACATAAGTCATCTTTCAATGTCTAGCACACATGTCGCCTCTTTTCGCCGCCAATTCTCACAGCAGAAAGCAACATTTACTCCGACCTCTGTATTTCCAATGCATTCTGCTTAGACTTCTCCTGAGGTATTAATCAGGATCTCCTTTGCTGTAGAAGGTCCATGTGTACCGTTCGGACTTGCGTGGGGGGAGGGATTGGTACCCCTTTGGCGCTTACGCACCTGCATCCACAAAGAACAGATGTGTGATCTGTATTTCCTGAACTTAGATATCTAAAACAAAGCTAGAAAAAAGACACCAAAGAGGGGCTGTAAATGGAGGTGAACAGTCTGAGTTCTCCTCCACATCTATGGGTTATAATATTTAGAAGAAAATGAAGCTATGTAGTTTGGCTCTTTTTAAGATACTGAATGCATATTAAAATATTCAAACCCTTCTCCAACTTTATCAATGCAAAGAAGAGGTTGGACTGAAAAACCCTAATGGCTCTTGCAAGTGCATTCTTATCTAATCTGCAGTTCTCTCTGTATCTAAAATACACTGTACTGGACCTTAAATACACTAGGACACAGTTGCCATAAATGGCCACTGAAATAAGAGATAAAAATAACTTTTATATATTTTTCAAAATCTTATAAGGTTTTCAAAATTTGATAAAGAGGGATAGTGGGTTTTTTTGTTAATTTCCTTTTATTTAGAAACTATCTTAGAAAGATCACAAAGGAATCTTGAAAACAGCAAAAGTCTCAATGTGCATATCCCATGGTCCAGAATTTCATTTGCAGAACATTTATGCTGAGGAAATAATCATGTACTTGATAAAAGATTAAGCTACAAGGATGTTTATTCCAGAATTGCATATAATAGCAAAAAGTTGGGGGAAGGGTTAGGAAGTGCTCTATAAAAAGACTTCTATTAAATACACTGACAGACCATCTGTATACTGTATTGCTACACAGGCATTAAAAAGATATTGAAGAATATTTAATGACACAGGAAAATACTTAAAATACACCATTAAGGAAAAATGCACCAGTGTACAGTGGAACTCAATTTTTGAAAAGTGGGAAAAAAAATCAAGTTCATTCTTGCTATTCTCTGTAGTTATGTTCTACACCGATTGAGGGAATACTTAATTATTGCTCCTAGGAGAAAGAGTTAGGGTCCTGCGAGCTTCTGGTCGGAACATTTTTGTCAACTAGTCAATACATAACATTGTTTTCTGTGTGTTTCTGTTTAAAGACACTTATTAAATATATACTGTGAATTCATTAACACTGAGCACACAGCCAACAGCTCTATAGCGCATGCCTGAAAGAAACTGATCAAACGCACGAATTTTCTCCAAAAGGCACATCAGAGCCTTCTTGCACTTAGGAACACTAGACAGTACTTCAGTACTATGCCTGTGAGTCCAACAAAATCACCAACAAAGTGTGCGAAAATGTGAAAACGTGGCACTACACAGACTGTAAAAAGGACACTTGCTTACAGGGTGAGGACTGAAACAAAGCAGAGGGCTGCTTTGTGCGGTATCTGCGGGCACGGTGTGTTAGGTGACAAACTTTGGCCACGTGGCACATGTCTGTGAATGACCTTGAGAGGGCTGCGAGTACTGATGTGGGGGTTAACAAAGCAATTTTAAGGAGCAGATGAATTCACAAATACAGAATCCAAGAACAGTGAGGACTGACTGTCTATACACAGAGTCGTAGGGAATGACTAGACAGATAAACAGAAGTCTCTCCAGTGGCAGCCAAGTAGATCTGTCATGAGAGATGCTTATTTTCTTCTTTTTGCTCATCTGCTGTTTCAGAGTACACTTACCAGACTTCAGTTGTTTAAAATAAACACAGGATTACCAATTCAAATTGTCTACAGCGAACATCAACTTTTTGATGAGGCAGAACACGGCTGCTAACAACAGTCTTTGAATTATGGTGCTTCCATTATATTTTAAGAGCCCTCTTTGGCAATATTGAGAGTTACCTGACATTAGCCACGTCCGCTAAATATTGGTGGCATTTGTTCTGTAGGAACTAAAAGGAATGCAGATCAACAAACCTTTATAGTTCGATGGTGAAAATACCAGATTAAGAGAAAAAACTCACGCCATTTATATAATAAATAATTCATTTTCAAAAATATTGATGTTGTATCTCATTTTTTATTTCTGTAGTCATAATAATGAGGTTTCTATCCACTGAAGGATTTCACCGAACACTTTTTTTATCAATTAAAATCTGAAAAGTTATTAGCTGCACAGTAAAAATAAAGGCAATTAGCAAGAAGCCATTAGAAAGAAGTTTCTTAAGGGCAGAACCCACTCAAACCAAAGTGATTTAGAATGAAGAGAAGATAAATATTAAGTATAACTAAAGATAAATACAGACAAAATTAAATGTAAATATTAAATACCACGAGAATAGTGAAAAAAGAGGCCATGGAAATTGAAGAAAAATTGAGAGGCAATGTGATATTAAAGGAAAGAAAGAGCAAGTAAAATGGTGTGCAATTTCAGAGAAGAGACAAGTTTAGATCCTCCTGAGTATTTTTGAGTACATAAGGAATAACCTTCAGCTTGACCTATATGTTAAACACAAAGGCCAGAGAATATTGTATTTCAAACCAACATCTGTGAAATTAACCAGGAAAACAGAAGTATTTCCAGATTCACAAAATGGAAACTTATGACTCTTTAACTTCTGTAATGAACATTCATCCATGTTCAATCAATCAATCCATCAATATTTATTGAGCACTAGTGTTTGTAAAGGAGTGTGGACACTGAACAGATACCATGTGTGATGTTTAATTTTATGTGTCAACTTGACTGGGCCACAAGGTGCCCAGGTATTTGGTAAAACACTACTCTGGGTGCTTTGGTGAGGGTGTTTTTGGATGAAACTGACATTGAAATAGGTAGACTGAATAAAGCAGATTGCCCTCTCTACTGTGGGTGGGCCTCATCTAATCAGTTGAAAACTGTATGGAATAAAAAGGTGTACCCTCCCCTCCAAAGAAAAGAGCATCCGTCCTGCCTGACTGCCTTTGAACTGTGACATCAGCTTTTTCCTGCTTTAGGTCTTGAGCTGAAGCATCAACTTTTCCTGGGTCTTGAGCCTAAGGCCTCTGGGCCAGAAGTACACCACCTGTTCTCCTGGGTCTCTGGCTTATAGATCTTGGGACTTGTCAGTCTCCATATTCACTTGAACTAATTCCTTACAATAAATCATATTTGAGGACTTATATAATAACACATAGATGAGTTTCTCCAGAGAACCCTTAATAACGCAGTAACACATCGTGCTAGACTACCACCATATAAACGAGCAAGACAGAGAGCCCCAAGTTTCTGCAGATCTGGTGTATGACACAACTTCTCTGTGGGCTTCAGTCCAGCTTGGTAGACTTCTCAACCATGAGACACTCCAATGTCACTCATGTATGCATATTTAAAGAAATTCTAACGAGACCTAAAAACATTTCGTTGGAACCTAAAGAACTATACTTACTAGTAGTTATTACAGGAATTTGAGGCGGTAACTCACAACAGTCCACCACGTGGCAATGATCTGTGTTAGCTCACCGGCTGACCCGTCTGTCCCCCTGAGCAAGAAGGTCTGAATGCAAGTGGGTAAGACTAACACCACAAAGAGGGGTAAACTGGAATTCACTGGGATTTTGTAAAATGTGTTAATAAGTATTAGCATCATATTATTTGGGGCGCTTCATATCTGATCTCAACCCATACATTCTAGGACCACCCTTCCTACAGTGGAGAAGTGACCATCTAGTGCCCATGGTGATTTGGGAAAGTAAAACCCAGTGTTTCACCTCTGACACAGCAATTGCTAAAAACTATGACTAATATGAATGATTTAGATACCTTTCCAGTTACAGTATATTGAGAATACCTCAGTAGGAGGCTTCTCACTTAGTATTTTTTATATCCAAACTTTTGTTCCAGAGTTCTCCAGAGCCTCCCACCTTTCACGATTTTCAGCTACACACACAGCCTCTACCTCCCTGGCAGTGCCATCTGGCCCCTGCAGCTATTTACGTGACCCTCCTGCGTACACACAACTTATTTTCATCTACCATAATGCAGCTAGTGGCGAATTTCCCTGACGCTCAAAGCCATCTGCACCTCTGTATGCATTTCTTTAATGGCACCCTATTAACTTAAATTTTTTCCAAAAGCCACCTGCAGACTTGACTGTCCCCACACCTGTGATTTATAAACAAATACGCCGCAACACACTTTGGAATTTCAACTCACCCAGCTTCTTTAGTACCTACGTGCAATTTTATTTGAGTAAAACAGTATGTTCGCCTGAAATAGCAGTCCTTAGGGACTCAGAGTTTTAAAGAGAGAAAGAATTGATTAAAGGACAGGAATAAACTTCTCTGGAATCCAGGAAACCAAACTGCATAGCTTGAAGCACACAATAGATTACAAAAATCTGCCTGGAGCATGAAAGGGTTTCTCATTTCCTTGATTGCTTAAGAAGGATTCCAAAAACATAAAAGTAAAAAAAAAAAAAAAATTAATTCACCCTACAAAGACTCCCTACTTTGGTCTAAACGAACATCCTATCGAAGACAAAATTAGCCTCTTGTGCACCTGTTTCAGTTTTTCTCTGCCCTCTCGATTTCCACCTACGTCTCTTTCTATTTCTCAAACTGCTCAAGAGGGAACCGGCGATGGACGTGCAGTGTGAGAAGCTAAGGCATGTTCCCCTTTCCCAGGGCCATCTGGACAGAAATGCACCCCCCCCCCACCCCCAGTAACAGCCACTCACTCCATGGGAGGGGCTGAAACTGCTTCTACTATGAGACTGGCCTGTGTCCTCCTTTCCCATTTAGAGGAGAAAGCAAAAGTGAGTGGTTCCTCCCTCTCTTTGGGGAAAATTGTTATATTTTCCATAAAGCAAGAAATCATGAGTTAATTTTAGTAGAAAAAAAAATTCTCTTCTTTTTTAAAATTTATTAAGTGGAGAAATGAAACCCCAAGTGTTTGGAACTGATTGACTGCAAAACGCCTAAAGAATTAAGAAATGAAAAATTTCAGACACAGTCTGGGTATTCTGACCCGTCTCTGCAGAATCATTTTTTCCAGTGTTTTGTTCTGTTTTGTTCTATTTTAACTAGAGACAGAGTACGGTACCATAGACTTGTATCTCTGCTTTCTGGCTCTATACGTCTATCCTGTTGTCAAGGCTGTGGAACCTTCCACAGGACAAGAGACTCATTTCCACACTGAGTAGCCATCAGTGAGTGACAGTAGCTGAGACCTTGGGGAGGAGCAACTGCAGACCAGATTATTATTTATTTTTTAATGAATATGCAAATCATTCCCTTGTCTTTTTTAAGTCAAGAGTTTAGGTACTTAATGTAAATTAAATATAGAAATTCCTAAAACTTGCGGTTTGAAGCAAATTATTGTCGTTAGAGGCTGTATTTATTTGGCTTATCTGTGGGAGAGGTGGCAAGGGATGGGGGTTGTGGCCCCAAACTACTTATCTGAGAAATGGAAATTAGCAGGAAATGTAAGGTATAAAAATAGGCTATTAATAAATACTGAGCAATGCTAATGACCTAAGAATCCTGAACACTGCAACCTGAAACTCGCTTTCAGATTATAAAAAAATAAATTTAGGGTGCACGTTTGAAGTCAGGAAAAATACATACACACATATAGCAGAGCTGCTTACAGTCATCAAAACATTACTTGCCTAGAAAGACCGGCCTGTTTTCACTAGTTACTTAGTAGGTACTTGTAGTAGGTGGGTAATCAGTAAACAGCCAGTTAAGAAATAAATGAAGTAATGTAAGTAAGAGTCTTAAGCTCAACTGATACACTCTTAAATATATACCAAAAAAAAAAAAAAAAAAGTCAACAGGATTTTAAAATGCAGTTAAAAGAAAAACGTATTTGGCTCTACAACATGAAAACAGGCTGCACACGTGAACACCAACGCCAACAGGAGAAGCTGGAGAAGCACTTTTTCTGGCAAAATCAACCAGCTGTGGCCAGTGGCACTGAACTCTTGCTACGTGATCCCAACTGCCTTTCACTTTTTTCTATCTGCCTCTCCAAGAAAAGAATCAGTGTTAATTCCGGTTGGTGATATTATTGATTTTGGTTACTTAAACAGATTTATAATGAAAGAATCCTGTAAATATGTTATCAACAGTTTCTGTTGGTTCTGTACCAAATATTATAACTGTGAAACTATTTACCACATACATATGCACTAAAAGCATTTGCTTCTAAAGAAATTCGAGATTTGCAGATCCTAACTACTATATATAAAATAGATAAACCACAGGTTTCTACTGCATAGCACAGGGAACTCTATTCAAGATCTTGTAAGAACCTATAATAAAAAAAGAATATGAAAAGGCATATATGTATGTATATGTATGACTGAGAGATTATGCTGTACAACAGAAATTGTCACAACATTGTAAACTGAGTATACTTCAATTAGAAAAAATAAAATTTTAAAAATTAATTAAAAGTGCACAGGTATTTATTCTATACCATAAAACTCAGTTACATGAAAGCTGAAATTGTAATGACTGACATTTTGAAATTAAGGGTTATAAACGGATGATACGTAATTTTCATCCTTCTTCAAACATTTAAAGAAAAGGAAGCCATGAAGTAATCCAGGAATTTAAACTAATTATCTTAAGCAGTATCCCTATTCCTGCCCATTATCTGATGAAGGTGCTATCAAAGATCACTAGTCCTAAAACTGGGGCATGAGAATTAGCAAAATTGTCCTCACCCAAGGGAACTTATTCTCATTCTTGCAATTAACTCACAAATTTAATTAAATATACTTTAGTAAGCAAAAAATAAAAGCATTTAACTACCGAGACATCCATGTGGATGCAACAACTAATTCACCATAATGGAGTATACTGAAAATAAAATTCACCCTCCAGCTTTACACCATGATTTTTTGAAGTTATATTAACGTTTATTGGAGAGAACTTTCCATGATAAAAATACCTGGCCTGGGGCCAGGAGTCCAGGATTACAGTCCTTTTTGTACAGCTCTTCAGCTGTGTGTCCTTGGGCAAGTCATTTAATTTCTCTGGACCGCATTTCCTTCCACTGTAAACTGAGAAGGTTGTGGCTGAAAAGCTCTGAAGTTCCATCTTGTTCTAATAACCTATGAATCTGTGAGAGAGAAAGTTCATAAATATTCCATAATCTTCCTTTTACCAAAATGTTACTTCCAAATATAGATAACCTTTCATGACACAAAGCAAATGTTATGACAAGGTACTCTTCAATTAATGCAAATTTTTAAGTTACTATTTAAAACAATTCAAAAATAGAGCAGACTCTATCAAGATGTTGTGATTTCGGATATTTCAGAACACAACATAGGAATCACATGCCAATCAAAATAAATCTAAATGAAGCAAACTATCAAGTATGAATTTTACAGAGTTCTGGAACGCTTCCAGATTCCTTCCACCCTTTTCAGAATAAGATTTTCATCAGAAGAGATACAGTAAGTCTCAATTAAACAGAACCCACCAATTGTATACATTTAAAGCTTAAAAATAATTTTTGCTCTAATCCTAGAAGAAAAGTTCAATTTGACATCAGAACAAATTCATATCAGTCATTCAATAAACCTTTTCCGCTCCCTAAAATAAAAATTCAAATTCAGAAAAATATTCACCCAGGCCAACGCACAGTCTTTAGAGTTAAAAATATAATCACATTCATTACTGGTGTTATAATAAATAGCCAACGTCTCCTAATATGTTTTATAAACAAGTTTAAAAACAAAACTTGAATATAAACAGGTTCCTGGTTAACCCCTACATGCCTTAATTAAGCAAAAACAAGCAAACAAACAAAACCACTCTGCTGTGCAGACTAGTTAATTGAGGATTTACTGTAAAAGCAACAATTAGATGTCGTAATAAATGGGAAATAAGTGGAATGCATTCTCTTGAATAGTGTCTTCATGCTATTACTTCACTCACAGGGCTCACTCACAAGTTCTCTGCTCTGAGATTTTGAATGTGAGATTCCTGAAAATGTTTATTTTCTGCCAGTAGTCAATCACCACCAGAGAATGTGGGGTTGGAAAGTGTTAGATGTATCTTATGAGCATCAACTACTGGGTTTTTTTTTTTTTTCTTCCTAGATAAGTGGCTTGAACTTATTTTTTCATCTTTGAAAGAAAAAAAAAACTATAGCAATTATCCACTACAGTTATAAATTTACAGATATGATTTTTTTTTAAATCATGTAACTTGTAAGTACTAAACTGAGGAAGTCCACAAGATGAGCTAGTCATCTGTTTCTGAGTTTCAGAGCATCTGTTTCATTTCAGAGACGCTTGTTTCTGGCTTAACTAAACTATTCTTCTATAGCATGTTAAGTATCTTATAAATCAGCATTTAAAGAAATCAAATTCTAGTCTTTAAAATAATTTATAATTTAGATTTAGCATCTCTCACTGTATTAATTATATCACAGGTAGCATGAGATAATTTTTTTTTTTTTTTTTACAGTTTACCTAGCTACACAAATGTTTAATGAAAATTATTTTGGGTGTAAGTACGAAAGTCAAAATTATGTATAAAGAGGCATTGACTAGAAACCACATGAACACACACACACACACACACACACACACACACACAACTAAGCATTCATTACCAATTCCATTACAAATCTTTTCTGAGATGGTGAAAAACTTGAACAGCAGAACTAGAAAACCCCACAAGTTTGACAATTAAAAGCAGACAAAACTAGAATGAGCTACCACAGTACATTCACTGTAATGTCTCATAAAAATCTAGCACCATTTTAGACTATAAAATCCAAACTCATCAAGAATAATATACTATCTGACGCCAAACACCTAAAACTTAAAAATGAAAGGAAAAGCCCCATGTAAAGAAAGAAAGACACAAAAAACTAGGAGAAGAACTCAACAAATGACTTCACAGAAGCATAACATTGGTGCAAATTTTGCGTTTAGAAGTGGGACTCATTCCCTTAGCACGTAAGTATTACAGATAAGCATTAGAGTTTTTCTCAGTTGTATAAAAAGAATCAGTCAATAAAGCAAAGAGGGTTGCAGGGAAGAGTGTAGAAGATCAGAAAGACAGCTGTCAAAAGAAGTATGTTTCCCTTTGAGGAAAAAAGTGAAAGTTTTTGTGCATTTTAATTAGCTTGCTTGCAAAAAAAAAAAAATCAGGTGAAGACTACTAATTATCACCTTCTAGCCCCACTAACACTTTGTAGGCTAGCAAAAAGGAAGGAAAGGGGGTGGGGAAAAAAGACAAAAAAAAAAAAAGAAAGGAAGAAAAGCACCCTCTCACTCCAGGCCATTAACCGCCACCCCCCCTCCAAAGGCTTCCAACATCCTTCCAACAACTACTGACAAGATTTATCTTCAAAGAACTTTCTTGTTTATAGTACAAATCTTCCCCTCTGTTTCAAATTAAAGCCAATTATCTGGTGAACAGTTTCCATAATAAAACCTGGTAGACAGGGGAAGCAGTAACCTTTCCATGTTTTCCCCCTGCATTTGATAGCCTGCAGGTTTCGAGAAGTGAAAACCACTCTTACTTACCCCATTAGCACATAGGTGTTGAGAGAGCATGGAAACCCCTGGAAAGATAAATGGCCTCCTTTTCCTTGGATCAGGCTTTTGAGACAACTTTCCAAAGATCTGAAAACTCTCTGTGGTTTATTTGATCCATAAATTTAAAAACTACTATGGGAAAAACATTCTCTTGACAAGCATCATTAACTCTTTCTGGGCAATGGAATCTACAGTCATGGGTGCATCTAGTTATTGCTGAAGGACAAACTACAAGTACTCAAAGAAACAGATCCATCTGTTGAGATAGCACATAGATGAAATGCAATCATAGACCCTTGAGTCCTGGGGCCAATTCTAACTCGCCCTAACAGACGGGCTCAGCTTTTAATCCAGCAGCTACTGAAAGACACATCTGTGTCCCTTTACCAGTCAAACACAGCACCCATCCCGTGAGGAATTTCGAAAACTCAACGTTCATTCTACATCCTCAAAATGCACTTGTGTGTGCCTGACCTACACAAACCTCCGCTACAAAATTACAAACTCTCGTTTATTCTGTGATAACATTTCGCTTTAGGCAAGTGACTTATCAGAAGGTTGTAACTAGCCATTTTCTATTGCTGTAAACTCTGCTTTGCAAAAACATTAGGGGTGCTTTTAATGAAACCGGGTCACGGTTAGAACAGGACAGCTTTTCTAAATTTTCTTGACCTTAACTAGAAGCAAGAGTAATGTCTTAGCAAATCTTAAAAGCTTCCCTCTCTTCCTAGTCTATAGAATTCCATTTACCTGACCTGTCAAGAAATGCAGAATAATGAAACCCAAGTCCACTCACACCTCGACAGGCTCTGTCCCTGTTGAACATTAAACAATACTTTGGCCACAGAGCCGCGCCTTCTCCAGTACTAAAAGCAGTCTGACTAATCTTATTAAACCAGCATCTGAACCATGGCCGCCATGCAATGGGAAAATAATTAGATTGCTAATGACATAAATACTGTATCTCCAAACCCCTATTATTGGCGCTAATAAGGGGCAAAAAGAGAAAGTTCATTCTTGAAATGCTCAATGCAAATTAAGAAAATTTTCCATAGAAACAAGATTCCCATGCTACAAAATAAATACATTTTGGTAGATGGGCCCATGACCCTAAGGAGCCTTTCATGTAATTTTTCACACTGTTATGACACAAAGAAGTCTTACTAATTTACAAAGAACTGACAAATAAATACAGAATGGAGTGCCCCCTAATTTTAAGCGGGGGGACTTTATCTCTACACATTTAGAAGTAAAGAGTAATGCTTTCCCCCTCCTTACACAGTCGATGAAGGAATTAAAGAGAAAGATGTATTGAGCATAACGGAAACTTAAAGTGTAACTCCTTGGCCATGTCTCCCTCTAAGTTTTATAATAATAAACAATATGAGAAGCTAGATATGGAACAAGACACATAAGGCACTTTGCACGATTAGTCCCCCAAACTGGGGAATGATTTATGACTGCAAAGTTACCATGCAAGACAGAACCCAGTCTTCCCTTCAAGGTGATTCCACAAATAACTGGTGTCAAAATCTCTTTTCCCAACTGCTTTGGAACATGAAACTCCACCAAAAAAAAAAAAAAAAAAAAAAAAAAATCCCAGAACTTTCATGTCTAGAGATGCAGATCAGGAAGATAGCTTTGTTTACTGTTTATAAAATGATGCGTTCTTATCATTAAAAGCACATAAATAAGTGTCAACACATATCGGGGTTGTTCTTTCCTCTTTACTGCGTCAAAGCAGTATTTTCAAAAATGCTGGTTAACACGCGCTATTCCCTTCCTTTTTGGATGATCGGCCAAGAATTTACATACCTCACTTCTGGAGAAAATCATTTCTGACAGAAGGAATTGTCATGGCAGGAGTGCACAAAAACAGGGCCATATGCTGTCCTTTCTTGAGATAAGAGGTGAAAGGCAATAAACCTGGGCCACTTAGGGGCTGATTCCCCTTCTGAATTGTGAACTTGGTGTTGTGCATGTGAACACAGAAAACGAGAGCACGCTAAGGCTGGACTAATCACACACGGGATGTCGGCTGTTATCACCACGGCAGTGCATGGTCCTCTGGTTAATACTGCTTAGGTTTAGTTCCAGCCAAAGACTGACAGAAAACAGCATCTTCCTCCATGAGCCCCTGTATCAGCCACATTCCTTCACTGCATCAATTGTTTCCAGAGAATAAGCCTCTGCCTTAGTTCCCCAACCCTAAAATAACCAACCTGTACTGCCAGTTAGCGGGCCGACCCACCCAAGCAATAGCAGGAGTTATCAGGAGGGGGGGTCATGAACACACATGCACTGGGGAGCCGAAGGCAGACTGAGGATGCCCTTCTGCTGTCAAAAGAAGGCCAGCGATGACCACGCAGTAAGTGGGTGATGCAAGCGCTTAAGTGACTGTGTTATCACTGCATCAAGAGTTCAAAGGGGAAGGATGTCTATGCCTCTGCAGGAGATACTGAGGCCAGAGAGAGGTGGCCGGACCTGGCCAAGGGTACCCAGCTGGCTGCAGAACCCAAATCTCTGTTCTACAGATCATGAGCTCTCTTCACCAAGCCACACTGTCTCCATGGTCCAGTTCACAGAAGCAGCGGGATTTCAGGGATATTAAGCTGAACTGGATTGGTAAGGCAGAGAAACTGAAGAGGATGATGAAGAAAGACCACGCCCACAGACTCAGGGAAGGTGGGCCTTCTGGCTTAGCTGTAAGAGAGTTCTTATCAGTTCTCTTATCAACTCTCAAGGCTGATCTTCAGTGACTCACCTGGCCTGCTTACAGGCCTTGGAAACAGGCAAGACAAACTCAGCCAGGGAAGAAAACAACAGAGCAGGACATCTATTACCAAATCTCACAGTCCCAGCAGCCTGGCCGTGGCCTCAGCCTCCCCGCCGCTGACCCAGACGGAGATGCTCAGAGCCCATGGGGCGCACACTCGGGTACCACATTCCTCCTCCCCAGCAGCCGGGGACTCCCCCGTTCCTTCTTTCGTCTTTGGTTTCATATGTAATTTGAATGTCACTTCACGTAACCCTGAAATAAATGTGGCTTTTTGAAAGATTGGAAACATAGGAACATAGGTAACGATGCTGTCCGCATTAAAAAAAAAAAGAAGAAGTAATTCTTGAGCTATGATTTGTGCGAGTGTAAAAAATCTTAGGAATCACCTAACCAAGATCTATCGTTTTATAAATGGAGTAACTGAGGATCAGAGAGGCAGGTGTTGTTTCTTCTGAAATTAGAAACACTGAATTCTCAGATATCTGAATCTGCCTGAAACTTTTTGAGTGAGAAGAGTAAAATGCAGGCAGAAAGAATACTAAATTTAAATGTCAGAAATTCAAAATCTGGTTTAACCTATGCCCTCCACTAGCACGGAGACTTGAGAAAAGGCATTTACCTTCTTTAAACCTGGTTTACTGATATGCAACTTGGAAAGACTAAGAGCTCAAAACAGACAATCTCTAAAGGTCTTTTTAAAAACATTATTTAAATAAATGTATTTATTTTTATTTGCTTAAAATAAAATTCAAATTTTATTTATCTAAAGTTCTGTGATTCAGTTCCAGACTCATCAAGAGTAGGTAACAAGAATAAAGTAAATTACAAGGATAACAATAGTAAATAGTTAAGTGCATTTACAGTGACTGTTTGCAAAATTTTAAGCTAACCAAGTTTTACAGGTATACACTTATTTTTCATCTCTTTTCTTCCCTAGCCTCTGTCACAGAAATTTACTTTTATATCTCCAAGACCAGAAGGACAGTTTGACCTTAGTATTTAAGGGTAGCAGACAATGACCCTGACAGAGAATTAGCTGATAAGAGTTAGTTAGATATATTTAGCGTGTAAGAAATGCACTATCAGTATGCTGAAAGTATTTGGAGACTTTCGTCATCAGGAGATAGAGCATGAATCATGTCTGTGTTACTACCCGGCCACTCATCGAATCTCGTCCACTAAGAACACAAGACGCTCTGTCTCCAGAGCTGGTCTGTTTCAAGTTTCAGCCGCACCATCACTGACAAATCCACTGATTCGAAGTAAAGCCTTCTGACTTTCTGCACTTACTGTCCTCACATGGGTTAGTGATGGCTCCGCCTGCAGAATTCCACACCGTGCTCTTAATAAGTGGAGAAGCATTCCGGGCTGTTCTCCATAGAGAGGACGCCAAATGGCCAGTGAAAAGGCCAGACCCAAATTCCTTTGAAGGAGGCACCGGGGTGACAGATTTCAGCAGGAGGCTATGAAGTTCATGCAGAATTTCACTAAAGCTTCAAAGGCTCTTAAAATAAATTACCAGGCTGGTTTGAAAAAAAGAAAAAAAAGTTTCTGAAGACTCCATTGCAGTGCTTGCCTGGTCATGGTTGAATCTCCAGTAACTTCTATTTCCAAGAAGTAAAGTATGTGACTTCTTGTAAACGTCCTCTAATGGGTCACTCAAAATTTACTTTAAAAGAAGAACAAAAAACTTCCTGAGGATCTCTGACCACATTCAAGTAGCAGATTTACAAACTCAAACAAGCAGATCAAAGCCCACACTCTTAAGACCCCTTATCTGGGCAGGCTGGCAAACAAACAAGGCTCAGCCATTGAAAGGCTTTCTACTAATTCTCTTAAGGAAGAAAGTCACAGGCATAGAGACAACACAGGGAAGGAAGGAGGGAAGTCAAGGAGGTCAAATTTGTAGGACAAAAAAAATTGTTTTTAATATATTCATCTTTTTTGCTAAAATTTAAGGATATCAGAGGGGCGGATAAAAGTACAGGGAAGTATTCATAGAATATGAAGGCAGGGAGGTGGGTATAGCTTAGTGGTAGAGCGTGTGCTTAGCATGCACAAGGTCCTGGGTTCAATCCCCAGTACCTCCATTAAAGATAAATAAATTAATAAATAAACCTAATCACCTTCCCCCAAAACAAAACAAATAATATTAAAAATATATATATAATAGGAAGACAGTAAATATTCTTTCCACATTTATCAGGCCTTGAGTAAAATACTGAATCTGGGCAGTAAGGTGCAAATAAAGATTCTGGCACAGCACCGCCCAATGGAAATACTATGTGAGTTGTATGTGTGATTTTAAAGTTTCCAGTAGCCAGTTTAAAAAAAAAACCAAAACTGTAAAAAAGAAATAAGTGAAATGAATTTTAATTTTATATTTTATTTAATCCAAAATATTATCAACTTAATATGTAATCCATCTTTTAAAAGGAGACATTTTATATTCTTTTTTTCATCATCAGTCTTCAAAAAAGTAGCCTCATTACAAAGGTACAATAGCCACATCTAGCTCCTGGCCATCATATTAAACAGAACGTTTAAAAACACATAGTTAATTGTCTGGAATTCGAAAATATCTAAATACTGTGATAAGCCAGAAGAAGGGGGAAAAAAAAAGACGAAAAAAAAAAGGCATATGTTCACCAAAGATGTGGCACAAAATTCTCTGCTGCCTGAGAAGAGGAGGCGAGACAGAGATAGCCTGGGCATAAATGAAATATGAATGATTTAAATTTAGACATCAGAGCGAACTTCATAGCGATTGGGGCTGAAACATCTCTACTGCAGGCATCGATATGGAGCCTCCTCCTCGGAGTACTGTTTAAAATGAGCATAATTTTTAAAGTAACTTAGAATTAGCTCTAAAAAAAGGACAGGGAACATGGAATACTCCTGCTATATGTTCCACCCAGCTTTTAACGATGATACACTCCTAGCGTAAAGTCACCCTGCATAAAAGCCTGAGCGGTATCTGCAGGCTCTAAGGAGCCATCATGAAGATACACATTTCCCTTTCAGAAAACCTAAGGAAAGATGACAATATCTTGAAAAGAGCAAAGGTAAAACAAGAGCAGTCATTTGGGGAAGACATCAGATTTCACAGTATTTAGTAGTGTCACCCTCCGCTCCAACAATTAGCATGTTAGGTGGGACAAGACAACTGGATCCTAACATAGTTCCAGTGTATCCCAGGCCTACATGCACACACTATTAATTATGTTTCCCACTGATCCTCCAACATACAATTAGTACAGAAACGGTGTGTTAAGCAAAAAAAAAAGTAAGTACTTCATATCTGGATTTTTCATTTGAATTTATTTCTAAATTTAACTGACAAGTGATGAGCAATAAAATCAGCTTCAGTTTTATTTTTCCATGTAAATATATACATATTCTTTATTAATTACAGGATACTACAAACCAGTGAATATAGTTCTCTGTGTTATACAGCAGGACTTTGTTGTTTATCTATTCTGTACATAGCAGTTTGTATCAGCCAATCCCAAACTCCCAATTTATCCTTCCCTCCCTCCCCACTTCACCCCGCACTGGTAACTGTAAGTTTGTTTTCTATGTCTATGAGTCTCTTTCTATTTTTGTAGATAAGTTTGTATCATTTTTTTTTAGATTCCATATAAAAGTGATATCATATGATGTTTGTCTTTCCCTAACTTACTTCACTTACTGTGGTAATCTCTAGGTCCATCCATGTTGCTGCAAATGACATTATTTCATTCCTTTTTGTGGCTGAGTACTATTCCACTGTATACATATACCACATCTTCTTTATCCAGTCATCTGTTGATGGACATTTAGGTTGTTTCGATGTCTTGGCTGTTGTAAAAGGTGCTGCTACGAACACTGGACTGCATGTGTCTTTTCGGATTAAGAGTTTCCTCTAGATACATGCCCAGGAGTGGGATTGCTGGATCACAGCTTCAGCTTCATTTAAATTGTGTTCTTTTCCCTTTAACTTCTACACCATGTAGCTGTCAAAGATGGTTTTTCATAATGACTCATGTTAAAGCTGGAACTCAAGGTTGGCATCATCTAGATCTGAGGTCAGTTAAAATACTTGGGTGACTATGTCATGAGAGGTTTTATTTATGGGGTCTCTAAAGTTGTGAGGCCTTGAATCAGTTATTAATATAACCTCAGTAGGCACCTTGCCAACTTTGGCTCAACCTGTCCATCTTCAAAAATAAGAAATCACTGGACTACTCTTTATCTGAATTGTAAACTGCCTTCATAATGGAAACCAATATTAAAAAAATATTTTACAAGAAACAGTATTAAGGTTTAGCTTCTGTTTTGTCAAAAACTTTAAGGCCCCCCAGTTCTCAACCATTTTCCTGCCTGATCCACTGGAGGGGTATGGCACATCCCTAAGAAAAATAGGAGGTCCTAAGTGGTGATTCAGTGATGTCAAAGAAAGTCCACCCTCCCAGACTCTCACTCCTGGGAGATGTATCTTGCCTATTAAAACTCAATGGATTAAGAACCCTGGAGTGTCAGGCATCTTCAGCCTTTGCTTGAAGCCTGGTTCCCAGTGATACCCCGGAAAGAACTGGAATTACTTAAGACTGCTGGCTCCTGGGTGGCAGTTATGGCTAAAAGATTTTATGGGAGATATTCCTACCAAAAGATCTCCCTCGCCACAGGTGCCACAGCGATGACTTCCACAAATGCCATGTAGGATGGGGGACATGAGTCATATCGCTTTAATTCCTGCCCTAGTCTTCAGACCTTCTAAATTGGAAGATGCAGGAATGCCCCCAGCATGAATCACCAAACCCTGCTGGGTCTGATCCCTTCAGCACTCCTTAGTGACTGGGAAGAGGAAATCTAATGAGTCACCCCCCCAAGGATTCCCAAACATAGGCCACTGCTGCCTACTGGCTGGTGACAAAGGTTCCCACTGGCCCCCAGTATCTTTCTCAGAGAATTTCCTGATATCAGGGACACAGGTTACACAATCTTGCAGATCAACAGGGAATGCTTTCATTAGAACCACAACAGTACCACCACAACCACCGCGCTGGCCATTTTCAATGTGCCCATTATATTCCAAAGTCAAGTAACTTATGTTAAAATGATTACCTCCCATTTATACAAACATCCCCATGTGAGTCAGAATTTTTACAATGATTTTTTTCAAGTGACAGAATCAGTGGGACATCTGAACTCTGCTTCAGCTTATACGATCTGGTCTAGATCTGACAAACATGCATCCAGAAAACAAGTAAACTCAATAAATCTCATAAAATTTTAATACTGCATTTTTATTAGGTCAGGTGAAGATTCCCACACTCTCCTTCCTTGAGAAAGCTTATCCTTTATTCTGACATTTCTGGTATTAAGTGATGGTAATAATTGTTTAATGCAATGATTCTCAGCTGTGGGTGATTGCACCCTGGCATTGGAGCATTGGCTGGCTTTGGAGGTATTTTTGGTTGCCCCCAAAATACTGGGGCATCTAATGGGTAGCAGTCAGGGATGTTGCAAAACACTGTACAATGCCAGGACAGTCGCACACATCAAAGAACTGTCTGGTCCAAAAAGTCAATAGTGCCAAGGTTGAGAAACAGGAGCTGAAGTCTTCACGAAGCAAACTTTTTGAACTTTTACTTACTTTTTAATCCAAATACCTGGAATTACGAGGGACTAAAGGACCACTTGTTAGGGAGGGACCACTGGGTGACAGAGTTTAATAAAGAGTTTGTGAACTAGATAACTTTGAAGGCCTGAGCATCTAGAAGAATGAAGGTAATAACATGATACGTTTGCATAATGTTTTACATTTTACTAACAGCTTTAACTGGTCTTCCAATCAAACTCTATGCATTATTTCAAATGCCCTTTAAGGAACCATATCAGATCACACCAGAAGGATTTCAGCTTAGAACAAAGCAAAGTTTCTCATGGAAATAAGTATTTCAGTAGAAAGTGGGTTTCTTATCATCGTAAGATTTTAAACGAGGAATGAATGACTAACCATACATGTGCCTATTTTAGAAGGAACTCCCAAAAGGCCAGAGAATCAAACAAGATGATACCAAAGGTCACTGACAGGCAAGATTTTTGCTATAAAAACCAGTCAATAGCAAAGACTATATGTTTCACACTTTTCCAAACAACTCTTTCATTTGTTGATAGTTTTCACACGAATTCCCTGCTGGCCTTTGATCCTGAGCACAGAATCTGTGTAATATAAAAGACACTCAAGGTTTGAACCATAGAAATCTGAACTCCTGACTTCGTGAACCAAACCAGCCCTGACTGAAGGAAACTGAGTTACCTGAAAAAGTCCACACGGGCCCACGTAAAGGAAAAGCTGCTGGTTTTAAGTCACAAGCACCTGTCTCAGGAATGAAGACGGAAGAATCAGTATTTCATCTTCGTAAAAACTAGACTACTTAAATTTTGTAGGCGGGGGAGGGTTCATTAAACAGCTTCATCTCCCACAACTGTGCCTGTAGTCTGGTTTTTGCACTCTCCCTCCCTCACAGATTACAATGTATCTGAGATAAATCTTCTAATTTTGGAAGTTAGAAAAGTGGCTTGTCTCACTCATTTTTTTATACTGATATTTAATATCCCCTTCAAATGAAAATTGACTGCTACTACCCAAAGGGGAAGCAATGACACACAAAGAGAAAGCCATACACCTCCTTATAAAAACCAAAATGTTCTCAATGAGATTAATTGAGGGCGGGGGGTGGGTACAGCTCTGTAGTAGAACACATGCTTAGCATGCACAAGGTCCTAGGTTCAATCCCCAGTACCGCTATTAAAAAAAATAATAATAAATAAATTTTAAAAATAAAAAAACTAAAAAAGATTTGGGACTGGAAATAACAACCTCAAATTAGGTAAACTAAATCCATATGGCCAGATGTGTGATCCAAAGGAAATGACTAAAGGGAAAATATACAACAGGAACAAATAAATGTTCACAGCCCCCGGGTCAGCGCTATCTCTTCCAGGCAGGGCACCGTCTCAACCGCAGAGGACGCACAGCTGGCAGGGGGGCCACACCAAGCTCACAGCAGCAGGTTCACTTGGGAACTAGTTCGAAGACATTTTATGGAAGTGCTCCGGGACCGCAGTAGGAAGAGGCTGCTTGTTATCATCCAGGAATTAGAGCTTAACATCACCACATCGCAAAATTTATTCATGAAGAATATAAACTCTCAAGAAAAGTGCGTACAATGAACTGCACGGATGCGTGCACAGATCCTGCTTTTGTAGAACGTGCTGACTTTTAAAAACTACTGACTTTTTGTTTTATTTTGTGTTCATTTTAAGATAAAAGCAGCCAGTCAGATGATAATCACAGACCTGAGAGGAATCTTAGTAATCACACAGTGCAAGACCTGCATTTTCCAAGTAAGAAAACATTCACCCAGGAGACCAGAGGCATGGTAAGGTTACACTGAAGCTAGGCGCTGAGCTGTCCCTGAAATCCAAGTTTCCTGACTCTCACTAATAGGTTAGGCTGCCTGTCATCTAACAGGTACAATCCTGGGAAAAATAATTAAGAGTGTTCGTATACACCAACCTGAGCGCTTCATTTGACTTAATTTATTGAAAATAAAAGCAAAGATTAGTGATGTGATATCTCCATCTTTATTTAAGTCTTACCTGCCCTCCTCCAAGTGTAGGGCAATAGAGACATTTTCCCTTCCAGTTTCTCCCCGTTGGGTGTTGTTTTTCCCCCATGATATGATTCTATCCATACCATAAAACAGAAACTTTCAAGACCTGTCTATATGATGTTAATATCTACATATCTCTACATTACAGGACAGACAACAGCATGGGATCAAAGAAGAGCAAAAAATGAAAGGACGGAAGTGTAACAGGAAAAAAAGGTTTAGTGACAAATACTGACTTAGCCATAAATGTTCCACTGCATATTTATAGCCAAGCAAAGCGCTCCGTCTTCTATTACATACGGCTTTTAGTAACATCAGCATTAGTCCTCACTGTGTTAATGTAATCAAAGAAAATAACCAAACTGTTTCAAAAGAATACTGTTAAAAAGAGTAAGAGCCAAAGTTCTCATTAAAGAGAATAACCTAAAAAAAAAAAAAGGCTAAAACTGGGTGACCAGTTGTTACTGTTTTATAACACACTTACGGTTTGCTGGGGTTGGGGGGCGGTGTGTGCGTGTGTACGTGCTGATCTCAGGATGGGAGCAATGCGAAGTCATACCAGGTTTTGCTGTGTTTGAGATTTTAAGACTAAAACTCAAATAGTGCACCTAAGAGAGGCTGTGCCAGCAGACCTTAATGGTTATTGATGCATTCCATTAATTTATATTAAAACCAGCCTTTTATTTCTTAAGATTATTCATTTAAAAACATGTAGAAGTTACAGTGTAGTTAAATGGGAAATTTTAAAAGCTGAATTGCTTAAGAAAGGAGAGAATATGCCTAATTACTAGCTAAAAAGTATATTCTGTTATGTTTAAAAAGGAACTCTCCAAATCCTGAAAATTTACTAATTAAACAGACATGAAGTTATTTTCCTTGCTCCCTGACATGACCAAGTGATGACAGTGGCGGCAACTTCGTAAAACATTAGAAAATCCAAAACCAAAAAATAGTCTAAGAAACATAAAGAATTTGAATCTTCAAAAAATATTTCCCTTGAGAGAAACCACGTGGGAACCACAACAGGTCTAAAGTGGACTGTGTTCAGGCAGGGGATACGGTACAGAGCAGACTCTGAGTGAACGAAACAGGAAGACTGCGAAAATTTCCCTGTGATTTTCACCAGGTACAGCCACTGTCACCAAGACCAGCTTTTCACAGGGATGGAGACACAACAGTAAAAGCCTTGCCACTAGCGCCTAAGTCCCATGCACTGTGTATCTCATGCAGTGCCTGGTACTAGACCTCCACTTAAGAGGGCTTAATAAAGAACCGAAATGAACGAATGAATGGAACAGCATTCATGCATCAGACACAGACCACCCCTAATCTGCTAGGGAACAAATGCGCCTCCAGGAGTAGTTAAGTGCCATCCACCAAACCACCAAATTCCTCAGAGATCAAAGTTCTGGAATTTGAGATCATCATGTTTTCCAGTTGAAGGAGATGCCATGCATAATTTACAAGCATTCAATAATGCTTCAATATTGACCACATGGAGCGGACATTCAATAAATGGTCTGTAATGATGCAAATATAGAAAATGACATTTCTTCTACTTAGATACACAAACTCTATCATGCCCCAGGACAGACACTGTAACCCATTATTAATTCTCGCCTTCTTCCAAAGGGCACACTGAAGCTCAGAGTAAGTGTCATTTCCCCGCCTTCCTTCAGGTGGTTGTACCTCACACGAAGCCTCTGGCCAGTGGGATGCGGGGGCAAGTGATGTGGGCAACGTCCAGACTGTGCCTTTCATAAGAAGGGGTAATTCTCCACCTTTCAGTTGCTGGGACTATAAACTTGAAGATTAGTCACCTTGGACTGTGCAAGCAAGTCCAACACTCTAGGAAGGCTGAACGGTAAGAAAGGAGCCAGGATCTCTGGACGACTTCACGAAGCAAAGCCATCCCACCTTCCCTGAATGTCCAATGTCAACTTCCAGATGGTTGCATAAAAGGGAAATAAACTTCCTTCTTGTTCAAGTGATTGTTATTTCTAGTTCCTGTATCTTTGTATCTTACCTCATTCATACACCAAGTGAACAAAACCCACTCTTTTTAATTATCCCTAAGTATTCTGGCTAAATTATAATACACACACCCAGTTGAAACAATACACACAGACACACACATATGTACGTACCATACTTGTGTGTCATATACTTACACCTGTGTGTGTAGGTCCCAATCTCCTTTAGATGGAATACTATGCTGACAGACCCAACATATTTTTTACACTTCTTCTCCCTAATGCTTTTGTCTGGATTAGATGCTTTCAAATATGACTAGTTGAGAACTGGGGCAAAGAAATTACAGAATATTCAGTCATAGAAAAGATACAGATGTTGATACGAAAGTGATGTATACATCACTCAGTTTTCTCCAAAGAGTTTTGCTGTTATGTACAGAGATAGGAAATGCACACATGCCTATATATGACTAAAATTGGTATTTCATCCAAAAGGACGTGGCTAGACAGCCTGTGTGTACCGAAAAGACAAGACGTGACCATAATAAAGAAGACAGATGAGCAGTAATATAAAAGTGATAGATATAAAAGGAAGCCATGATTTATGCCCGAGTCAGACAGAAAACCTATGGTCCTCCATCGACCCCATCTATCTAGTCCTAAATTGTACACCTAAGAGTTCACTATGAAGCAACACTCAGACACAACATGTAATGTCATCGCTAGACACAGGTATCACCCATACTATCAAAAGTTGTCTTGTTGTTTTTATTTCCTTTGTTAACAATATCCTGATTCAGAAATTAAATTGTTTGGCAAGGGTTTCCAGCCTTTCTCAAGAGAAACTCTCATTAGCCACAGGTGTAAGCTTTTACTCAAGGAATTTGACCCTGCCCACAGGCACTGGGACAGTTTATAGCTAACAGGCTCATTACAAGTCAAGGACAAATAGAGAAATCCATGGAAACCACAGTGAAACACTAATGTTATTCTTCTGCGCAGTTTCACATAAGTACCCAGTACTTAGAATAAGTTTTACTCAGTAACCAGCTTTCAATCAACTAAAACGACCACAAGAAATCCTCAGTCTGCTGGTCACCCAGGGGTGAAGGGTCAACAGAGAACACTTAAGCAAACCAAATGGTCCAGCACAAGATTACAAACGACATGCGAAAACATGGGAATGTTTTCTTAAAGAAACACGTATTTTCATCTTAACCGCTCAATTTAAACGACTCCCCAGGGCCTCAAAGCTGCCCGTTCACCAACAGCAACCTTTTCATTATGCCTCATTATGTCTTGGCCTCCCTGCAGTATTTGAACTCCTTGGTCATCATTCCTTCATTCTTGAGATTTTCTGTCCTTGGCTTACTGTTGCTCCGACTTCTCTCCTAACCCCCTCCAGCTCCACATGTGGTCCCCACCATGTGGTCCGAGGCATTCTTTCGTCCTCTCTTGATTCTGGGCTTCCAAGCACCAACAGTAACTAACTAGATAGATTAGATTTTCAAACCTCTTCCCCAACTCGAAGTAAATCCAAGCCACAGCTGTTGGATGTCCTCCCCTCAGTGATCTTCCAATGATCAGAGCTCTTTATCCTCTTCCATTAATCCAACAGAAATCTACCGAGTATTGACTGTGTGCCCGGGATTAGGGTTACCAGGAAAAACAAGGTCACGGTCATGCCATAAAATAACACCACGCTCCCAATGGTGTGAGAAATTGTAAAAGGTTCAGCTGTGGGCCTGAGAGCACCTATCCCCGTGGCTGTTCAAAGAGCTGCGACATTTGAGCGGGGTTTTGTAAAAATCACAAGCAGAGAAGGAAGGGAGGGAGGGGAGGAGAAGGTGATAGTGATCCGTGCCGAGGTGCACCGCACAGGGAGGGCAGGAACCGCACACACTTCACCCAGCAGAACCATTGGGGCTAGAAAAAGAGGATGGGCTTGCCTTCTCACCCTTGAAACCTGGTCCTGGTGCTTCTTTATTCCAGTGAGTGGTCCCAGCAATCTTCTAGTTCTACGTACATCTTAAAAAGTCCTAGGCTCCTTTCTCCTCCTGGTACCCCATACTCAACAAATGCCAAGCAGAAAATCTCAGCTGGTTTCATCAAATTCATGCCTCTGTTTTCAGGCCAAGCTCAAGTGCCTCGTCTGCAGGAAGTCCTTCCCAGCCTCCACCACAGATAAGAGTGTCACTCCTTCCAGGGTCCCCGGACACTTCAACTGTCCGTATTTGTGCTCAGCTCCACTGTTTGAAGAAAAGCAAAACTGCTTCTGTGCACATATGTGTTACAGTATTTGTACACACCAGGTGCTCAAAGCCGCGATCTCTTCTCCAAGCAGGTCTTTTATTTTCTCTCCGTCTTCACACTGGCTCTTACTAATGAGGGCACGTTAACAGTCTCATTTTACTCTATTAGCAAAGTCAGCATAAATTAAAGTTAGTGACGTTGGGTTTTATTTTAATTCGTGGACTCCATGGAAGCAGGGGACAAGGCCATATGCAAAATTCCTTGCAAGTCTAGAACTCTGGTCTTCGATCTTCTAAAAAAATGGCTAAGTAGAAATTGTTAGTATGAAGACTTCTAATTATAAAACACTGAGAAATAAACAGTTTTAAATCAATACCATGTAAGGTGATGTCTTGAAACTTTCCTGAATACAACTCTTTTGGCACACTAGAAGTCTTGTACTTCATTCTTGCCTAAGAATATAAACACTAGCTTACAACACTTAGTAAAACAGAAACCAGAAAATAAAAAACTCCAGTGGGTCTCCTATTAATTATTTAACTGTCATATTAAAAACAAGTAATTTCTAATAAATAGGACAACCTTTATGGAGATAAACTCTCCAAGCAGTAACAATCTTGGGACATTTTTAGATCACGATGAAAGCTTGTAAAAAATATTTTAAGATATAAGTAGCCAGCAAGGTGACAAATTGTGTTTCAGCACTTTGTGTAAGAGATCAGTTTTCAGGCATCAGTATCTGCCTGCACATCTTGATGCAAGGGTTAGAAAATGGGTATCCCAGATGCTCTAAAACACTGCTCTAAATAGATAAATATTTTTAAAGTTAAGATGGAAACTGTTTAAAAAGTCTCACTAAGAGCAAATCCTGAACAAAGCATAAAAACTCAGAAGAAAGCACAATAGATTGCAATTTGTTTTATTCATGCTGCGGATGAATCTATATAAAAATTACAGTTGACAGATCGCCTCTCTGCTAATCCAGAGACTTCACAAGCACGCCGCTGACCTGTGGGCATACTTTCATAAAAGGAAGGATTTTATTCAAGGCCATTTAGCGGCAATCATCTTACATGATTAAGTCATAGATATTACCGAAGCAGTATTCTGCTGATACTAATTTTTCTCTCTGGAATCACATGATTTCTCTTCACTCCTTCGTTATTATAGGAAACATGTCTTTGGACAGACTGGGGAGTGAGCTCTGTGGATGGAGCTTGTCCAGAGGGGGCTCCAAAGCGCTGCTCCCTCCTGGGTAATAAAAAAAACTCTCTACCATAATTTTGATTGTGCTTTTGAACAGAAAAACAGACACCTTCTTAGCCCGGCAGTGATGTTTGCGAGCGAACTGAAATACAGACTTCATTACCCTGTATTGATCTCACTAAATAAAGGGTTCTGAATGTATTGATCAGCTCGGATTAAACCCCTAACTGTTCGCAGGACTCTGCACGATGTGAAGGCCAGTTCACTGAAGAAGGAAGAACAGAAAGCACTTTTGTTCCCGGGCAACCACAGAGCAGCATTTTACACTAAGTAGTAGATTAACATGATTAAAATAATAGACAGCATTCAGTTAGGGGACAGGCAGGGAGGTACAACTGGTGTGAAACTGAAAGATTTCTCCGTTTGAAAAATGATGTGATAATAAGTTAAAGGTAAAATGATTTTAAAAAGAGGAGTATCTTCTTTGCATACTTCTAAGCAGAAAGGCGATTTCGTCTCCTTAACACAGTTGTTCCCCTGAAGCCCCCCAAATACTCCTGCAGTGACTTTAACTCTCTATATGCAGCTTCCCCCTTGCCCTTGTCATTTTCAATATTACTGTGAAACTTTGCATTCACATCACTGCATGCATCACAAGGAGGGGTAAATCCGAGATTAGTTTTAAGGTTCATTTTGTACATCTACTCATTTTCATGTGGAAGGACGTGATTTTCTTTAGTCAAACTCAATTTTCACTCAAAATGCCTGAATATGCGGCGAACTGATCTTATTACAATGAAATATTGCTGCCAAAATTTCCAGCAGGCTTTAATCTCGCAAGAAGAGATACTATACCCCTTTATCCTGGTTTCCAGAACACAGGCCAGGCATGTTTCCAAATTTTGTTAGTGTCCGTTTTTACACTTTCAAATTCTCGATTTTGAAACAAATAAAGGGAAAACCTATCTATTTTTCTAAACACCAGCCACGGGAGTATTTCTGAAAAGTCCTTGTACTTTCTCTTCCACATTCAGTGAGCTAAGTACTCTGCTATACCACCATACTCATTACTGTTATCTGCCATTACTACTCCAATACCACCGTATTTAAAAGACAGGAAGACAATGATTTAGTATTAAATCACTGCATTAATCTCCTTGTTACTTCTTAAGTCTTTTCAACCTCACTGACTAATAATGATTAAAGTATGACTCACTTAAAGAAATAAGGTAGTTGGCTGTAGATCAGAGCGGGGAAGCAGTGGTGGGGAAATCCAGCCTAGGAACTGGATTCAAACCTGAATGCAATCTGAGTCCGGGTTCAGCCACCAGAGGGCTGGGCAGTGCAGTATCCTAGGTGAGCTGGTAGGCTTTGCAGCTTCACTATTATGGAGTATTCTCTGCCTACTCACTGGGTTGATTCTGCAATTTTAAGACAGTTATTTGCAAACAGTATGAGATACAAATGTGAGCTATTTAAAAAAAAAAAACTGCCTGGGGTTTAGATTCTAACACCTTTATGTCCACTGTATCAGGAGAGCACCATCACTGTGACTCCAATAATCAGGACTTTTTAGTTGGGGAGGAAGGAGGGAGAGAGTTCTACTTTAGTATTTATGTTTCAGAATATGAAGTATAAGAAAACTCTTTAAAGTTCCTTCCTCTGAAGGTCAAGAAGCCAGAAAGCCAGTACATTACTGCCCAGCCATTGATTCATTTAACCAATATTTACAAAGTACCGAGAATGAATAAAGCAGCCACCACTCAATTAATACACTGAATACAAAAAACTTAAGACCTGCCAGCAGTGATTCCAAGGAAGACAGGAGGTGGAAGAGAGTTAAGACTCAAAGAAAATATTTTAAAATTAATCTTCTTCTTAAAAAGGAGGCCAGGATTCAGTGGAAATACACTGAAGAGGGAGACCCAAATATTTGTTTTATAAAAACGGACTTACCTACCCTAATATGTTAATTTATTAAATGTAAACATTAAATGCAAATTAACTTGATTCTTGAAAATGCATGCTGTTGAAAAGGAGTGGAAGGAAAAGGTCCTAAATCATCATAATGAACAATTATTTAGCATTTACTATGGGCAGGCATTGTCCTGATAAGAACTTAATAGATATCAACTCATTTACTCATCTTAACAGGATTTCAAGACGGAGTGTTTTTATCCTTTGTATTTGAAGAGAACTGAAGGGGCTAAGTCTTGATACAGTTTATGACCTACACAACTCATGGCTCCTGATGACAAAACACACACATTCACCATTTTTAAGAAATATTTGTGGGTGTAGAAAATATGCAAGATGGCTTCATCATTGTCCTTAATTTAAAATGAAAATTGATGGAAAATGAAAAGCATGAAAACTTGCCTTAACTATAGGATTTTTCAGGGAAAGAGATGGAGTCTGTGGCTAACTGCACTGTCTAAACACTTAGGACTGCTCGGAGTGACAGCCTGAGGGTTCACAATAAAAAAAAACAGGTAAACGTTTAATAAAAATGAGATTGTTAAAAGGTCCTACATTGTTATTGTATAGGAAGTGTCCAGATGCTATGCTTTTAAAACTGATCAAAAAAAAATTTTTGTTTTTTGAAGACTGCCATCATTCAGAGAAAAACAGACCTCAGATATCCATCACTGTTTGTTCAACTATACACTGTTCTCAAATGGGTATATGAGTTAAAATTTGAACAGAATAATAACAGGTAATATGACTACATAATAAACTTTTAAAAACCAAAATGAATCATTTCTTTAAAATAGATACAGTGTATCCTCCAGCCTTAAAAGAAGGCACTTACCTTTTGATAAGTATGAAATCTTCTATATATTACCTGAGTGCTTGCACAAACTCTTTGGCTTTACTGAATCCGTTTACTCAATCCCTTTCAAAAATATATAAAATTTACCCCAACTGGCTGTTACAATAGTTAAGCCAAATAACACATCTGAGCCTTGAACACAGTATCTGGAACTCAAGTAAATTTGCCACATGTACATAAATATAAAACACAGAGGGCTTCTAATCTCTCATCTACAAATAATTACTTTTGGGAAAAAAATCTTAATATTGGGTAAATCTCTCCAATTTTCTAATTTGTGGAATAAAGAGAATGAGTGAGTGACACCCATTATTGACTTCCACCATGACTGAGTGTGCTGTGCTTAGCACAGGAGATGAGATGGGGTAAGACCCAGGCCAGTCTGGCAGAGCGATAAGACTAGTATGGAAGGGAGACCTCCAACTGCCTAGAACCACTAGGTGGGCAGAGGGGGCTGGCAGGTTCTGGAAAGACAGATCAGCACACGCAAAGATACGGCACCACAACCCAATGGTGCCTCCAGGACCCATCAGTAATAGTCCCATATCACTGAGCCCAGAATGTCCACAAGGGCCGTGGGGTGAAGAATCTGCAGAGAAGAGTTTCAGGCCCGGATTCTGCAAGTGAAGGCCTTGCAGGGTAACCTCAGGTGGCTCGACTTCCTCCCCCCCCCATGGCACTGTTGGCCCACGGAGGCCCACGGTGAGGTCTTAGGCAGGACTCAGACACAGCACCTGCTCTGTACAACAAATTCTAGCAGCAGTATGGAATACCGCTTGGAAAGGAATCTGTATTATAAAGAAAAGATAAACACTGTGTTACTTAATAAATCATCTTCTTTTGTATAGAAAATGAATGAGTGTCCAGCTATCCAATCCACCAACCTGATGTGGAGGAAATACTAACATGTACAGGGCTTACCCCCCAGTTCCCATGGGAGCAGTCTGGGATTCGGCTGAGGGATTCAACCTCTGAGTGGCTTGGAAATTTATAAGCTTCCCCCTAATAAGAGCAAATTCAAATTCTGGTAGCCATAGTGACAGCTTGTCTGAAACTTGGGAAGCGGCCATGAGTGCAAAGCCCTGAGGTGAAGGAAAAATGCTTTTTAGTGGGCGGTGGTCAAAAACCAATTTACCCTTTCACACATACATTTAAGATTTTATTTAATGTTATTAAAAATAATGCTGAGTCCACTTTTTCACAAGGAAAATAATCTGACAGAGCACAAAGGCTGATTACATTTCAGTAATTTAAGCCATGCCCCACCCCCCCCAAAACCCTACAAATATGTATACATAATTAGATATGAAAAAATTGGGATTTATTATGTTTGGAAGCAGAGGTGCCTTAATGTATACGAGTCCTTCAATTTTCGTATGCACTTAATTAGAAAATTCTTTCATAAAGGAACAAAAATGTGTGCCATTTCCTCTTTCATTTCATATAAACATATGGACTCAGCTCACTGTATGGTTAACATATTGTGAAGCTCTGTGTGCTCAGCCATCAAAGTGCATGGGTGACGCTGGCCAAGGGTGATGGTGGCCAAATATTTTGCGAAGTTGAACTATTACCTATTAATGTATAACCCTGAAAATATGCTCAGGGACAAGTATTTGAGTTAATGACTGAAAAGATAAATGACTGAGGACAAGCTGGCTGCCATCCTGGGACGCCACTGATGTTCCCAGGACACGTGACAAAAGGAAACAGTAAAACAGTGTGGTCGGCAGGCCTGGAGTTTGGGCAACTCATTATCCCACTCTTGATGCCTTTTAAAAATGTTGTCATGAAATTCCTTGTCAGCTTTTCATTTGGCTTTTCTGTAATCAAATGCACAATTAAAACCACAGGTATATCAGGTTCCGAATGATTAGGTTCCGAATATGTAATTAGCTTCTGGATGATAACGAGAGCTCATCGTCTTTCCTAGATGATGCATCGAGAACTCTATGCGTACAATGTAACATAAAAGTGTGTACCTAACGTATCAAATGTGTGTATATTTATTTCTCATGTATTTAGCTACCCTCCAAAGAACACTGATGGCTAAAGTGTAATATTCAGTGTTATTCTAATATGTTTCAACGGCATTCACAAATTAAGGAGCTAACCGAATGCTGGGTTTAGCATTAATCCCATTATTAATAAGGCCACCTGCCAACAAGGACACAGAAGCACAATAAATAGAATGAGCTTTGCCACATATTCAATACACACTCCAGTTACCTGGTTCTGGCAGATACACCAGTGGTACAAACCAAAGCCTATCTCAACCGCTGTCTTGCTTACATTTAAAAGTAAATTTGTAAACTAATTTCAGATGCAGCCAACAATGGGCAGGTCACACCCACACTCTCTAATACCATCAGACCTTTACCTATAGGTTTCAGATCTATCCTAGCCCACTCAAAACAATTTGGCATCATATACTATGTGATTTTTGTCCCTTCTATATGCAAACAGACCTTAGAATTGCCTTCGTCTAAACTGGTTAATAGCTCCTCCAAATTATAAGTTATATGAAAATTATAATTTGCCTTTCAAAACATCATTGAGCCCAAAGTTGGCACATTCCTAATGTTGTTTTTTTCTCTGAAAAAAATAAAAATTACTCCCAGCACTTTACTATTTTAAAATTACAGCTTTAAAAATTAACTCACAAACAAGATACAACTATCTACACATAAAAATCTGTCTATGACTTAAGTAAATATGCTTTAATTGTGGTAATTATCAAAAAACAATTGAAAGGAGACGGCCTTGATGACTTTGGTCAAAATAAAACAAAGATAAAATATCAAAACTTCATTCTTCTTAATGAAAGTTCAGCTTATGATTTGCGAAACAGATGAGACTCTGGCCACAACTTGGAAAATACAAATTTTTATCATACAAAAAAAAAAAAAAAAAGAATGTGGATTCTACTTCATATGTCAGCAATCATAATTTACATGCCTTTCTTATTACCCATTTTTAGGACATCTAGAACTACGTAAGAGAGGTGTTATTAGGTCAAAAAGCCGAATTTTTGGAATAATGCCGCATTAAGCATAGTGTCTCTTCTCTGCTACATCCTTGGCAGAATAATGAACCTCTTTTCATTTGTAAAATGGATATACAGTCACAGAGCTCACATCTAACAGATGATTGTATGGCAGACTGGTGGTTACCCACAAAAAGCACTCCCATATCCAATACACAGTGTTCAGTACATAAATATTAGTCAGAAGCATTATGATCATTGTGGAACTGCATTAACTCTAACAGAGTGACCATGGGCACGAGGAGGTCATGGCCGGCTACTGGAGGACCATTTCTGCTGGAGAACAGACCAAAAACCACTCTAAAAAAGCAAAGCGAATACAATGCTTTTCAAAGTGCAGATAACAACAGATGATTAGTATAATTTGGAACGGTATGGAAAATGAAATGCATCGCGGTCCAGGGTGAGTGTACTGTCTTGTGAAATGTGTATACAGAGGATCACAGTATAAAATGTATTTTTGACAATGTGTCCCCGTCATGACAATTTGAAGACACGGGGATACATCCACCCCAAACTGGACATCTGTGAAGTAGTCACACCAGGTCTGGCTGGGGTCTAGATGGCAGAATTAATTGGTGAAAGTCCTGAGAAAATGGAGAGCAGCAAGATGTGAGCAGGGAGCCCTGCAGAGAGGACTGAGCTCCGTCTCCAGGGACCAGAGTCTAAAATTAATGTTACCTCCATTGGGGCGCAGAGAGCGGTAATGCTGCCAAGACTTTCCAAAGCAGAGCTCCACTGAGAGGGCAAAAAACCCTTTTTTAAAGCAATAGAGAAGAGTGAAAGGATTAAATATCCGCAGGAGGCTGAGACTTCAGTGATCCCAAACTTTGATGCGCTCTCTTTAAGAGTTAATTAAAAATTTAGAATCAGAGGCATATATGGGCACACACAGTCATCCATTCAATGGAATCTTTATTTTTAAAAACACCTCCTTAAGGGAACTGTATTCAATTTCTTATAATGAGTCGTAATGGAAAAGAAACTGAAAAAAAAAAGTCTGTCTGTCTAAGTATAACTGAATCGCTTTGCTGAACACCTGAAACTGACATTGCAAATTGACTACACTTCAATAAAAAATAAGAATAATTAAAAAGAAACTCTTTATACTATGTCCTCAGCTAACCAGACACATAACCCAAAAATAGTTCCAAAAATCTGAGAAAGCAAATGTCATTTTGGACCAATAGATACCATATAATTTGTTGATAGAATGACCTACACAGAAAGGCTCGAATAAGACATTCTAAGTTCTCCAGTGTCTGAAAGTGATAATTTCCTTTTATGTTTCTTCTGCTTTTTTCACAAATCTAGAATCATATCATTTTTTTTTCCAGAAGTACGAAAATCAATGTTTAGTAAATACTGAAGTTTATGCTAGGAACTTGCTACAGACTGGGTATTTGTGGGTCCCCCAAATTCCTATGCTGAAACCTATTCCCTGACACGACGTGTCTGGAGGTAGAGGCTTTTAGGAGGTGATTCGGTCATGGGGATGGAGCCCCTATGGTGGGATTAATGTCCTTATTAAAAAAAAAAAAAAAAAAAAAAAAAAGAAAAAACCCAGTAAGCTCGCTTGCCTTTCCACCATGTGAGGACCCAATGAGAAGACAGCTGTCTGAACCAGGAAGCAGACCCTCACCAAATCAGCCGGGGACCTCATCTTGGACTTCCCTGCCTCCGGAGCAGGGAGCAGTCAACTTCTGTTGCGTATAATGAGTCTACAGCACTCTGCTACAGCGGTCCGAAAGGATTAAGACAGAACCAAAGAACAAAATTTCTCGGGTAGTGAATTCCCTTTCAATTTTTAAAAACCCAACCCTCCAAACGATTTTTGCATCCTTTATTGTGTAAGAAAAGAGGCCACAGGAGTGAAGATGATCATAGCAGGGTCCCTATGTAAGCAGCCTGTGGATTTTTAATGACAACGCCTTCCTTCACTTCTAGGCAAGTTACAGAAACACTTTGATAGAATCTTCACACAGCACATCAATCACTGCCATGGTGATTTTCTATTAAGATCTGACCTAGAAAAAGCCCTTAATTTTTCTTCCTGTGCTTCTCTATTTTACAATGCATTCTTATAAGAAAATGAAAATATTTTGGAAGAGATTTAGAAAAAAAACTGGTCCATTTAGAGAGAGAGAGAGAGAGAGAGAAAGAAAAGTAGAGATGAAATTGTTTCTCTGTTCCCAAAGCAGTTTTTGTGGCCTAAAACAGTGAGACCCCACAGCTTAGTTACATTTTCCTTTTACCCAAATACTTTCCACCAATTCACAAGCTAGCATCCCATTTCCATCTTTCTAAATTACCAAACACTTCACTTTTCTCTTAATTTTCATGATCTCCCTGCAAAGGATGATTCTTTCCTTGACCTCATTTCCTATTTCTCAGTAAATCTCTAAACTTTTGTTCCCACTCATTCACTCATTTAATCTATCAGCTCATGTCAAGGTCAGGATTGGGCAAGTACTGTGCCAGGCACTGGGGGTCCTGGGTTCCTAAGTGACACAGTCCCCTGCAGAGCCCTGAACATCGTCTCAGATCCAGAACACAGACCACTGAGCTAAGCAGCACCTTCCACACCTCTGTCTTGACACTTCTATTTCTGGCCGTAACCACAGAATCCAGCTTCTCGTTCCCTCATAGCCATGAAGCCTGGGCTCCCATCCTCACCCGACCCTCAGAAAGACCCACGATCAACTAGGATGCAACTCACTGTGAGTAACAGAAACTCATCTCGGGCTGCCTTTCACGATTGAATGGGAAAAGCTCTAGATTATATGAATTCAGCAGTTTGGTAATTTCTATCAAGGGCCAGGCTTCTTGCCTTCGCTTCACACTGCCTGGAAGTGACTGACAGACAAGAACTATGAGACTATGTTCTTCCTCGTCCTCAACCAAGGAGGAAGAGAATCCTGCAGGGAAAGGGAAGAGGTGGAGGGTGAGGGGGCAAAAGACCTAGACAGACAGGTTGAAAGGGAGCAAAATTTCCCTAAATTTGACCCCACTGGTCCAAGAGTACCCACTGTGGTTGTAGGAACAGGACTATGATGTCTTTTATCGCCAGAACCAGAGGTGATTTCAGCTTCCCCTAAGGCTGTGAACTGCAGGGGACACTCGGGGGTAGACATCCAAACAGTAACTGAGGGATGGGTCTCAGGGAAGGCCACCAGGACGTCCATCAGACAACCGATTTGCATAAATCATTCTTCACCTGCCGTTTGCAGCTTTTAAAGTTAGCTTCATCCTTACTGTCCTCTCCGGAATTCATAATGGCCTAGTTCTCCTTCCCGGTTCTAGATGACTCCTGCCTCATCAGCCAACTCAACCCCTCACTCTGGAATCCAAGGATCTTTAAAACTTTCTCCCATCAGTCTACATTCGGGGGGAGTGTTCTCCAATAAAAATCTCCTCCCATGTCAGTCTGATCTCACACACACACATTCCTTATCTATCTTTCCTCCTTATCTGCCACTCTCCAAAGTGGAGCTCAATTGCCTCCTCCAATTCCTCATCCCTGCTGGATCTGGCTCCTCACTTACCTGAATTTCCAGGTACTCCCTATGGACGCAGCCTGGTACATCAGGAGGAAGGGAGTGGAAACCCCACAGACCTGGATTCAACTCCCAGTGCCACCATTTGCTAATGGTATGCCCTGGGCAAATAGCTTTCAAAATGTTTATGTCTGAATTTCCTTACCTGTAACACAGGTAAGGACTAAAGACTTAATTTCTATTAGGGACCTGGGACACAGAAATTAAGACTTAATTTCTATTAAAGTGGCCTGGAAAATAAATAACCTGGATAAATTAGAAACCTATTATTATTGTTTGCGTGCAGTCTCTTGCTGCTGTCTAGGGCACTCACATACTAGATCTTCGCTCAGCAACAAGGATGCTGGGGCAAACAAGAGGATTCAGCTTTGCAGCTGAGCCCAGTGATATCCAGCAAAATGAGATACTGTTTCATGAACTACCTGTGTCTTCTGTCATCTTCCATAGAAATGAATTTCTATTTCTTAAATAGAACACATTCATGGCAGAAAGTATGCTGGGTCAACGGCGATGGTGTAACTACCTGCTCCCCGACAAAAACAAACAAATAAGCAAACAATAACAACAAAACCCTAAAGCAGAACTAAGGTTGCTGAGAACACATCAGAGTTCAAAAAGGTGGGGCAACTGGAGCCAAGAACTGAGAAGAACTCAGGTGACCTTACGAGGGAAACAAGCAAGGTTTTGTGATCATTCTCAGGAAAAGAATGAAAAAATGAATGTATAACTTGACTGGCAACACAGATTTTAAAACCCCAGACAGGCAAGTGAATAGAGGCACGAAGTGGGTCAGAGATTGGGAGGTGCAGGACATGTTCCATCCAAACAGCCTCTCTGAGAAGCCCTGACCTCATGTGCTGGAGGGGAAGGACTCTGCACAAGGGACAGAAATCAGAAGACTATCCAGACCACATCCAGCCACTTATTACTCTTACGATTCCAAGTGAATCACCTCACCTCCATGAACTCAGTTTCATTATATGAACATAGAAATGCTCCCTTTCCCACCCCCGCCTCAGAGTTTGGGGCAGCCAAAATAACCTTTATGAAGTTTCTAAGGAAGTATAAAGCACTATGCTAATGTAATAGTTTATAATAACCAAAAGGAAGGTGATTTTAACAAATTTCAAGGCAGCATTGCTGGAGTGTGTATGTTGCAGCCACCAGACATCATGTATCAGTAATCAGCAAAACAAAGGATGTATTCTTTCTTAATTGCCTAGTTTATTTAAATGGTGGCCTGAAAAATGATAAGTTATAATCATGATTTGAGATGGGTTAAGCAATTAGGACATTTAAATATAAAACTATTAAACTTTGGAGAATGCAGCACAAATAGGGATTGAGAATTCACGCTATCTGCTAATTTGCTAATCATTAGTAAAGTGACAATACCATACTGAGGCTTTCTCAGGTTGAGTAGTTAGTGTGAGATTAACTCATAAGGGAACATTTTCCAACAATACAAATGCAACAAGATGCTTTAATAAATGTCTTCTACATCGACCGAATAGATGACAAGTCAACAAAAGATGCCACAGTGGATCTAAGTGACTGAACTGAAGGAATAATTACATATATGAATAATGTGGAAACCTGCAGGGTTTAATTTCACAGAGGAACTCGGAGAACAAATACTCAGCTCTGTCGAAATTTTTCTCCGATCATTTCACGAAGGTGGCCCATTAGTTTTGCCCTTTAAAACCATACAGAAATACAACAAAGAAAAATTCATAATTTAAATAATTGCCACAAATTGTGACTATTTTCCCCACGACCACAACCAATATGTGTTGGTTAGGCACTGGCATTTTCCAAAGCACTGCACAGTGATATCCTCACTCATGAGAGAAAACAAATATTTGTTGAGTAAATATTAGGAACACAAATACTCCCCAGGCTCTGAGAATGTCTACTTGGCTAAATTCATAATGCCTGCTAATCAGAAGACACTTGATTTAAAGTGAAATTCTGAAATGAAAGACGTTAGGAATAACGAAATAATGAGAGACATCAGGGAATCATATTTGGAAGGTTTGAAAATGTAGCATTTCAGGTGCCTCCCCTCTGACAGAAATGCCCTTGGTCAGACCACAAATTCAGCAAGCAAACGCAGGGGCCAGGAAAGAGGAGATTTCAACCCTAGGAATTAGAACCTGTGGGCCATTTTCTTTGCCGTATTTTTTTTTTTCTATCAGGTAAGTAAGAATATCTCAGTCTCAATTTACTAGCACTTTTTGAGAACTTAAGACTCTCCTTATCTGAGCATCTGGTTAAAATAAATATTCAGAGGTTTGAAAACAGACAGAAACATCGTAACAGTGGACATGGATATGTTCTGATGGTTAACGTGAACAAAGGTTTCATCGATATCCATTATAGATGCTGGTAGTATTCAAACAAGGACAGAAAGTAGGCTTCTACATTAAAAAAGCAATAGAAAAGAGGTAATGCACAACCTTCAAAGTGTAATACCTCTAAAAATCCATCCGAGCTGTATTTCTGTCATGGAAATACACTCAAAGGCCAATCTGGCAGAAGACCACCTTGATTAGAATCTCCCAGAGTTCACCTGCGAAAATCCCAAAATGTGAAAACCAATCATATTGGTTGAAAAAAGAAAGAAAGAAAGAAGGAAAGGAAGGAAGGAAGGACGGAAGGAAGGGAGGAAGGAAGGAAGAAAAGAAGAAAGGAAGTTAAAACAGGAGAAGTTTGGAAGAGTGATATTCTGCACTTTTTAATCCAGACCCTAGAAACCAAAGTTACACTTGAAAGAATAAAAGCATACACAGAGCGCAGAGCCATGGAGCAGTCAACTTAAAAGGCAGTGCAGTTAAAGTCTGGTGGATTTGTATGTTACAGGGGTACTTCCTGATACGACTGGACACCTAAACTAAAGCGGAGGTGAAATGTCACAGAGACTGACTGGCTGCTAAAGGGAGGCTCCTCCGGTGAACAGACACGTCTTCAAAAGTGAATGGCGGTCTCACTTCCACTCTTGAGACAACAGAGTGTGAAGATGATTCCATTTGGAAAAAAGCCTGAAAGACATTTGCCCCCCAAATAACAGCAAAGTGAAGCATCCATGAAAGGAACCTAGTCAACACTGAAGAAGGAAAAATAACCAAACGAGGTGTCAGTGACCTTCCCCTTACAAGTGAGGGGATCCCCACCAGAGTGATCTGTAAAAGATTCAACAAGGGGCCATTAAAGAAGCCAGTTTTCCTTTGGTGACTGAAATCAGAACACTGGTTGTCTCTGGGGAAGTGGGGACTGAATGGGAGGGATCATAAGAGAACTTTCTAGGGTGATAGAAATGTTCCTTCTTTTTATTGTTTTTTTGTTGTTGCTACATGAGAGAACGCATTTGTCAAAACTTACTGAACGGCAAAAATAAAAAAAAGAGAAGCAAACTTTGGGATCCGGCAGAGACAGGGTTCAAAACACAAAGTTACTGATGCCCAGAAAAAAAAAAAAAACAACACAAAAGTGCTCACATCTCTGAATGCAATAAAAGATCAATCTTTGTTCTATGTTTTGTCAATGTGGAGGATAACCAGCTATTGAAACAAAAGTCCTCAGGATGAAATGGAACCTTTGGAACACCTATCGATGTACTTTGGATATATACATTTTGGCATGTAATAAGATACAGGCATTTTTGAAAATAGGTAATTTTTATTATTCATTAAAATGAATGAGATTCATTTTTCAGCAGGAATCTGAAACAGTAATAACTGGGGTGATGTAAATCCTCTGTTATTTGTACCTACACGTATCTGAAATAGGCCTTTTCTCCATTGCCTAACACAGAGAAATCCTAATTTAGGAAAATCATAGACTATGAATTAAAATAAAGTCTCAACACGTGTCTTAGTTGCTGTAGGCTGAAACTGGTCAACCACTTTTTGGTCACTTAACGATTTATAGAGTGTGTGTGTATGTACAGTTTACTCCATCGAATGGCAGCTTATGTCAACTAAAACTTGTAGATGTTATCATATGCCCCTTTATTCAAATAAGGATTTAAAATAAATACTGGCATTGATTCCTGGGGCTTCTCTGTGCCTGGGTTGCCAGTTGGGGTCTCCAGATGGTGTTGAAGCTAGGGCCTTTTTGAAAAAAAAAAAAAATCTACTTCCAGGTCTAACATTTGAAGTCAAAAATCATTTTTTTTTAAAGTGCAAAACAGTAAGCAGTTCATCCGAAAAGCACCCAGGAGTTTTTGGTAACCCCCGTCATAACAGGAGCCCAAGAGAACGATGCAGCGGTGAACAACGCCAAGTTCACCCTGGGCTGCACTGGGGCTGCATCTTCATCGAAGGCAAGAAGAACACCTCGGCAGCAGGGGCAGGATGCAGGAGGTGTGAGCTCAGTTGTGGAGGGAAGCTCAGCTTCCTCCATTTGAAAGAGGAATCCAGAATGTTCAAACACCACCAAAGAAGCCGTCTGATGTTCAGCCTGCGGCAGAGATTAAAGGAGCCAAGGTGCTTATGTTCAGGTATTTGAAGCATCTCTCAATGTAAGTTTTCCCCACAAGGCTTTTGCCCGTCTT